>NW_023505116.1:165000-539307 GCF_004664715.2 Peromyscus leucopus | reverse complement strand
GGGGTATAGATGCCCATATTGATATACATGTGTACACGTGTGTACACACACACACACACACACACACACACACACACACACACACACACACACACACACACGGGGGAGGGAGAGAGGGAGAGAAGAGAGAGAATATTCCAGTCTGTTCTAGTAATTTTTAAATGTCAATGTTAATGGTTGCTTTAAATAAGCAAATTTAAATATTCTTAAAAATAAAAAACAATGGGGCTGGATGTGGTGTCATACACTTTTAATCCCAGTACTTGAGAGACAGTCAAGCACATCTCTGTGAGGCCAGCCTGGTCTATATAGTCAGTTCCATGCCAGCCAAGGGAATATAAAGAGACTCTGTGTCAAAATTAATTTTTAAAAATAAAATACCAACAACAGGCCAGAGAGGTGGCTCAAGTGTGGGGTGAGGGGATATGACAAGACAACCTTGACCACACTGGGCATATATGGCAGCATTCATAGCATTGGAACAATGAAGCAGAAGGGCTTTACATAATAGCACCTGTCTCAATAACAACAACAACAACACACATACATACACACACACACACACACACACACACACACACACACACAAAAGTTGAGGCAATTGTTCGTCATGAAAGCTAAAGGACTATCTGTGTATCCCTCACTGACCTGGAGCCCACCAATTAGGCTAGATTAGTTGACTAGGGAGTCCCAGAGATCCATCTCTGCCCTCAGTGGCATGGAGAGCCCAGCAGGAGATCCTCAGCCCTTTACTGACTAAGCCATTATCCCAGCCCTGAGATGAGTGTTTTACAAGTTGCCTCATAATTCCTTGACAACAGACTTACTCTAAAAGCAATTATTTTACTTTCCTTTCTTCTACTTTTTTCTATATCCTCCATATTCCAGATAACAATATTACTACCTACATAGACACACAAGATGGAAGCCGAGAAATAATACTAGACCATTTTTTAACTTGTCTGAAAAGCTATTGAGTTGGGTATAGTAATGCAGTTGTGATCAAGGCACTGAGGTGACTGAGGGCAGGAGGGTGGTTGAGTTTAAGGGCAGCCTAGATTTACTAACCAGAGCACTGTCACCAAAAACAAAAGAAGTCAAGACAAATCTATGGACTTCGCCCCAGGAAAGTGTGCATGCACACAAACACAATATTTAGATATTACTTTAAGAATTTTATGGTAGGCCAGGAGTCTAGGTTCAGAACCCTATAAATACGTTTTTCCTCCTACCTAACACATCTTTAAAAACCTGCATCACACACTATCAAATCTCTTCCGATTTCTCCCTGTATGTCTAACCCTGGCTTAATTTTGGCGCACACACTTCTTTTCTTGGACTACTGAATGTAGCTAATTCTTTCCACAGAGCACTCACCTTTAGTCTTTAGTGCATCTTCACTCACCTGGATGGCAGAACAACTCTGCTAAAAACAAAAATTTCACGTGTCTGGGCAACTTCAATCTTAGTATCTTCCCCTACGAACGTTAGCATAATGAAGTCCTGAATCCTTGTATCACTATCATCTGCCTTCTACCTATATTTTCTGTGTCTTATCCTTTCCAAGTTATAATCATCTACTAAATGGTGTCCATGTATACATAGTTTGGCATACTATTCTCTCTTGGAATACCACAGCTCAATTCCTTACTCAAAATTTAAAGCTCCTTTGTTTATGCCGAGAAAATCATCCTATTTGTGCTATGACATTTCTCACTATACAAGTACTAATTTTGTTGCCTGTTTCCAAAGACAGTGTGTTTTCTAGGGGCAAGAGTCTTATTTACTTCCATCTCTGCTCCTACATCTTAAACTCATGGTCGAGAGAAAGTCCTCAATACAGCACACCCACATCCGAGGCAGTAACTTTAGACTGACAGGTAGTCAGTATAAAAATTAGTATTTTAAGACTGTCCGAGCCGGGCGTTGGTGGCGCACGCCTTTAATCCCAGCACTCGGGAGGCAGAGCCAGGCGGATCTCTGTGAGTTCGAGGCCAGCCTGGGCTACCAAGTGAACTCCAGGAAAGGCGCAAAGCTACACAGAGAAACCCTGTCTTGAAAAAAACCAAAGGGAAAAAAAAAAGACTGTCCAATAATCTTTTCTATACAACATCAACAGATTAGAAAATAATTCTGTTATAAATATTCATACAAGCCCAATTCCACAACCTTGGAAAGGATTCCAAGTATAACAATTACCAAGATAAAGAATTATTTGTTCCTTAGAATAACTTCAGGCTAGCCCTGTTAAGTTAAAAACATTTCACTACTGTTTATAAAGGTATTCTCACATGTTTTTATGTGGGGAAAAGTATGGGCATATTGTGTTTTCAAATCTGACTGCTCATCATCAGAATCAGTTGGAATTTTTTTTACAAAATACTGATGTCTCCATTTCCAGCCGACAGCAATGGCCCCATCATCAGAGCCGAGACCTGTCTATTTTACAAGCTCACTTGGCGATTCTGATGCAGCTGTGTAAGTACCACGGTAGTTCGTGTATGGCAGGGCCACAAGCAGTGACAGAAATGTCTCTAAACTATTTTGATGTATTTTACCACAGACTTTTAGGTAATAGTTACTACTGCCATACCACTTTCATTAGGATGACCAAAACATTTCTTTATCATTATTCTGTTTGTTTAGATGCTTTTCTTAGGGGTTATTCTTACTACCTAAGTTTAACAGTATTACTGTATAAATAAATTGTTGAATGTGCACTATAAAGTTGTGTCAAACTTATTTTATAATTATGTATTTTCAAGAAACTATTAATTACAAGTATGAACATTTCTAAATTATACCAACAGTGGCAAATCCAGGAATGGAGAAAATAGAGGCAAAAATATAGATAGAAAAAGAAAATGTAAATTATCTATAATCCAACAAATTCCCTTAGCTGTTCTTACAAAGCTGCCTTGGTAGAGGTGACACAAAGCACCAGGGTGAAATATTTCACCACAAATGCGTGGTCACTCTTTAAGGGTTACTAGACTCCAGTAACACCAATATGGAGAGGCCACTACAAGACAGCACCGAACTCAGAAACCTATCACACTATCAAGTTCCTCCAGATAAGATTTATTTATGTACTTCATGTATGTGGGTGTTTTGTCTGTATGTACACTGCATACAGAAGAGGGCATTAGGTAGCATGGAACTACAGTTATACCACTGAACCATCCCTCCAGCCCCTCTCTTTCAGTTTTTTTTTGAAACAAAGGAAGTTGCCCAATGTTCTCAGTATGCCAGGGAGCAGGGAACCTACTCTAAATGTGTTTTCGAGTCTTTACCTATAAAATAGTTATAAGAGCCTCTGGCAGAGAGTTTTATTTCAGTGGATAAAAATATTTTGGGGAGGGAGGAAACAGCAGTTTCTGAAACATCTGATGCTAGAGTCTATATTGCTTTTGAATCATTAAGAAGGCAAATGCATAACTACACACCTTGTCAGATAAAGTAAAACTATTTTCAATGTGTAATGTGTAGGATAATCCAGGAAAAAAAAATGATGCTATCAAATCCAGTAACTAATAGCTTGAATGACTTTTGTACCTACTTTAAGAACTGACAAATCAGAATATAAGCCCAACTGAACCCATAAACTGAGACTGCTCTTACATTCTTGTTCTATGCAAGTGTCTTAACTGGACATCTCTCCAGTAAGTTGTAAAAGTAATTATTCAACTTGGTCTTTAAACCTAGCTAATACTGCAAAGCCAACAGTTCACTTTGACAAAAAAAAAAACTTCTCAAAAAACGTTACCTCCATGGCAATCATAATACAGGAATGCCAACATACTCATTTATACAGAGAAATCTCAATATTTGACATAGAAGACTACTATTAGCATCTTCAGGAAGGAGAAAAATAACGGGTTCGATACACTGACTGTTACAGCAGGATTTCTTCTGCTGCCTTACTGAACAATTTTGGCCATGTGTTTCTGGAATCAGTTCAGAACACATTCCATTCCCATTGCAACTTAGTACTCCAGAGGATCTTTGCAAACAATAAAAAGAATCAAGTTTTCAGCAAGTGTTCTTGGTATATCAGAATTCAAATCCATACGTAGCCCATTTCCCTTATATGAAAATACTGGAGACAACCAGTTTTACTAAATGGCTGTATACATGTACACATAAAAACACTCCAAAAAGGCCATAATAATACACTTAAACTTGCAATCCAAACAGTCATCAAAAGTCCTAGACAATACTCAGGTCACCTCAAGCAATAAATAGCCTAGACTTTTATTAAATGACTCTCAATGTTTCATTTAATTAATATAAAATGATCACATCTAGCTTGAGAGTTTTACAGCATAAAGCAGTCAGTCTTCTCTCCTGTGAGCTGTGACAGAATGCACAGCTGTTCTATTATCCTGCTCACAAACATGCTGTAAAAAATTAGGGCCTATACATACTCAGGCCAAGGCTTAATATGGCTCTAAATATTTAAACTAACTCCTTTTTTATACTCAAAAAATATTGGGCCCTTTTTAAATACAAAACTTCACAAATATATGCAGTAAATCACACACAGTAAATTATGGTGGTATTTTATTTGTACTGAAATGTGATTTTATTTGTAGGTTAGTAAATAAAGTTGCTTGGGGGTCAGAGCTAATAGCAAGCCATAGCAGAGCTGGGCGTTCATGGCGCACGCCTTTAATCCCAGCACTTGGTAGAAGAGCTAGGTAGATCTCTGTGTGGTCAAGGATACAGCCAGCATTGGAGACACACGCCTTTAATCTCAATACCATAGAAGACCTGGAGGGCTGTACATACAGGCAGTGACAAGGCAGCATGTGTTTGGGTTTACAACCAATGAGAAAGCAGAACAGAAAGACTATACAAAGACAAACACACAGGAAGTAGGTCTCTTTCGGAGAGGTAGGACCACTGCAGAAGGAAGGGTAAGGTTTTAGCTCTGAGCTCTGACCTCTTGGCTTTCTTCTTTACATTGGTTCTGTGTTTCTTATTTAATAAGACGGTTGGTTACATCTACAGTAAATTGTTATGCTAAGATCTTTAGATCAAATTAAATTGTATGTAATGTTAGAAAGAATTTGCCAATTACATGAAAGGTAGCAGTGCCTATGAGATGGGATGAATGTACTTTTTCAGTGCTTCCACATACTTAGAATCACTATTTTTTTTTTGTTCCTCCCCATCCTCTGCTCTAACGGTCTGTCTGCCTTGCAGTGTTTGCTGAGCTTTGAGGGGTGACAGATGTCTTACTAAGGGCCGAGCACTCAACACTTTATTTCTCAGCACCTTGATCAGTTTTGAGTCTGTATTACTGTGACTGACTCACTGCAAAAAGAAGCTTCTTTGCCCAATACTGAGGCAGCACTGTGTATGGCATAAAGTTTAAAGGTCTGCAATGTGCATTTCCAGCTGGCCATCAAAGAAGGTTATAGCACTTTACAGCCCATGCTCCACTTTTTGGAACGACTTAGCCAGTACAAGACAGTTTTTTCTTGTGGCAAGAAGAGTGGCTTGAAAGCATAAGCTTGCTTTGCAGTGGGGTATGAAGTCAGAACTAGAATCACTATTTTTATCACTCAAAACACTACTTAAACACTGTCATGAAACAACACCAAAGACTTACCGTTTTATATTCATTGCCTAGGAATGCTCTGCTCAGTATTTATGGGAGACTAAACAAATTCTGAACAGAATTCTCTATATCATACTTGCATAGAAAGCTGAAATAAAGGTAAGAATCCAGATGGAAGTAAATTAGCCTGTGGAGACAGCTCAGTCAGACAAGTACCTATCACACAAGCACAAGGACTCATCAGATCCCAGTATCCACATAAAAGCCAGGTACAGTGAGTACCTGGAAAGCCTCAGCACTAGAGAGGCAGAGACAGGAGGATCCCTGAGATTTGCTATCCATCTTGCTCAGTAGTGAGCTACAGGTTCAGGAAGAAACTGTCTCAAAAAATAAGGTAAAGAGCAATAGAGGAAGATACCCAAAATCAACTTATGGAATGAACATGTATCTGCAAATACACTCACAGCACATACACAATGGAAGAAAATTCTAAACACATTCAACAACAGAATCAAAGAGGTGCTGGGTAGACCCAGGAAGTAGGGGGAGCACCATTGGGCTAGGATACCTTCACAATTTAGATTAATTCTAATCTAGATTTTGGCAGCAACAAATACCATAACTGAAGCAAATCATTTATTTCTTTTGATCTCAATTTCCTCATTTGTAAAATACAAGATAAGACTAAATAAACATATATATGCTATGAGGATTATGAGACGCAGCAAGGTCACTCATTCTGTACTAACAGAGCAGACAGGACCTACCACAGCAGATGTCATACCTCTCAAGCAAAGTGCATCATGACAGTGGAACACACAAACCCACAAAGAGAAATAGGTTACATCAACAGTAGTCACAGCGGGGCAAATGTGGTGCATGCCTATAATCCAACTACTTCGGAGGTGGAAGCAAGAGGATCTAAGTTTGAGGCCAGTGTTCCTCTATGAGTTCAAAGCCAGTCTGAGCTATAGAGAGAGAGAGACAGTCTATTTTAAAAAATAAAATAAAAACCAGCCCACAAACCACTAAAAATTACATACACACATTCTATAAAATTCCTTAAATGGAAATTAATCACATTTACTCATTCAAAAATACAGAAAGAGAATCCAGTTTTGCCAAAAGCAAAGGTAAAGAGACTTGAAGAGATGTAAACACAAAATTGACATTCCCTAGTAAAAATAACAATATAGATCATGCATGGAGCAAGCATATAAATGCACGTATACATATTCACAGAGTGGAGAGAAACAATGAGTTGGGATATTGTTCAATGCTAGAGCAATTGCCTTGCATGCACTAGGCCCCAGGTTTGATCAACAGCACTGGGTGGAAGAGAGAGGTAGAAGAGGAGAGAAACATGCAGGGGCTTTCTCAAACATGAATAAACTTCATAATCCAAAATGCTTGCCTTAAAAATAAATGACCTTTTCTGCTTCAGGTAAGGAGCAGCAACAGGAATCAATTTTTTAACTTCCTATTAGATTCAACACATCAACATCTGTAATATTTTAATATAAACTCTATTCTTAGTATTATACTAAATATTACACAAGGTAAGGTGTGGTGGTAATCTAATTGTACTGAAATATTATTTTGATTGTATGTTAATAAATAAAGTTGTCCGGGGGTCAGAGCTATTAGAGCCATAGCAAGAGTGTGGCGGTGGTGGCACACGCTTTTAATCCCATAGATATCTGTGTGTTCAGGGATATAGCCAGCATTGGAGACATATGCCTTTTAAGACCTAGGGGGCTGTACATTCAGACAGTGACAAGGCAGTCATGTGTTTTGGGTTTACAACCAATGAGAAGGCAGAACTACATACTATAAAAAAAAGAAACAGACAGGAAGTAGCTCTTTTTCGCGAAGCTGGGACAGCAGGAGGAAAGGGTGAGATTTTAGCTCTGAGCTCTGACCTCTCAGCTTTCTCTTTTTACATTGTTTCTTGTGTTTCTTATTTAATAAGACGGTTGGTTACATCAACAGTAAGGAGAACAGAAAGGTTAAGATCTCTGCCCACAAGAAAATCTTCTCAATCTTATTTTGCAAGTTAATATTAGAATATTATAAAGACACAGTAATATCCTTCCCAAGGAAGGAATCAGAATGAAAGTTCAACAATTCCAATTCCCATGTACATTTCAAGGTATCTTAAAGCTAAAGAAGTCTCATAAATAGAATTTTATAAATAAAACAGATCCAGATATACAGGAACAAACTACATCACCAAAGGCATTTCTAGAAAGGCAAGGAGAAAGAGTGCCATGAATAGATAGCCTTACAGATAGGCATATTTTACAACAGAAACAGAAAAAACTGCTTAATCAAAATCATTAAGGTAAAAAAAAAATGACCACAAAAAGACTTGGAATTTTGAGCCAGGTGTGGTGGCACATGCCTTTAATCCCAGCATTTAGGAGGCAGAGACAGACAGATCTCTGTGAGTTCAAGGCCAACCTGGTCTACAGGATAGCCAGGGCTACACAGAGAAACCCTGTCTCAAAACAAAAACAAACAAAAAAAGACTTAGAATTTCTACAAAATGAACACAAACACTAAAATTATTATGGATAAGAGAGAAAAATCAATTTTGAGAGTTTCTAAGTTCAAGCTAAGTGACACTTCTATTGTTTGTGATTACAGATACAATCAGTGTTTGTCTACTAAGAGTGGCAGGACCATAAATGGCTATACATTGTCAACTAAATCTAAGAAAGTCCAATAACCCATTCAGTTCCACTTTCAAGCAGGCAATAAAATAGCTAAATATAGTTTTACAATCTATTTTTTCTGTGCTATCTCAATGATTATATCCTAAAATCTCTTTAACATTAACTACTGAAACAATGTAATTTTAGCATTTTCTCCTAATTCAAATTAGGTAATCTAAGTTCTGCCACTGTTTCTATTGCCTCATGATGGAATGATACAATACACTTTTTCTTTATAGCCCACCACTTTCACATACATCTTTTTCATTTTAGATTTCAACACTACGAAGGAAAGCAAGCATTATTGTCATTTCATCAATAAAGGAGAGATTTAGGGAAATTAGATTTACTGGTACAAAGTTCACTACTACAGTACTTGAATTAAGAAAGAAACCCACACACTCTGACCTCATGTAATTTATATTCCACAGTGTCACACAAATGGAAATAAATTCCAAATCTTTAATTACATTTTAATTCTAATTGCAAATCTAAATCTAATTCTTTTAAAGTCCATACCTTTCCCATTTCAAACTCTAATAAATACCACAGAAACTAAGAGCTAATGCAAACAGTAACGAGTCTTTAAAAGATCACCTGTACATCAGAATGTCCAGAAGAAAATGAATAACACATTTACCAAACAGTTCAAATATAATAAAAAACACTCTCAAGTCTGCTTCCTTTAATCTAATGAACTTATCCTACCACAGCACACACAATTCACTGACAGACAGCAAAATAACATTAGCTCTCAATTATTCATACTACCCGACTCAGAGGAAACATCAATGCGGGAGAATCCTGCCTTTTCTAGTTTCAAGCTACTCTCGGCACTGTGTACTCCAGCCTGGACTCTAGTCAAACAAAAACCACCCAGATGACATGACTGGAGAGGAAATGTCTAGGAAAGGCCTATGTATTAAGTCTCGGTCCCATGTTCAGGATGCTATTGGGTGATGGTGGCAACTCTGAGAGATGAAGCCTGGTTGGAGGAAGTTGGGTCAATGGTAGATAGTCTTCAAATTTCAAAGTGTTTACCTGATCGCAGACTCTACCTCTCTTTGCTACTTGGCCACATGAAGTGAGCAGCTCACTCCTTCACACTGTCCTACCAATGCTGCCTCACCCAAGGGCCCAAACTCTCAGTCTACTGACTGTGGATGGAAACCTTTCCTGCTATAAGCTTATTAATTCAGACCTTCTGTCAGTGATTAAAAGCTATCATAATAATCAACTAAAATAAGTAAAATTATTAAAACTTTATTTCTAGGTTGTTTTTTGTTTAACCCGAAAATAATAATTTTATTACTATATAGACTGACACTGGAGCAGGAGGTATGCTCACAAACTTAGCAAAGAAAGGATTCCTAGTCAAGAAAATATAAAGACAACTGCTATGAACAAGGACAGATGGTCCCAAGAGGTGGGTTATTATAAATTGCACAAGGTAACTAAAAGAGAAAATCTACTACAACGTCTTCAATCCCTATCATGCACATACACAGAGAGGTTTTCTTGCATCTGTATGACCCATGTGACACACACATGACTTACCTCATCCTGGACACCAACTGGTAGTAGTCAACTTGCTCCATCAGTGATTGTAATAATTATTGCTGGCTCCAAGAAAAAAGGGTTTCTTCCCTGAAGTCAAAACACAAACAGGTATTAAGGCTTAAATTCTCACTTAACTTTTTTTAGTTATAAAGCCAATTCTTAGAATGTCCCCAATTCCCCTCAATGTATACCATCTCTTTTCATTTTTAAAACATTTTTATTGCATTTAATTTACTTTGAGTGTGTATTAGAATGCCGTAAGGCATGTGTGGAGACTGAAGGACAACTTAGTCTGTTCTCTCTTACCCATTAAGGCATCTCACTAAACCCCATCTCTCCTACTAATAAAATTTACAGAAACATATACCTGTTTGCACATTTAAAACAAACTTTTACCGGGTGGTGGTGGCGCACGCCTTTAATCCAGCACTCGGGAGGCAGAGCCAGGCGGATCTCTGAGTTCAAGGCCAGCCTGGGCTACCAAGTGACTTCCAGGAAAGGTGCAAAGCTAAAACAGAGAAAACCCTGTCTCGAAAAAACCAACTTTTTAGGATACTAATATATATGTAACCACTAATAGTGGTTAGCACTAATTAGATATAAAGATGGATTTCTCGTTTCTTTATATGTTCTTGTGTTTTGACTTATACAGTGTACATTTATATTTATGTATATATAAGTACATTATGTACTTATAAAGTATTTCTTTTTTTTTTCCAATTCAAGATTTTATGCCAGGTGATGGTGGTGCATGCCTTTAATCCAGTACTCAGGAGGATCAGTTTGAGATCAGCCTACAGTCTACAGAGCAAGTTCCAGGACAGTCAAGGCTATACACAGAAACCATCTCAAAAGAAAAAAAAAAGGATTTTATACTAAGTGTGTGAGTGTTTCACCTGTATGCATGCATATGTACTATGTATGTGGTTGGTGCCACAGAGGTCAAAGGAAGACAAAAGACAATTCAGATGCCTGGAACTGAAGTTATGGACAATTGTGAGCCACCCAAAGTGGGTGCTGGGAACTGAACCTAGCCATCTGGAAGAGCAGCAAATGTTCTTAACCACCGGCCGTTTCTCCAGCCCCAGTATTTAATTTCTTAAATGGTGCCCTAACAGTTGAATTTTGGTAATTTGATTTTCAGGAGCTATCTTAGCCAGGTACTGCCTTTAATTCCAGCACCTGGCAGGCAGAGGCAGGTGGCTGAGAGTTCGAGGCCAGGTTGGTTTACAAAGCAAGCTCTTGGGACAGCCAGGGCTGTTATAGAAGAAACCCTGTCTTAAAAACCCAAAGATCACTTCCTAGTGATCTTTGGCTAAGACTGAGTATGGTACAAACTGCAAGCCAGTACTAGAGGAAAATGGTGGTACACACCTTGTGTTCCCAGCACATGGGAAGTTCAAGGAGGATCATGAATTTGGGACCAGGCTGTATAACAAGCAGGACCATCTCAAAATAAAAAACAGCAGTCTAAAAGCTAAGTGCAATGGCACACAACTCAAATCTAGCACCATGAACTGACTCAGAAGAAAGTGACTTCCAGGGCTGCGCAGAAAGCAGCAGTCACTGTCCTGCTTCACCTGTCCTCGCTCCTTACGGGTCGGGGGAAAGGACAATATTTTAAGAAAGAAGTTTATTCTTGAAGAAGAAAGTAGGACGGTAGATAACCATTATCAAAATTGCCTGTAATCACAATGTCTAAGCAAGTGACAAGGAACATGGATAGGACTACAAAAACTAATTTTTACAATATTAGGGTTACCCTCAGAATTAGAAAAACTAGCAGGAGTCTAAGACAAAGAGTTAAAAATTAACGAGTACTTAAAAGTAAATGCTTGGACAATGAGGGTCAAGAACAAAATGACATGCTGCTATCCAAATGTTTTTTGTAAGGTCAAACTACTTCAGCCATCTTCCATTCAAATCCTGACCTAGCACTAGGTTATGCTGATCAGTTCAAGGGAATAAATTCTGGGAAAGAAAACACAACCTTGCCTTTTATATACAAATGGTTCCCAGTTGCCAACTAAGCAAATCCACTATTAACCCTTTAATTTCTTGTATTACCTTAGCTTTTTGTTGTTGTTAATTTGGTGGCGAAGGAGACACATGCCACAGCATATATGTGCTAAGTCAGAGGACAACTTTAGGAGTCCATTCTCTCCTTCCATCATGTGTCAGGTAAATCAGACTTGGTGAAAAGTGCCTTTACTACTATAATCTAAACCATCTCTCCAACCCTCCATATTACCTTGTTTAAAAAAAAGAAAAAAAAGGCAGGGGCTGGGGAGATGGTTTCAGTCAGTACAATCACACAAACGTGAGGACCTGCATTTGAATCCCATGCCCATGGAATAAACCCAGGCCCAATGGTGCACGTTTGTAAACCCAGTCACGGCAGGAGAAACCAAAAACAAACAAGTCTCTGAAGCTTCACTGAGCAGCCAACCTAGCTGAAATCAATGAGTTCCCAGGTTCAATGAGACCCTGTCTCAAAATAGGGAACACCTCTAACATTAATCAATGGCCTCTACACATGTACACACACCACACACATACAATGAATAATAGTAAGACAAAAGATAGAAATTTCAAGTATGTCAAATTTGTTTGAAGCTGCAGATGAGCATGAATGCATATGCTTACAGTCTCTACAACTCAAGAGACTGAAGCAGAATTCAAGGCTAAACTGAGCAACATGTTAAGACCCCCCATCTCAAAAAAGAAAAAGGAGGGAAATTCAAATAGATTAAATTCTCTGCTATCATCAGCAGCAAAAATGGAGTGAAGTTTTATTGAATTTGATGTATATCAATATATGACAAAAGTTTAAATGATTATAGGAATCACTTGGACATCTTGGTAAACTGTAGTCATGTCAGTGCTTTAACAAGACCACAGACTGGGAGATACTAAGGTCTACAGCCCACACCTACAAAGTAAGGTACACCGGTTATATGCACAAACCATCCTGCAGTTTATTCCCTTTCCTTCATATTTACTACTCTTAATTCTTACCAGAGTAACGCAACATACTATCTGCTGAATGAACTTACAGTTACAGAAATTGTATGATTATAAATCTAATCACCATAAAGGAGATCTGCTAGATTAAGTATTTTTGATAAGTCATGCCAACTTGTAAGTAGCACATATACTTCTCAAATTGATATCAAAGGAATAAAAATAGTTCCCAAAAGTGAAATCTTGTATCGACTGAAAAAAACCTTTGGATATAACTTGCAGATTCCCAGTACACACAATTAACAAGCTAGTCAGTCGTGTTCACACCTGTAATTCCAACACTGAGGAGACAAAAACAAGAAGCTCTCTTGGGCTTGCTGGCTATCTAGTCACAAAGATGAACTCTAGATTTACTGAGAGACTCTGTCTCAAAGAAATACAGTGAAGCAACTGGGAATGACACTGGCCTCTGATCTCCACATCCACACCCAGAGAGACAGAGACAGCAGAAAGATTGAGAGAGACAAGAGAAACACAAAGAGATATTAATTCTAAATGCGCAACAGCATTGAAATGTCTCAGAACCCTTATAGAAAGAAAACATAATTGCTAACCTCCCTTTTCATGTTAGAGAGAACACATTTTGGAACCATTACATTCTATGGCTTCTAGTACAGTCCCACTAAAAGTCAATCCTAAATTCTAAAATGTGGAAGTTTTCCCACAAAGCCAGATATTGGCAATGTCCACTCCCACCTGAGTTTTGTCTCTCTCAAGTAAATGCTTGTTATATTCCTTATTGAAAACCTCTCCTATTCCTACTCATTCCAAAGACCCAGTCGAAATCTCTGTTCTCCCATGAAGTCTTCCTTATCACTAAGGCTGTCAGGAGCCAAACCTTCCACTCTAAAATTCTAAAAATAAGATTTTTCAAGTTTTATATTAAGGTAAATGTTCCTTCAAATAAACCTGAGGTTTCCAGTGGTTTCATGGAGCACATTTAAAGTCAAGCAGTTGCCTACCTGTGGGACCCTTGAGGTAGTAGGCTTGAGCCCATACAATGTATTAGGGGGTAGCCTGAACAACACAACAAGGTGTCTCAACAAAGAATAAATAACAATGATATATATCATTTTCACAACAATGAAAACATACTTAACACTGCTTACTGTAGATTAAAAATAAATTATGAGCCCCGAGGAGATGGCTCAGCAAGTAAAAGCCAAGCCTGACAAACTGAGTTCAATTTCCAGGATCCACATGGTAGAAAGATTTCCAGAAAGTTGTTCCTGATCTCCATAGGGCATGTCATGGCATGTGTGTGTAAGCACAAGTGTGTGTGTACACACCCAGAGTCAACACAATTTTTTAAAAAACATTTTAATAATTAAGATACTAAACTTTATGCTGGGTTTTTATCATGATTAAAAAATACCATCTAGTTGGAAACAAGAGAAATAGCCCAGATGTTAAAAGTACTTGCTGCTCTTGCATAGGACCTGGGTTCAGTTCCCAGCACCTGCATGGTGGCTCACAATCTGTAATTCTAGTTTCAGAAGATCTGATGCCTTCTTCTGGGCTCTCTGAAAACAAGGCATGCACATGGTGCACACACTTAAATGCAAGCAAAACATTCATACATATAAAATACATAAATCTTTAAAAATAATATTTGGTGCCTGTCCTGGATCTCGCTCTGTAGACCAGGCTGGCCTCAAACTCACAGAGTTCCGCTTGGCTCTGCCTCCCTAGTGCTGGGATTAAAGGTGTGCACCACTGCCCACCTTTTTAGTTTCATTCTTATTCTTACATAAGCACAATGAAAATTAGGTTTTGATGCCAGAGAATTGGTCAAAATTTTAATTAAGTAGCAAAATGCTATTGAATTAGGACCCTTGTATATGATGAAGCTCACCCCAAAAATAATACAGTTGACCTTTTTCCTTAGGTTCTACATCTATGGATTCAACTACTATAAATCTTAAAAATGTTCAGAAAAGAAAAACTGTCGATACTGCAAATGTTATCTTATTTTTCTGATTATTCCCTAAGCATAGCAACTACAATAACAGAATTTACAAGAAATTAGGCATTATAATCTACAGATGATTTACCGTTCAGAAAGGATGCACATTGGTTTTTCTGTAACAAAGCTGTTAGCTAAAATTGTATTAGTCTTATACTACACATAACACTCTCAAAAGCCACTACCACAGATCTTGGCAGTAACAGAGTACTTCATGATCGAAAAGTCTTGGAGAGATCAAATTTTCAGGAAGAAATGGTGTAACACAAGACGTACTAGTAGGATTAGTAAGCAGCAATGTTAAGCAGAACTTGAAATTCTAAATCATGATTATTCCATGGTAGCAAGAAGTTACACAAGGACTGGCAAAGGCGCTCAGCAGGTAGGCACCCTGATGACCTGAATTAGATCCCCAGTGGGAGAAGAAAGCCAAAAAATGACCCACCCCCACTAGTTGTCTTGCAACCTCCACACACCAAAAACACACAATAAATAAAATGAAGCCAGGCGGTGGTGGCACATGCCTTTAGTGCCAGCACTCGGGAGGCAGAAGCAGGCAGATCTCTGTGAGTTCGAGGCCAGCCTGATCAGTTTCAGGACAGCAAGGGCTACACAGGGAAACTCTGCCTCAAAAAACCAAGGAAAATAAATGGAAGGATGGATGGATGGATGGATGGATGAATAGAAAATAAATGTTGTACTAGTAGCACATAAATTCTCTAGATACAATTCTACAACAACATAGTTTGTGCTGTATCAACTAACAGTATCTGCTGCTATGATCAAACTGCTATTTCTCCATGGCTTTTGCAGCTGACAATGGAATATATCAGAATCGCACACATTAGACAAGCATCTATCACTGAGCTACATGGCCCACCACTGTTCTTTTAAATGTATTCTATCAGCAGCAAAATTAACTAAAACAGGATAGCTGCCTGTTCCGTGATTTCACACCAGTTTTTTCTGCATATAAATCAATATACCTTCTTCCAGCATAAAACAAATGACAACATACAGGAATGATTACTTGTAAAAACTCCAACTTCCAGAGTGTACCCACAGACACATACTCATGAATAGATGGTAAAAATATTAATGTCTTTCAATTTTGGAAAAATCACATAAGTATCAAAGAAAAAATATAATCATCTTCTTGGTGCCAACTATTCCCCTCTATAATAACTAAGATCCTTTCTTCTATGAGTTAAGCAAAAATCACACACAAAGTAATTATAGAAGTAAATAATGACTAAAGGTGCCAGGTGTCGGTGACACATGCCTCTAATCCCAGCACTTGTGAGTCAGAGCCACGCAGATCTCTGTGAGTTCAAGGCCAGCCTGGTCTACAGAGTAAGATCCAGGACAGGCACCAAAACTACAGAGAAACCCTGTCTTGAAAAACCAAAAATAAAAATAAAAAAATCCTCGCCGGGCGTGGTGGCGCACGCCTTTAATCCCAGCACTCGGGAGACAGAGCCAGGCGGATCTCTGTGAGTTCGAGGCCAGCCTGGGCTACCAAGTGAGTTCCAGGAAAAGGCACAAAGCTACACAGAGAAACCCCTGTCTCGAAAACCAAAAAAAGAAAAAAAAGAAAAAAAATCTAAAATGAAAAATGTAATGAATTATTTTTATTCTTCAGGGTAAAAAGCCCTCTTACAAAAATTAGTGAGTTTAACACTAACAGTAGCAGGACATGCTGTACTTTCATGTACAGTTCTACACTGTTCTTCCCCTGCTTTTCACAGCACTTGCGTAATAAACTGACACTTTCTCTTATCAGCTTATGCACGAATAAGAAGTTTTAGGTATAAGGCCTAAAGAGGACAGTAGGCTACATACAACCTAAAGGCTAGGCCACAGTACACAGTGGGAATTAGAATTTAAACCAAAGAAATGGGAAAGAAAATCTGATTTTTATACTGACCAAGATAATATGAAGTAAAAAACTCCCACTTCACAAAAACTAACAGTTCAATAAACAACTGATCGTGGTGTTAAACATGTCAATGAAAGCATAAAATTTCAAAAAGTTAAAAGATTAATGCAGAGAGCCCACTTAGAACCAACAGTATTTTTGCAATATTGATAAGCTTGTGAAATGTTAAAATAAATTATTTTGAAATTAGTTTTAAAATTGTAAGTCAATTTCTTTAAAATACAAAAACAAATCTCAGGGACAGAAGTTTGTTCATTTTATTCAAAACCTTAAAAAAAAGCAATGGAAGAGGAACATAGATTTGTACTGGGCCCATAAACCAGTTATAATTAAGCTGAAGCAAAAGATAACTAGCCCTAAGCACTCAGTCCAAATGGTTGTGGCTACATCTGTTACTGGCCTAGTGGACCCAAACTTTCTTCCTATGCCACCACATTCCACACATGTGCAAAGCCTGGCTACTACTATTTGCTACAGTGGAGGCTTCTATTGAAGAAAAAATGTGAACCAAGAGTTAGTCAGCTCTCTGCCTCTCCTACTACAACATCTTCACTTAACACCTATCTATTATCCAACCTCAGTGTTTTGCTATATGACAGGAAGAAATGCTCAGAAATAAACAAATGAGATATTAAAATGTATATCCCTAGGCCAAAGCTACCACCAAGAGCAGGAAGATTTTTTAATTTCCAAAACTAGCTCATGATTTTCTTCAATCTAAAACTTCCATTTCAAATAAACAGCTGTAAGCAAAGGAATGTTGAAAAGTAGAACCGTTATATCTTTAGAGCACATCAGCAAGGTTCCTAAACATGAAATACTGCTACTCCTTCCTAAGGGTAGGCTGTTCATTAAGTTATATAAATGGATATACAATTGGTGAGTTAGAGATTCCAAACAAAATATAATTATTGCAGTCAATAAAGACTTCAATAAAATTAATAGGCTTACCTCCAGAGTCATATTCCAAAACTGGAATTTTAGGTTTTATGTTTTAGAATCTGGAAACAGTACATTTATTAAGACCTCAAATGATGCAGCACAGTTTTTTTTTTTTTTTTAATCAAATTCTAAAGTAGTCATTTTTTTCTTAAGATTTGTTATGTATATGAGTGTTATGCCTACATGTATATATGTGCACATGTGTCTGGTACCTGAGGAAGTCACAAGAAAGGACTGGCTCCCCTGAAATTAGAGTTACAGGTGGTTGTGACATTCCATGTGGATGCTAGGAACCAAATCTGTGTTCTCTGTAATGGCCAGCAGTGCTCTTAATCACTGAGCCTTCTCTCCAGCCTCTAAAACCCTCATCTTGAACTATGCTGTTAAAATAGTATGCCTGACTATACACAAAGGATTCATTAGAAACTCATTAGCTAAAGTTGCTTATTTCTATTTTTAATACATCTTAAAATTTTATCACTTTTAAAATAATGATTAGATTTTTTTAAAAAAAAGACTACAACTGTACATTTACTACCAAATCCCAAATATTCATGGAAGTTAAAATATGCTTAAAATTCCAAAATAAAACATTAAAAATCTCCAAGTGTATGCTTGGCATAGGGATTAACAGCTATAATTCCAGCACTTAGTTGGAGAGGCAGGGAGACAGGGAATTAAAAGGCCATTCTGAGCTACATGGCCATTTCAATGCCAACGAAGCTACACTTATTATGACCCTGCTTCAAAAACAAACAGAAAAAGGTAGTATGCAAAAACCTAGTGCATCTGTACATAATCGAGGTCTCTATAAAAAAAAATGTTAAAATTATACACTAAAGAAACATTTTATTTTCAAGTTAATTCTACTATATATAGAACTGTATGCCAATATGACCCCTTTTTTCAGCCCTATAATTTCTTATGTGGTAAATTTAACAGCATTAAAAATATAGAATAAAAAGACTTGAGCAAAAGTATAAACTCAATCTGTAGTACTGGAGAAAATAAAGTTAGGGAGACTTAACAAATTTATTTTAACAGAATGACTAGGTAACTCTATTCTGGAATTTCATTTAAATCAAATAATAAAGAGATAAAAACTTCACCATAAAAACTAAAAAACTACTAATGCTTGACTTTCTGAAAAGACAATATTTAAGGAACAAATGATAAGTCTAATTTAATAATTAAAACAGAATTTGGGTTTTACATTTAAACTTGATTCTAAAGTTTGAAAAAGATTAGCAAGTTCATTCTGGTAACTCCTAAATAGTAGCAGCAGGCAAACAGAATTTATACTACCATAGAAAGAGAAATGAAGATGCAAGAATAATTTTACTGAAGAACATTAATAATATGAATAAAAAACCTATATAAGCCGGGCGTGGTGGCGCACGCCTTTAGTCCCAGCACTTGGGAGGCAGAGCCAGGCGAATCTCTGTGAGTTCAAGGCCAGCCTGGACTACCAAGTGAGTTCCAGGAAAAAGGCGCAAAGCTACACAGAGAAACCCTGTCTTGAAAAACCAAAAAAAAAAAAAAAAAAAAAAAAAAACCTATATATTACAGGGATTAGGCAATATTAATGTGGGAAAATTAATGCAGCAAAATGTTTGAAAGATGACAAGGAAGTAAAATAAATGCAAAAATGTAAATACATTTTAAAGACAGAACAAGTTAGAAAAGGTATCAATATGCAGAAAAATGGCACTAAATGAAATAGTAAAAGGTCTTTATTTAAAATACTTCTACTTTTCTAACTTTTATTATTAATCCAGAATGGATAATGTCTGATCTCAAACAAGGTTATATTGAATGCATATCCTAATGTGAGGTACAAATGATAAGTCTAAGTTTGAAACCCTGTCTCAAAAAAATAAATACACACACACAAAGTTTTTAAAACTCAATTTGCCTCAACAACTCACTCAGATCTGTCTATCCTATCCTCAAGTGTAATAATCTCCTTAGGTTGCTGACTCCCACAGAATCTACAGACACTACCTTGGCACAAATCTGGCTAAATCACTTTATTTATTTATTTTACTTTATATGTATGAGTGTTTTGCCTGCATGTACATATCTATACCAAATGTGTGTCTGCTATCTGAGGGTGACAGATCTACTGGGATTCAAGTTACAGATAGATGGCTGTGAGTTGCCATGTAAGTGCTGGGAATTGTCCCACGTCCTCTGAAAGCAGATAGTGTTCTTAATCATTGAGCCATCTCTCTAGCCCCCTAAATCATTTCTTGAACTCAAAAGTCAAACTGATTTTTAAATGCTCTACACCAAGCAGACCATAAATGTCTGATTAAGTAGGATGACTCTAGTTACTTCTCTCTGTACATCACAAACAGGCTCTCAAAAGAATGAACTTACAATGCTGTCTTTAAAAACAAAAGTATAGGAGTACTGGAGAGAAGGCTTAGCAGTTAAGAGTACTGGCTGGTCTTCCAGAGGACCTTGGTTTAATGCCCAGTATTATATTGTCAACTACTGATCATTCATTAACTCATTCAGGAAACCCAACACATTCTTCTGGCCACCAAGGGTACCAGGTATATCTGTGATGCATAGACAGACACATACCCACCCCAAACACCAATGCACATAATATAACGGGCTGGAGAGATGGGTCAGTGGTCAAGAGCTCTGACTGCTCTTCCAGGGGTCCTGAGGTTCAATTCTCAGCACCCACATGGTGGCTCACAACCATCTATAATAGGATCTGACTCCTCTTCTGGCATGCAAGTATATATGCAGAGCACTCATATATAAAATGTAAATAAAAAAAGATTTTGCCAGGCAGTGGTGGTGCACGCCTTTAATCCCAGCATTCGGGAGTGAGTTTGAGGCCAGCCTGGTCTACAGAGCGAAATCCAGGACAGGCACCAAAACTATACGGAGAAACCCTGTCTCAAATATATGTGTGTGTGTGTGTGTGTGTGTACACACACACACACACACACACACACACACACACACACACACTTTTACTTCTTTAAATTAAAAATTTTAAAACAAAATCATGAAATTCTGCAAAGGCTTTCCCTATAGTGAAAACCTAGTTGATATATGTTAACAGATCACAAAATTTAGTGACAAAGCTTTACATTTTTGAAGGGAAAAAAATTTCAAAACTAGGGTATTATGTCCCATATGCTATGATGAAAGTAAATCCTAACTGGGTAAGACAACGTTAGTTTCAAGACTTTTTAAAGAGTTTTTTTTTAATGGATTTTAACTTAGTTTTCTATCCAGACCTATCTTTCAAAAATGGCTTTATTATCTGTTCTGTAGTGCTAGAGATCAAATTCAGGAGTTTATATATGCCAGGCAAGTAGTATGAAGCTCTACCTCCACAGTACTCCCAAAATGTCCATAAGCCTTCTGAGCTGCACACACAGACAATGGCTTTAGCATGTTAATATGGTCATAAAAAGCAGATGTCACATATGGATGAAAATACAGACTGTAACAAATTTAAAAAACTTACCAAAAACATTTCATTAAACCAGAAACTCTATGAACACAATATAATACCTTTTTACATTAGGATCTGCATTCTATATAACCTTGTTTGAGATCAGACATTATCATTATCCATTCTGGATTAACAATAAAAGTTAGAATAAGTAGAAGTATTTTAAATAAAGACCTTTTACTATTTCATTTAGTGCCATTTTTCTGCATATTGATACCTTCTTTTTCTAACTTACTGGTCAAAAATTCAAACTTTTACAATTGTAAAAGTACATAAATGACCATGAACTATTACAATTTAGGCATTACCAAAGACCATGAAAATTACTGTTTTGCTAAATCTTGGCAATCTAAAAGCACTAAACCTTGCCATCTCATGAACATAGCCTTGGTAATTGCCCACTGTCTTACGGCCTAACTTTCCTCAGCACTTTGAGTACGCAATCAAGTTAACTTTCTTATTTAAAATAATTGTTTTTAACTTTGAAATAATTGTATTTGAAGTTTTTAATCTTGTTATATGTTTTCTAATATCTAACAAGACTCAAAAGCTTTAAGATGAAAAAAGCATTTTAACAAACCAATATCAGTTCTGTCATTCATTAACCATAAATGGTAACACCTAACAGGTAATATTACAATTACCTTTGCTCACATACTTAAAACTAGTAATAAAGTGTTGTAGAAAATATAATCCTTCTAAATCCTTGTCAGGACCTTTACCACAAGCCCCATAATGTATTTGGGCAAATCAAACTGATGGAAAAGACTCCATAGTCTTTTAAGGTACACATTTCAGAAAAGACAAGTATATAAGGATTAGAATACATTTTCATTATGAAAAGTCACTAAGCTGACAATTAAGAGGTCTTTCAAAATACAACTGTATCTCATAAGTAATCAAATTTTAAATAGCATGTCAAAAATACCTTTCATATTAAAAAAAGTAATTCATAGGCTTATCCTATTAATAGCTTTTGTCACACAAATCTACAAAAAGGAACATTTTACACTTGGACTCCTTAGACAATGTTATCTTCTAACCTTGCCCATTCTAACCATCACCAATATGAATTCTAAAATATATAGTCCTGGAAATAGACTGACCTGAGATTCCTCAAAGTCTGAAGATGTTTCTTATTCTAAAATTCACAAATGTGTTTGCATGTGTCTATTGGTATGAAACTGCTTTTGAAAAGATAAATGAAGATTTTAGGAAAGACTTAAGTAAAGTTTTAAAATATATATATATTTTTAGAACAACATATTGAGACTCAAAATTAAAACCAAGAAACATGTTCCCTACAGCGAAAGTTACAACTTCAGCCAGAAGTAATGGATAGCTTGTGGGGTGGGAGCACACAGTATACCACAGAGATTTTGGGTCTGGTCAGTTTCAGAACAAAGCTTTCATCCTGGTAAGTGTTTTCCTTAATAATGAATGAGGATGATGATCCTCATTAACCGAGTTTCTACCACTTGCCAGGTAGTTATTTTTTGCCAGGCTGATTTTTTTTTTTTGGGGGGGGGCAGACTGATTAACAATCAGTATTTCTAATCCTTACAGAACTTTCAAGACTGGTACTAGAAACACTTTGTGAATGAGAAAGTTAAGGATTAAAGGACTTGTCAAAACATAAGCTATTAAGTGGGACAGACCAGCACATAGATTTGTTGTTGTTTGCTTGGGCTTTTGGTTTTCTCTATCACCACAATGTTCTGGAGGGGGAGAAGCAGGATTAAACCAAAGTTAGGCTCCCATTATTCCAGTTTTTAAAATCTAGAAGGAAATTTACAAAAAAAATTACATTTCAGTAATAAAGTGGGTTGCACATTACTCAACCTTCACCATAGTCATCTATGGTGAGCTCTTCTATTTAATTTTCCTAGTGGAAAAGCAGGATGAAAGGCTATAAGACCTGCCAGGAACTCACCAGTGTGGTAGAAAATCCATAAGCAAGCCAGTCACATTTTCCTGACTCAAGACATGAGGCTTAAATATTTTCAAAACCATCTTAGACCAAAAGAAAGCATGACAGTTAACCAACTACAAAGATGTCCAGGGAAGTTATTATTGTAGCCCTATTACTGGCTGGCTCAAATGGAAAGATCAACTAATTAACTGACAAATTATTAGCTATATGTTAACTACCTAAATCAGAAAATAAAGTGTTAAAATGTGGAAACAAAAATTCTATTAACTACATACATATATTACAACCTTGGCCTAGAAAACATGGCTCAGCAGATAAAGATACATACACACATCAAAACAAACTAAATTGCAAAATTTATATTATTATAACCTTGTCCTTAAAATGTCATAAAATCCTATCAATCACCCCTTATACTGTATCCTTTTTTCCAAACCAGAGAGGAAAAACTGAACTGAAGCTAATAAGGTAACAAACAATATTTGGATAAAATGTTACAAGAAAGGTTAAAGTAAGCATTTCAACTTTTCTGAGCCTTTATTCTATAAATTTAAGAAGATACACTAAACACACACACAAAAAAAAAAAAACCAAAAAGTTGCCAGATGAAACTCTGCTCAAGAGTATATATAAAAATTCACTAACCTTCAAGTTCAGGATTTGTGTTTTGAAGTTCTAGCCCAATAAAAATGTTGGAGTAGAAAAGATAAATAATAAAAAAAAAACTAAAGCAGGGCTGAGGCTGTAGCTCAGTAAAGTGCTTTCCTAGCACACATTGAAACCTTGCATTCAACTCTTGGTACCACATAAACCCACATGTAGAACACAGAACTCAGAAGTACAGGCAGGCAGGATCAAGAGTTCAAGAACAGGGCTAACAAGAAGAATCAGTAGTTAAGAACACCTTCTGCTCTTTGCAGAGGGCCCCAGGTTTGGGTCTCAGCACAACAGCAGTTTACAACTGTCCACAGTTCTAGGGGATCCAAAGCCAGTATACCAGGCATGAATGCATATATATATATACACACATACAGGCAATAGCAAATATGCACAAAATAAGTAAGTAAATATTTTTGTAAGTTCAAATCATTCTCAGTTACATAGTGAATTCAAGGCCAGTGGGATACTTGAGACTTTGACTCCAAAGGGGGGAAGGGGGGCAAAAACTCCTGCAAGTTTTCCTCCTAACTTCCAAAGGTCTGCTTTGTCCCCCAGTACATAATAAATAGAATTTACAAAGTAAAGCAAAACAAACCCAAAAACTCTTCTGTATCATGTTTATAATCAATGTAACATGCTTGTAATTTAAGCTAACGAAAATAAAGTTTATATAAGGAAATCAATTTTGTAAAATGGAAGAAAAATGAGCTTTTTGTCATTTAAAAAAAATACCTAAAGTCAGGTGTGGTGGCACAAGTTTCTAATCCCAGCACTCAGGAAGCAGAAGCAAGTGGATCTCTGAGAGTTTGAGGCCAGCCTGGTGTACAAAATGAGTTCCAAGACAGCCAGGGCTACACAATGAAACCTTGTCTCAAAACACCAAACAAACAATGTCAATTTCTTCATTTCCTTCTGAAATGCCAAAAGTAATTTTTAAAAGTTTGGAAAACAGATTTACAGTATAAAAAGATACTATAGCAAGTTGGTTTTTTTTTTTTTTTGGAAGAAAATATATGCTCCTGAAAGCTCCTTAAAAATCAAACCTGTAGAAAACAAAAAAAAAAACCAAGGACAATATGACTTCTGTCACATCTCTGACCGTCAGCTAAACTCATATACAGCTTTTATTCAGCACACTGATTTAAAAATGTCTTCCCAAGCTGGGTGGTGGTGACACAAGCCTTTAATTCCAGCACCCAGAAGGTAGAGGCAGGTGCTGTGAGTTCGAGGTCAGCCTTGTCTATAGAGTGAGTTCCAGGACAGCCAGGACTGTTCCACAGAGAAACCTTCTCTTGAAAAGCAAAACAAAAATGTCTTCCCAATACTTGACTCCTGCTTCCACTGAATGTATCTCTCTCTAAAGACACAAGCTCATACTAATCAACCACCATTAAGACAACTTCAGCAGATAATGTTCTCACACCTGCTTCTCCAGGATGAACTACAAAATCCAAGGGGAAAAAAATCTCAACATGCTAACAGATTTCAAAGCATGTAATAACAGAACTCAACATTAAAACTCACTAGATTTTTATAACTGTAATTTCAAATAAGGGGAGAAAATACTAAACTAGACGTAAACCACTGTCCATCTTTATTTTTTTTGTTTTAAGACAGTGTCTCACTGTGAAGACCAGGCTGGCCTTCTTGCCTCTGTTGGGACTAAGTTTGGCTTGTGCCACCAAGCCCATTTTCCTGTATGTCTTTAAAGTTTGTTTGTCCCTAACTAAGCCCTACAGACACTTTAAATATAAATCAGATTTAAGCCTCTCATTCATTCTCTAACAGTATGGGTACATAGTTGCTTATTCAGAATAAGCAGCAGAGACACAGGGTGACAATGACATTGGCTCAGTATTATACAGTGATTCAATGACAAAGTCAAGACTGGGCATTCCATTGCCAGCTACTGCTCTTCTCTAAAACAATACTTTTATGGGGAGGAAGTCCTCCCTCACTACAAATTATTTACTTTTTTTTTTTTTTTTTTTTTTTTTTTTGGTTTTTCAAGACAGGGTTTCTCTGTGTGTAGCTTTGCGCCTTTTCCTGGAACTCACTTTGGTAGACCAGGCTGGCCTTGAACTCAGAGATCCGCCTGGCTCTGCCTCCGAGTGCTGGGATTAAAGGCGTGCGCCACACCCCGCTGGCCCAAGTAAACCTTTTTAGACATGAAAAAGTACAGGAAAAAATAGACTCAACTACATAAAAACAAATTCTGAGCACCAAAAGAACATAATCAACAGTATAAATATATAACCTACAGAATGACAGAAGTGTGAATTGTATGATAAAGGGTTTATAACTGAAACATATAAAGAACCCCAAAGGGCTGGGAAGTAGCTCAGTCACAGAGTACTTGCCTAGGTGTGTTCAACTCCCAACACTTTAAATAACACAACTCCAGTATGTATGTGTCTTAAGTCCATGTTTAACACAAGACTTTAAATACACATCTCCAAAGACTGTATATAAATGGCTTACCAATGCATAAAAAGATGCTAAATATAAACAATAATTCAAAAAATGCAAATCAAAATAATAATGGTTATCTTCTAAAACCCATTAAGATGGCTAAGGAAAACTTGTGGAGTCTGCATGGTTCAGCAGGATATAGGAAGCATCTTTTGTGTACTATTGCTGGAATGTAAAATGGTACAATTACTATGGAAAAGAATATGGAGAACTCCTCAAAAAAAAAAAAAATAAGAATTTACTATTCTATTTCAACATTTACATCCTCAAGAAATGAAAGCAGTCTTAAAGAGATGCTTACCTACATATATTAATTACAGTATTATTCCTGATAGTCAAGAAAATTCTGACAAAATTCTACACACTACAAGGTGGATGAACCTTAAGGATTAGGCAAATAATCCTTAGTCATAAAATAACAAACATGGGCTGGAGAATTGGCTCAGTGGTTAAGAGAACTTGTTCTTGCCAAGTACCCTAGTTTGATTCCCAGCCGCTACATGGAGGCTCACCACTTCTTCAGGTACCAGGCATGCATGTGGCGCACAGATATATATATATATGTACAGGCGAAAGCCTTCACATAACTAAATAAAATTTAACCAGGTGGTGGTGGCACATGGCTTTAATCCCAGCACTCAGGGCAGGGCAGAGGCAGGTGGATCTCTGTGAGTCTACAAAGAGAATTCCAGGAAGACCAGAGCTGTTACAAAGAGAAACCCTGTCTTGAAAAAACCAAAAACAAAAAACCAAAAAAACCCACACTCATCCCTTCAGTATCCACAAAAAATTGGTTCCTGGTTGTCCCTAAAAGATTCCAAAATCCAGATTCTCAAGCATTCTATATAAAATAAGAGTGTTTCTCTATAACCTACACATAACCTCTTATGTACTTTTTTACATCATCTCTAGGTTATTTAAAATACCTAATGCAATTTTTTTTTAAAATTTATTTATTATGTATACAGTGTTCTGCCTGCATGCCAGAAGAGGCACCAGATCTCATTATAGATGACTGTGAGCGACCATGTAGTTGCTGGGAATTGAACTCAGGACCTCTGGAAGAGCAGCCAGCTCTTAAACCTCTGAGTCATCTCTCCAGTCCTACCTAATGCAATCTTAATGCTATGTAAAGAGTTGTATTCAGTGGACAGTGACATAGAAACAAGTTCAGTACAGATGCAGGATTTGTTCAGATAGTTCTGATCTGTGGTTGGCAGAGTCCATGGATTAGCAAGCCCACAGATGGAGGGTTCATCTATGTTATGTGATAAGGAATGCACAGTAGTCTAACAATTAAAAAAAAAAGGCAGGAAGTAGAAAAAGCATCCTCAAGGAATGTAGGAAATTGGGAGTTATTAATAGTTTTATTTTTCTAGGTACTGCTTTTATAAAAATGTGAATATACCTAATACCATAGAACTGCACACTTAAAAATGATAGAACTGCACACTTAAAAATGACGATGGGAAATTTTGTTTTCTACATCTTAATTTTTTTTTTTTTAATTAAGGGACTTATGGATGGGAAGATGACTCAGCAAAGAAAGGCACGTGCCACCAAACCTAAGTACCTGAATTTGAGCACAGGACCAGAATGGTGGGAGGATAAAACCACTCTCACGTTACCCTCTAATTTCACACATGTACTATGGCATGCTACACCTCCCCCACACACAAATGTCATTAATTAAATCTTTTTAAATAAAACTTATTTTAATAAGGGACTTACAATTTTCACAACAGTGCGATCGACAAAGGGTGTACCTCTGTAGTAGGACCTTTGTCTAGCAGGCACAAGGATCTGGGTTTCATATCCAACACCACACAAAGACTAACTATTCACTATTGTTTCAGGTCACATTTCAGCACTGTAGTACAGGCAGTATACAGGCAAGTAATAATCTCCTTTCACTTGAAAAGGTTATTAATAGCTTAATAAATACCGAAGAACTTGTTGATAATCTAAGGGGAAAGAAAAATCAAAAACTCAAATAGGAGCCAACTTTTTACTAATTTCACTAAATAACATTAGAAGAAAAGCCTGGTCAAGCATGGTGGTGGAGGCTTGTAATCCCAACACTCAGAAGTGCAAGGCTGGCCAGTCTATACAGTTGAGTTCCAGGCGAGTAATGGCTATAGTGAGGTCAGCTCAAAAAACAGAACATCCAACTCATCTCACACCAAAGCCATCACTGTCAAATGGGGGTAAATACTTTCATTTAAAATCCTCAAAGCAATAAATATTTTTTTTTTAAAATGCACAGTAGGTCAGGCACCATTCTAAACAATCCAATCAGTGCTACTATATTGAAGAATGAAATAGTCAGACCAATGGAAACAATCATGATGTGCAGGCCAGAGTCAGATTCAGCAGCTAAACCTAACTTAAAAAAAAAAAAAATGGCTGGAGAGATGGCTCAGGGGTTAAGAGCACTGGCTGCTTTTGCTGAAATCCTGAGTTCAATTTCCAGCAACCACATGTGGCTCACAACCTTCTGTAATGAGATCTGGTGCCCTCTTGGCCTGCAGGAAGGCATTCACGCAGACAGAACACTTTATACATAGTAAATCTTTTTTTTTAAAAAATGCTACAAACATTGAGAAAAAGAACAAAAAAACAAAGAATACAAAAACATGTCAATTTATATAATAAAACTGTCCTATGTGTCTTACATTCTTAATCTTATCTACTTGAGCTCATTTTCAGATTCTCAAAGGATCAACATAATTTGAAACTATTAACATGTGGACAAAAACTTGCAAGTTTATCTGCAATAAGCAATTTAATAAGATGCTGCTTTTAAAGAGAAGGGGTGACTGAAGGTTCACACTCATGGTTCACACTCATCTACAACTGTAAAAATATCAGCAAATGGTACTGGTTACCAAATATTTAAAAGGATCTTCTACATAGGCAGACAATTTGTTAGTGGAATAGCTAAAGGTGCTTGAGAAAATCATTTAAAAATTTTTTCTGCTCAGCTATTTTAACCTTACAATTCTAAGTATCCTACCTAATTAAGAATGCCAAGTTAATAAACGCAATGTTCTTGCAATTGATTATATAAAATCACCTATGTGTCTATATGTATACAGGAAAAGGTTATTAATGTAAATATACCAATAAATACGTGTACATTTAACCCTTATTTAGGAAAGTAATTATATATATATATATATATATACACAAGAAATAAATTTTTAAGAAAATAAAACTATATTAAGATGTATAGATGCTCTATAAGACTAACATGTCTTCCAGCTAACCACCTTTTCTCATTTCCTTCAACTGAGACTATATCCAGTATTCCTATTATTCAGCATGAAATACTTAAGTACAAAAATATTAAGGTTACAGATCCTACAAATTCTTTTCCAAATATCCAAATGATTATTTAGTATTAAGTATTTTCAATCATCCAAAATTCTGGTAACTTTTGTATAAATAGAATTATAGAATATTTAAATATAGAAAAATGGTTTTATGATGAAAAATCCAGAAGCATGTCTTCTTCCAAGTAAAATTTACTCAAAAATGTTCCATTTATTGAGAAATTGTAGTGTCTTAATTATTTTAAAGCTAGTTTCATTATGTGCAAATTCAGGATATAAGTAAAAACCATTAACATTGCTTCCTGAATCCTAGCTGATTCACTCAAATGACTGAAAGGCATTATCCTTCCTTGTTGCAAGTTAATAAACCCTAGTCAGTAAGAACATCTCAAAACACAAAAGCCCTGCCTTCAACTTTAAACTTCCTAGAGAGTAAGTACACAAGTGCCCTGGAACTCTCCTAAAGGACTTTTTGCTGTTTAACTGTGTAGTTGAAGGTGGATGTATCCAAATGTCCTTCCCTCTTATGAAATGTAACACAGACAAATCAGAAATTGATAGCTCTACAACACATAACCTGACAACAAATAAAGGAACTTAATAGGAAGTTTCAAATGTGTCTTTAACTCGGCAAAGTTTGATTAAAATCTTAAACGATAATAGAAAACAGTACTACATACAACAAAGGAGTAAGATACTTTTACAGAAACAGACCAAGTGGCAAAGCAGTAGCAAAAAAAAAAAAAAAAAAAACTTAATGTGTTAAATATTTACTAATTAAAGGATGAAAATGCTTTTCAGGAAAGTCTGGTTTGTAATGCATACTTTAAATGCTTGAGCACTAAATTCAACCATTTCTAAAGATGGTTAAATGTTTCAGAGTTATCCCCCAAATGAGGCATATAGCTTGTGAAGTCACAGGAAGAAATGCCTTGAAATGTTCAAAATTCATGAGAACTGTGCATTATGAAACTTGGAAAAGTATACAATATATATTCCTAAATGTAGCATTATGGTAATAGTGCTTTGCATACGGAATTCCTTGGGTGTGATATTACTCCTTGTGTGTAGCACTACATATTCTTTGGTATCTTGTATTTCTAGGATAGCATTATTTATAATGGATCACCTCACATTTCCTTAGTGAAATTAGTGATTGCTGTGATTTAAAGCTCTTGCCTCATCCTCACAGATGAGAGGGACTTTGGGGGAGCTTCAGGAACAGGCAAACTTTCATGTTTCACAGAAAGCATTTTCCCAAGGGTTTGGAAATTTTTAAACTTTAAGAATTCTGAATCTGCCATTAATTTCAGACTTGCTACTGCAGTAACTTCTAATAGTATATGCTTCAAGAGACATCTGAATATAGTCAACCAATTACTGCACTCCTGACAAATCTTACTTTCCGAATATACAATGTGGATTAGGATAAATCCTAATCTAACAGTCATTTCCTCTAATATCTTTACTAATATAGAAGCAACTGCTACATCAACCAACAGCTGTGATCCATTGCAAGAGTTGCCTATGTGCCTACAGGTAACGGAGCTTCAGACTGGTGTATATCTTCCCTTTTATGTCTTTTATGAACTTTTGAGGGACTGAAACCAAATTCAGGTCAACTTTCTAGCGAAGAATTTAAATCCAAATTCTGAATGCAAATACATTTAAAGGGGAAATGAGGGATAAAAATCATACACCTTAGGTGTTTAGAACTGTGTGCACACTGTATTTCAACCTTGTTATGTTTTATACTTCCATTCCACGTTGCATTTTTTGACTGGATTGTGTTTTTATACACATAAATAAAAACAACTCTTTTCTATCTTAGTATTCAACCTACCTGCCCATAGTTGTCTATGCCAGTTACTAATCTATTTAAATTTAACAAATCAAAAGCTGTCCTTAGGGATTGGCCAAGAGTCGTAAGTCCTTCTGCCTGAAGGTTTTTCAGTTCATTCATAAACGTTGCATGATTTTCCTTCCATCCAGCCTGAAAAGAAAGATGTGAGAATTTTTTTTTTATCATTTGAAGCCACGAACACACATGGACACCGATTATAATGTGATGTCCACCAAGCAGGTATGCCACTTCGGGTTTGTTAACTTCACTTTTGGTTGATATGGCTTGGGTAACTGTTGTCTCTGGTGGGAAAGGAAACTCTTCCAAAGGTGGTCAAGAACGAACCTGCTTGCCCGACACCCTTTGGTAAGTAACAACAATCTTAATACTTTAATAACTTCCCTGGGAAATGTGCTAACATAACATCCTCCAAATTTGTGTAAGGGGTGGGCGTTGCGAAGGTACTAGTGGAAGGCAGATGGCAGCAGGACTTCTTAAGTTGACCACAGCTGTCCCACCAATCGGTGGCCTTCCTAGTTCCACTCGGTGATGACCAAGTCTCGAAGCCCCCTCCTGGCTTCCCTTGCCAGCTTTGGCTGACTCCCTTTTAATGCAAACCCGGGCTAGGCAAGGCTGGGCCGGCTGTCACTCGGGCTAACTTGAATAAATATCCCCCACAGTTCATTGCTGCCGCTCACGCCGCGGAGGGGAAATGTCGGCCATGTTGATCGTAGCGCCTCCGCCGCCAGGCCGAGCCGGACCCGGAGGGGACGCGGCGGGCCAGAAACCGCCACCACGCCGGCGCTCCCGGGGCTGGGGAGGGGTGGGAGGCCGCAGGGGAAGGGACCTGGAGGCGGGAGCGGCGGTGGGGGAGGGGAGCATAATGGAGGGGGCGGGGAGGGCGAGCTAGGAAGGAGCAGGGGAGGGAGGGGAGGGCGAGGGCTGTTACCTTGATAGCATAGGGCGGCTCTTCGAAAGTGACCAGCATATACCTGTCTCCTCGGCTGGGGCCGGGCACGGAGCTGCGGGCCAGGTGGGGACGGGAGGGAGAGAAGGCAAGCACAGAGGCCAGGTTAACCAGTCGCAGAAGGGTCCCCGGCGCCCCCCCCCCCTAAGTACCGCACACGCAGGGCCGCCCCTCCGCCGACCCCCCGCACCCACAGTCGCCCCACATGGGCCAGGCCCGGCGGAGCCCGCTCCCGGCGCCCGCCCGCCCGCCCGCCGCCCGCGCGGTGGGGAGGGGTCCCCGCGCCCCGCGGCGCCCGCAGTGGCCCCGCCGCCCCCCGCCCTGCCCCCGCGGGCCACCGCGGGTCGGGGTCGCCGCCGGGGCTCGGTCAGTCGGTACCTTCATGAAGGTCTCTACCGCGCCTTTGGCCGTGTCCAGGTAGGTGGTGCCCAGATGGCTGCGCTGGTTCATAGAGGCAGACGTGTCTATCAGGAACAGTAAGATGGGCATAGTGCTGGCCGGGGACACCGGGGCCCGAGGTGGTGAAGAGATGGCAGAGGTTGGAGGCACCGGCGGCGGCGGCGGCAGCGGCGGCGGCGGCGGCAACCGCCGCTACGCGGGGCGGGAACGCGGCCCCCGGGAGGAAAACACCGGCTTGTGGGGAGTTTCTCCCCGATAGTTGAGAGGAAACTCCCCAGCCCAGGTCCTCCCGGTCGCACCCCCGCCTCTGGCCCGTCTGCCCGCTGGGCGGCCACACGGACGTCTGTCCGTCCGTCCCCCTGCCTGGGGGGTCCCGTCCCCACTCCCGGCCCCTGTGTGTCCCGCGGGAGACGGGCCCAGCTCCCCACCCCACCCCCCGTGCAGGGAGTGGGGACCAGGGATCTGGCGGAGAGGGAGTGGGCTGAGGGGAGATTGGCCCTGGGGCTGTTGGGAGAAGTTTCAGGGACTCCCTCCGCACCCCAGCGGTGTCACCACTTTCTCAGCCCCTCTCGCTACTGAAGCGCTTTTCTCTCTCACTCTCCGGTTTTAACTCGGGCAGGGGCCACGTAGGCCCCGCCCTGGACACGTAGTCGCGTCACGTGACGCGCAGGCCCGCCGTTCTACTGGCTGGGCTTAGGCCCTTATTAGCATATTCAAACAGCACCGGGCGGGGGAAGCTTGTCGGCCGACGGAGAGGACAGTTATTGAGCACGCGCGCGGGGCGGGCCCCCGGGGCGCGCTCGAGCCGGCGCGCGGGGCGGCCGGAGCCGGCAGCCGGGAGGCGGGCTCCGGAAAGGGGCGGGACACGCCGCGGAAGCACCGCGGGGGGGCGGGGACTCGGGTTGGCGGGCGCAGGGCGGCCGCGGCTGTAGGCGTGCGCGTGTCAGGGCGGCCGGCCTCTTGGGCTGTGCTCGGTGACAGGGTCGGGGAGAAGGGAAGTGGAAGCCGCCCTCCGCCTGTGGGCGAGGGCCCGGCGTCGTGATTGAGAGTGCAGGGCTGAGAAGAGGGAACTGACGAGGGAGAGGGAACCGTGCAGGCCCACGCGGCGCTAGAAGGGACGACCAGCGGGGCGGGGGAGGGGAAGGGAAGGTTGTTTATGACCTGGTACTAATCCCCCGCCAGTCCTTCGGCTCCGGCTGCCGCCGATCCGAGCACCCACAGAAAAGGCAGGCAGTCCTGGAGTGCCTCACCCAACCCTGCAAAAACACGAAGGGGAACTCACGTGTGGACGAGTGAAACGGCTGCCCTCCCCAACCAAGTTACCACTCCAACTCGTTTAGGGCACTAGAATAGATTCAGAAAAAAAAGGGGGGCTTGCCAAATCCTAATCCACCGCCGCGTTTTAAAATGGAAAGGATGACCACGTTGCGCAGGTGACCCAGAGAATAGGTTTCCCGGAAACCGCCTTTCAGTCCCTCCAGTATTGTGTCAGAAAACGTTCCCTGCCCATGTCACATTACCTGAAGTCTTCGATCTGCGCCCGCAAGTCCGAAGAATTGTTCTCAAATGTAGTTGGAAAACTGCGAGACGCTGCCTGATAGACAAGTTGAATTTGGGACATAGAGGCCTTGTTAGACTGTAGGTATTTATAGGGCCTCTCCCACCGGCCCTGCATTTCCGGATTTTCTCTACGCTGAGATTCTGGGCTGCTGGGCAACTAAAGTGGCATGCTTGTGGCACTTTTTTAAAAAAATATCTGCCTTTGTTGTTTGAGCTTTTCCTAATATTTCAGGAAAAAAATTAATAACAATAAAGTAGCGTACTGTTTTGTGGGAATGAACCATAGGAGAGGCATGAGATCATTAGAGGTTAAGACTATAAAAAACGATGAGCCAACAGCCAGTATTTGCTGCAGACTATGTTATGCCTAGGCTGGTGGGAATTAATATATGAGAAAATGAAGGCCATGACTTCAGAGTTTGTGGTAGTCTAAGAAAATATAAAGACATTGAAAATCAGAAAATGATTACCATGATTCGGGAAGAAAAAAAACCTGTTCAACTGGGGTGATGAAGTAGTTTCCAAGGTTTGTGTTTAGCACTTCTTGAGAGTCTAGATCCTAATGAGGGATCGATGACAAGTTGTCTTCACAGCCATGCCTTTTTTCTTTTCATGGGAGAGCATAATTTTCACAAAATCTTATTTTTTTAACCAGGCCTTTCAGGTGTGTGGGGCCCTGGCTCTCTGAAAACAGACTCAGAGCCATAAGAATGTCATATTTCCTGTGTATTGTGGAATAATATGAGTCTTGTACGAGTTAAAGAAGCAGCAGTTGCTGGTGAAAAGAAGGAGAAGGGGAAAAAAAAAAAAAAACAGGCCACTAAAAATGGAAGGAAGGAGCCGGGCGTTGGTGGCGCACGCCTTTAATCCCAGCACTTGGGAGGCAGAGCCAGGCGGATCTCTGTGAGTTCGAGGCCAGCCTGGGCTACCAAGTGAGCTCCAGGAAAGGCACAAAGCTACACAGAGAAACCCTGTCTCGAAAAACCAAAAAAAAAAAAAAAAAATGGAAGGAAGGTAGAACAGCATTGATGATAGCCAGGCCCAGATAACAGAACACCTTTTAGTCCAGAGAAAGAATTTCCTACTCTATGTTAGGTCAGTTTTTGTTGGAGGGGGGGGGACAAAAACAAAACCATGTTTGCAGGAAATCAAAGGAGTCTGCTGCTGTGACACTGTAGCTTTTACAGTTATTTGAAATCACTGTCCAGTAGACCCATGGCAGTTCCTCCCTGACCCAGTGCCGTGGGCAGGTTGTCCTCCTAGGGTTGTCCTGGAGTGTGTGTGTGAGACAGCTGCAAAGATGAGGGAAGCCAAGTCCAAAGAACTAACCTGAAGCAGATCGCCAGAACCCATGCTTGTGATGGCACTGGGACCAAAGATCAGGTTTTCAGCCCGGAAGTTCTCACTGACAAGGCAAGAGATAGGCAGCAGATACACAGTCAGAAACCAGGAAACGTTCACAATCAGCCAGTCCTCAGACAAAATGGGACATGGGCCACCTTTATTCTGAAGTGACTCTGGTTCACAATTTCATCGTTGGTTGATGATGGTTTAAAAGCAGTTCTTAGCCAAGATTTACACATCAGCATTGCCTCTAGAGCTTTCACACATGATGCCCCAAGATCCACACCCAGAGAAAGACGATTCAATGGAATTAGAATGGGGATGAGCAAGATGGCTGAGAGAGTAAAAGCACTTGCCTCCTAGTGACCTGCCTTTGCTCCTGGAACCCACTTAAAGGACGGAAAGCTCATACTCCACAAAATTACCCTCTGACCTCCACATGCTTGATGTTGCTCATGTGCATCACATCCATCAAGTGCAATAATAAAATTAAATTAGAATTGGGATAGACCCTGGTCTCCATGTTTTTAAAATTTATTCTGCTGAATCTTAATAGTGCTGATTAATAACTCCATATTTAGAGCTGGCAAGATGGCACAGGAGGTAAAGACATTTGCCTCATAAGCCTGGCAATTTCAATTTGATTCTCATAACACACGTGGCAGAAGGAGAAAACTGACCCCATGAGGTTGTCCTCTGATCCTCACACTTATAGCATGTGGCATGCACCCCTCCCATATACATCACATACACAACACTACATGTTTAATGTATACGAATTACATATGTATCTGGTATCTGGTAGTGTTTTTCACATACCCTTATAATTACTGCACTTGTTTTAAAAAAAGAATGAAGAGAAACAATGCTAAATGTGATCACCATTCTGTACAGTGGATTTGTGACATGTGTATAACTTCAGCTCTATTTGGCAAAAAGAGATACAGAAACAAGAAGACAAATGGCTGTGCAGAGCGTGCCCATTCCTCTGCGAGCTTTGGCCCCTGGGTAAACAAGAGCACAGCAAATCTCTCCTTCGTTCATTTTCTTCTTGGGGTTCTTGAAGACATCTACTTATAGTCAGGCTTACTTTCCTAAAACAGGGTCCCTAACTCAAACGAGTATTTCCTAAAATTCACTGAAGAAATAGCTCTGGTGTTGCTAAAGTGCCAGACTACGGTGTCTGCGAGGGCTGTGCCGCGTTGTGAAAGCTATTTCTGAGAGGCACTAGTTAGAGCCGTCGTGGGAGAGGAGAGGTCTTTGCTGGTGTTTTTAAAGGAATGCATCCAGAAGTCAGTGAGGTGGCTTGGTGGCTAAGAGCACCAGGACCAGGACCTTTACCATGGACCAGGGTTTGGTTTCCAGCACCCACATGGCAGCTCACAATTGTCTTTAACTCCAGTTCCATGGAATCCATCCTCTTCTGGCCTCCGTGAGCACCAGGCACACACAATACAAGCAGAACACTCACAAACATAAAAGCAATTTTTTTTAAAATAGGAAGTACAATCCAAATGTCCTTGCTCCACTTTCAAAGGGAATAACTATATGGAAAACTGAAAGCCTGCTGACTCTGACTTAAACAATAACCAAAATGTTCAAGTAGAACTGTTCTGTCAGAATTAAGAATTGGTGAATTATATTCTTTCATGAAACCCAACCAGAACCCTTTCAAATCACTTCAAACCAACAAGCAGGGTAACACTTTTCAAATAACTATGTGCCAGTGACTTGACTTCTGACATCTGGATGTGCCATTGTCATGAGTGACTGTCCTCTGAGCCAAGTAACTCCCAGTTTGGGCATTCAGATGCACTCCCTTGCAGATCATCCCAGCTGGGCTTGTTTATGGTTTACTGCCCAGCACAGAGGGACTGAGAAGGCATGATATTCTCACCCGACTGTCCAGCGGCTCTACCGCCTGTTGTATGCAACTCTGTTTTAATTGCACATGGCCTGAGGGAGGGGCTGGAGTAGATATAGTCCCAGGAAGACAAGAGGGGAGGCCTACGCGCCTGTAAGTAACCACTCATCTATGAAAGGAAGTCGAATAAACTCATTAGCTCCCCACAGTTAACTCTGGTGAACTCATGCCTCATTTTGTCATTGAGAACTTAGACATTGTTTATGTCTTCTTGTAAGAAATTTAGCAACCGACGTCTGACTAGAACAATCAGATGAACCCAGTGTTCATTCAAAGTTATGTAAAAGTTGCATTTGACTGTCTTATCACTTCCTCAGCTCTCTGCTGGTCTCCCTCCTTTTGGGTCATGATAGTGAGGTTAGAACATAAGAAAAATTGTAGCAAGCATAAAATTGGATGTGAAATTATGTAAAACAAGGTGATAGATAATATTCATAAAAGGAAACTTAGTTTTGGCTGCACACATTATGTAAGTCCTCAAAAAATGCTAGTGAAAAGAAATGACATCTTTCGGCTAAGCAGTGTTTTATAGTAATAAGTTGAAGTCACAAACGGTTCAAGGTCAGCCTTTAGTGTGCACTTATCCAGGTTGAGGGTTATGCAAAGTAGACAGGTTTTCTGATAGAAGAACATGAACTCTGCAGAAATCCTTTCAGTGTGTCTGTGTCTGTCTGTGTCACTGGGACTGAACTAAGGTCCTTACAGATGCTAGGTGGGAGCTCTATCACTGATCTATATTTTACATTTTTGTTTTAAGACAGAGTCTCACTAAGCTTGCCCACACCAGCTTTAAACTCCCTCTGTAACCCATGCTGGCCCTAAACTTGTCCCCTAGCCTCAGTCTCCCAAGGGACTACAGGCCTGAATCACTAGGCCTTGCTCAACTAATCCTAGGTGCATGTGGAATATGTGGCAGGCACTGTGCTAGGCTCTCGGAGACTTTATATTTCATTAGAAAGGAAATAGGTAAAACGATGAGATACAGTGTCCTCAGAAGCCCTGGAGCACGCTATAATAAGGCTTATCCTTAAAGAATTACTTGGAAAATTGAAGGTAATGTACCATATTTCATCAGTTTGGGGATACCTTATAATGTCAACAACCATCATTAGGGTGGGGGGCTAGAGAGTTGGCTCAGGGGTTAAGAGCACTTGCTGCCCGTCCAGAGGACCTGAGTTCAATTCCCAGCACCCATGATGTTGTGCACAAGCAGATGCAACTCCAGTTCAACAGGATCTGGTGCCCTCTTCTGTCCTCTGTGGGCACTGCACACGTGCAACGCACAGATACACATGCAGGCAAAATACCTATCCACATAAAATAACTTTAAAGAATCTTCATTTTGGGCCAGTGGGGTAGGACTACTGCTAGTTATACTACGAAACAACAGTATCTCATCACTTAGAAATCATCCATAGTAATGAATGTCAAGAGCGTGAGTGGCAGAGCATTTTTTTAAAGAATACTCCATTATTTTATTTTATTTTATAATTTAATTTAATTTTACATAACAGCCACAGATTCCCTTGTCCTTCTCCCCATCCCCCACTCCCAATACTCCATTCGTATCTCTGGTATTTTCTTCTAAACTCTTGGTGTCTATTCTGAGAGTTTTTGATCCAATAGATGTCACTACAAGGTTTTCAGGCAGCGGTCAACTTAAAACCCCTTCTTTACATGGCAGGTTGACTGAAAACAGCGAGTTGACAATTGTCATGCCACTGGGAATAAGCACCATGACGGTCACCTGTTGCAGCTCGACAACTCATTCAGAACTGCCTTCTGGAGGCAGCACTATAAGATGCCATTGTAAGTCAGATTCCAATCTTAGACATTTTAAAATGAAATGCACGTGGTAGTGATGGGAAAATACCATTTATTGCAGATATCTATTAAGTGTTGGGAGAAAATGCAGAGAGCACCGTGAGCACCAAGGATGAACAATTAACTCTCATAACATGGTGGCAAAGCAGAGACCACATGAGGCTTTGTGAAGAGGTAAGAAGAGCAGGAGAGCCAGGGCCTCCGTGTGGAAGAGTGTGAGAACAGAAACTGGACAACTCCCTGAAGATTCCATGTGCCCAGCTAAGATATTTTGAATTTTGTTCTTTGAATGATAGGGTGAAAAATGGTAGGGGGTCAGGGAATGACCCAAAGAATCAGAGTTTAACTTTAGGAAAACGTTTGCATTGTGTGGACGTTGATAATGTGTATAGAAAATGTCCAACACAGCTTTCTTCCCTCTGAAGACGGCTCCCCTGCAGACGCTGCTCCACTGAGATTAACTTGTGTGTCTCCTTGATCCAGCTGTACATCATAAACCCCGCCCCTTGTTTATCTGTGTGTAATAACCCTGACTCCATGCTCAGCTGTATGCATTAAGCTTGCCTCCCTGTTTACCTCTAAATAATAAACAAGCTGAACTTCCAAGGTGCTGAGGTTTCTCGATCTGAGAACCCAGACACCCCAATCGCAGCTTTCTGGATGTGTCTGTCTGTATTAGATGTAGTAGAGTTGTTTGTGTCATTGTAAACTGGCCCTATGAGATTCTTGGGATTCAGTATTTAAGTCAGATAGAACTGATCACGTCCTAAGTAGGTCAGCAGCTACACATAGGATTGACAATTAAATTGGAATTTTAGATAGCACATAGTATTTTAGTGTAAGTATGTTCCCTGTGGTATTTGGGACATACTCATAATGGAAACTATATATTCTCTGAATTCATACTTTATGTATCCTGTATTTTTGTTTACCAACCATTGCAACTCTATGTCCTCATCTTACTTATAATTTAACAGACTAGAAACTAATTATTAGTAAATACGGTTAGGATATGGGGAATATACTATGTAACCTAGGAAAATAAATTAGAAGTCATTGAGACCCTAATGAGTGAAGGAAATCTACCTGACAACCAAGAACACTCTTATGTCAGAAAATAAATTTCTGGCTGAATGTAGTTATGTATACCTTTAGTCCCAGCATTCAAGAGGCAGAGGCAAGTAGAACTCTTTGAGTTCAGATAGCCCCAGTCTGCATAGTGAACTCCAGGACAACCAGGGCTACATAGTAAGACCCTGCCTTTAACAGAAAAAAAAAAAAACAGAATTGAAAAATTGTTTTTAAGCTGCCATGAAAAAAATTCAATGAAAATTGTATTGCTAACACTATATATCATTCATGATTATTAAAACATTTCAAATTTGTTTTTCTTTTAAATGATTCATGAAAATAGAGAAAGTCTTTTAGACCCTAAAAATAATGATAATGCATAGATTTTTGCCTTCAGAAAGTATGTGGCCTAAGAGAAGAAATAAAGATACATAGTACTAGCAGGGATGTAATCACTGCCGAAAGAGATGTGCAAATCATACCTCCAGTTGAAGTGGGAAGTTTATTCAGGCTGGGAGTGGATAGAAAGAAACAGGATTTTCCTTCAAAGCTTTACAGTTTTTGAGAATTTTTTTTAAAAACTTGAAAGTAGAGATTATTGTTGGGGTGTGAATCTATCACTTGACTGGTCTGTGGAGACCTTCAGTTCAATCCTCAGTACCACAGAAAGTAAATAAAATGAAAGTAGATGTATTGTCGACATTGTTCAAAATATAAAAGATTAAAAAAAGAAAAATTTGTAGCCGGCGTTGGTGGTGCACGCCTTTAATCCCAGCACTCGGGAGGCAGAGCCAGGCGGATCTCTGTGAGTTCGAGGCCAGCCTGGGCTACCAAGTGAGCTCCAGGAAAGGCGCAAAGCTACACAGAGAAACCCTGTCTCGAAAAAAACAAAAAAAAAAAAAAAAAGAAAAAAAAAAAAAAGAAAATTTGTATTTTAATCTCACTACCAGTCATTTAACTACTGATAGAATTTTAGTATATATGCCTTCCTTTATATTAAAATATATATATATTCTTCTTTTTTTACCTAATATATTGTGAGCATTTGGGGTATGTGGGGGACCTTGGCAGGCTGGAACTATCTGTGCAGACCAGTCTGGACTTAAATTCACAGAAATTTACCTGCCTCTAACCTCTGAGTGCTGGGATTAAAGGTGGCACTACCATGCCTAGCACATATCATTAATCTTTAAATGTTAAAATAATTTAAAAATTTTAATTAGCATCTATTAATTATACGTAGTACTGGGTTTCATTATGACGTTTTCTATGTGTCTATAATGTGTTTTAACCATAGTCACCCCTGTAGGAAAAAGGGGCTGGCTAGAGAAACCACCCTGACCCTGGAGCCTCTCTTGTCCCCCAACTCCCACTGATCCCTTTTACTTTCATGGCTAATATAATTTTTAGTAAGTGCTGCGTCTCCATTCATGAACATATCACAATTTAATTTTCCTCCTATTAGAACAAGGCTCATGTGAACTCCCAGAGACTGAGAGAGCAAGCACAGAGCGGACCCGGGTTTGCACCAGTCCTCTGCATATATGTTATGGCTTTCAGCTAAGTGTTTTTATGGGACTCCTGAGTGTGTGATGAATGGGTCTCTGATTCGCTTGCTTGCTTGCTTCCTTCTTTTTTCTTTTCTTTCTTTCTTTCTTTCTCTCTCTCTCTCTCTCTCTCTCTCTCTCTCTCTCTCTCTCTTGCTTTGTTTTTCAAGACAGGGTTTCTCTGTGTAGACCTAGCTGTCCTGGAACTCACTCTGTAGACCAGGCTGGCCTCAAGCTCAGAAATCCACTTGCCTCTGCCTCCTGAGTGCTGGGATCAAAGGTGTGCATCACCACCACCCTCTGATTCTTGTGCCTGCTCTTGAGGCTCTTCCTTCTCTTGGATTGCCTTGTCCAGCCTCAGTATGATGGGTTTTGTCCTGTCTTGTTATAGTTGTCATCTTTGGTTGCTATCACTTGTTCTTTTCTAATGAGAGACAGAAAAAGATTGGATCTGGAGGAGAGGAGGGTTTATTTTCAGGGGCTGTGGCTCAGTTGGTAGAGTGTTTGCCTAGCATGCATAAAGCCCTAGATTCAGTCGCCAGCACTACATAAACTTACCTTGGAGATGCATGTCTGTAATCCCAGCATTCTGGAGGTAGAGCCAGGAGGATTCAACTACATAGTGAGTTTGAGGCCAGGCTGGAACACATGAAATTCTATTAAAAGGTGATGGGGGGGAAGATAATGGGGAGACTGGAATGCAAATGGAGAGGGGGGGGGTGGAAGATGATGGGAGTAAGGGATAGAATTTAGGGAGGGGCAGCTAACACTAAGGGACACTTGAGGGGTCATATGGAAACTACTACAGTAGAAGCTTCTTAAGATGTACACATATGAAAGAAATAGAAGTGAAGTCATCAAGCAATGGAGAAGACAAAGCCCTAACTAAACAATCTTACCACCAAATGAAACTTCCAGTACCGGCTTACATTTAGTTGAGTTGTTGGCCAAAGGGGCCCTGTGAAAACCCCGGAACTACTCAGGGTATTGCCAAGACTATTGGTTGTTCTCCATTTGTTAGTGGTAAGGCCCTATTGCTGAAGACAATGCTTATACATCTTACTGAACTTGGGAAGATGGTACCTAACTAGAGCTTTCACCCCAGCTGGCTGCTTTCGTGATACTGGAAGGTACTCTGCCTGCTACCAGAGGAGAAACTCTTCGGTCTGATTGGTGACCTGCTTGCATGATATTGCTAGTGCAATAATGACACAAAGCTTGTGGGAGTCACCAACCACTATCTGATCGGATTTAAGGCCCTCTCCATGAGACAGAACCCAGGCCTGACACTGCCCAGGTGGCTAAGAACCTGAGACTAGATAGACCATGGGCCTAAGGGAAACCTAATACTGTTGTTCTGCTAAAGGAATGTAGCAATAAAATTACTGTTTAAGATATTCTTTATTGGGCAGTGGTGGTGCATGCCTTTAATCGCAGCACTCGAGAGGCAGAGATAGGTGGATCTCTGTGAGTTCGAGGACAGCCTGGTCTACAGAGCTGGTTCCAGGACAGCTAGGGCTGTTACACAGAGAAACCCTGTTTCAAAACAAAAAAAAACAAAAGGTGTGTGTTGGGGGGTATTCCTCTATACCCATAGATCAGTGTCTGACTCAGCCCTCATCAGAAAAACTTTCTCCTGAAGAAGATGGGAGCTGTCACAGAGATCCACAAATGGACAATGTACGGAGAGTGAGAGTCCCTGGAACACTTAATACTAAATGGGATGTCTTCATCAAATCCCTCCCCTCAAGGATCAGGGAACTATGCAGAAGAGGAAGTGGAAAGATTTTAAGAGCCAGAAGAGATGGGTGATACCAAGGAAACAGTGTTTTCCAGACACAATAGGACTCCAATTAACAACTGCTCACAAAGGGAAAATTAGTTTCTCCAAGGGAGTCTCACTGGACATACAAACTACACTTAAGGCCAGGCCCATGCCCAGCAGTAAATGACCAACACAAAACAAACTAAAAGGTATTTTTGGAGATTTTTTTGTCTTATTTTGCTTTGGGGAATTTTTTTTTGTACTTCCTGATCTTTTGCTTGTATAATATGGTTTATGATTTGGAGTTTTTATAAGTTTTGTTTGTGTGGGGCGATGTGCTTACGTATGCCTTTCTTTAATTTTTTTTCTTTATTAAAACTTTTCTACTCACTCCACATACCATCCACAGATCCCCCTCCTCCCTCCCCCACCCCCCAGTCCTCTTTCCCGAGCCACCCCACACCCCCACATCCCCCAAATCGAGGCCTCCCATGGGGAGTCAGGAGAGTCCAGCACATATATATGCCTTTCTTATGCTCTTTCCTAGTTTCTTCATTTTCTTCTGTTTGTTAATTTGTTCATTTTGTTTTATTCCTGTTTATCTTTTTTAATTTGCCTGTTATTTTCTTAAAGAGAGAGAGAGAAGGCATGGAGCTGGAGGAGTGGAGAAGTGCGGAGGATCTAGGGGATGAAGAAGGGAAACTGTGATCAGAATAGGTTATATGAAAATAACTTTATATCTTCAATTATGAAGGATAATGATACACCTTATCAAGGTCTTTATATAATTCCATAACTATTTTCTGCACACTAGCTACTGCTCTGAATGTTTGAGATTCATTAGTGAACAGCTACCCACATTCACAAGGCAGACAAGTGTTTACAAGCTGTAAACTATGCATTATATCAGATGGTGATATTGCTCCAGAGGAAAACACAGCCGGGGGCTGGAGAGATGACTTAGCAGGTACAGTGCTCGCTATACAAGGATAAAGATCTGAGTTCAAATCCCAGGACCTGTGTAAAAAGTAAGGCATGATGGCACAGTTCTGTAACTAGTACTGAGGAAGGACAGGTGGATCCCAGGGACTCACCGGCAAGGTAGTCTACTCAAAACAGTGAACGCCAGGTTCAGTGAGAGGCTCGGTATCTGAAAAATAAGGTGGAGGGGGCTGGAGACATGGCTCAGCAACTGAGAGCACTGGCTGCTCTTGCAGAGGACCCAGGTTTGGACTGCAGCCTGTAAAACGAAATAAACCCTTCGTCTCCAAGTTGCTTTTGGCCATAATGTTTACAACAGAAAAAAAAAAAAGTAACAATACATACATGCACACATTCAAATGCACACCACAACACTCACTGAAGAAAAAAAAGACAAGTAAAAATAACAGGAGTTAGAAATATGACTCAGCAGTTAAGAGCATGCACTGCTTTTGTAGAAGACCCAGCACCCACATGGTGGCTCATAGCCAACTATAATCCCAGTTTTAGGGGATCCGATTCCTTCTTCTGACCTCCACCAGCACTGTCATATATGTGATGCACATATATGTGTGCATGCAAAGCAACCATATACTTAAAGTAATTTTTAAAATTAAAGCAGTGCAGTAGTAGCCTGGGGGTTGTATTTTCAGATGGGACATTTACAAAAGGACCCACTGAGAAAATGACATTTGGGTACCACCCAACAGCAATGAGGCAACAAGCCGGGTATATAATGGACGACAGCAGAAAAACAATCACTTAACACCCCTAAATTTGGAGTGGAGCTTTCGTATGTAAGGGACCCGAGAGAGGCGGTCTGAGTGGAATGGGAGGTTGTTACACTAGCGCATGTCCAACAGCTGAGAAGTGGATTCACCTCCGTGTGGCACAGGAAACCACTGGAGGACTCTGAGCAGAGCATCCTTTTGGCTCTTAAATTAGAGCAGATTGCAGAAAGATGGATGAGTAGACACAAGAAGCATCAGGAGGTGCTTACTGTACTCCAGCAGCAGTGGTGGCTTGAAAAACAATACATGAAGTTAACAGTGAAAATAACTTTAGATATGAGGAAGGAATAACTTCAAATATTTCCGGTATTTTCCTTGGAAAATTTCCTTGAAGAAGGAGTTACTACGTACATGTTAAGGGCTCTTTAGATGTACAGCAAAATTGTCCACCTGAGAAGTTCTAGTTCATACTTCCACCATTCCCAATGACATAGTTGACAAAAAGGTTTTGAGAGGCAAGGAAGCCATGGCCACTCATGACTCAAGTCCAGCAGCTCAGGAAGCTGAGGCCAGGAAACCACTTCAATCCAGTAGCTTGAGATAAATCTGAGCAGCATATTGAGACCAAGAAAATGAAGTGTTATATTCCGAATTTACACATTTTAAGGAAGAAAATCAAATACAGATTACCAAAGGCTAGATGTTTCCCTTTGGAACCAATATTATAGAAATAAATGGAGTAATTTGCAGAGAAATATCAATTAGAATTTAATAAATGCTGAGGTGAGGGGGAGGGAGAGGGAGAGGGAGGGGAGGGGGAGGGAGGGAGGGAGGGGGAGAGAGAGACAGAGAGAGAGAGAGAGAGAGAGAGAGAGAGAGAGAGAGAGAGAGAGAGAGAGAGAGAGAGAATTCCTTGTACCAGGCTGCCTTCAAACTGGAGACATCAGTCATTTCCTGCTTTCAAACACAAACGGAAACAGTGACTCTTAAATCTTGAGTCTTCTGGCCTGTGGACTAGTATTTGACTCACGCCTGTCAGGCCTCTGCACAGGCTGGAACTGTGCCATCTACTTCCTGACCGCAGATCTGAGAACTCGCCAATTCCTCATTTCATTCATATGTATGTAGATATCTCACATCAATTCTGTTTCTCTGAGGACCCCTAATAGACTGTGCCTATATAGTGGTCATTTAACATATACTGAATGACAAATTTGGGGATTGAGAAGGTAGAAAAGGAAGTCTAAGCTGCACTGAGAAAAATGTGTTCCAGAAAAATCCCTAAAGATAGTGTGGGGAAAGCAGACCATGCGGGCTCCCGATCGGCTGAGAGGCCACAGGGCCAGCGGTCAGCAGCTGGGAGGTTCAGCAAGCGCCGTGACAAGTGTTCGGAGCTGTATGGCTGGACGGGATGAAGAGTTAACAGGCAATGGCCCCACAAAGGGGAGAACAAACACGCCACTAAGGACTTGTTCTGGGCTCCGCTTGCTCCTATAACCAACCAGACTGTAGGCTAGGGTTCCCTTTTGAGAAAAAGTGATTAATGGAGATTGATTGATTGATCAACGTCGGAGGTCGCAAAGCAAAATGGAACTAGAATTTGGGTATGAATCCAGAGGCAAGATGCTGGGTGTGACCTTAGTTATTGTTTACCTGCACATGTGAATATCGGCTGAGGGACCTCCCATCCCTGTGATGAGTGTAGGAATTTGGAACCAAAAAGACATTCATGATCAGAGGAGAATGACCGGAAGATAGTCGATCAAATATCGTTGAAGGCTTGAATTTGCTCTTAAGCACAGGATAGGATAAAGGGTAAAGTGTGTGTGTATGTGGGTGCGTTTTTCTAATATTCAATTCACCAAAGGCCCGTGATCTTTAAAGAGGACATTAACTGTCTGGCATTAACAATGGACACATAGGAGATGCCATGACAGCCACTTAATTTGCCAGGTAAATGATAGCCGTTTTCTCCAATGCATATTCACAGTAAGGTGTGCACTCCAAACTACAGACTTCCTCTAAGTGGGAGGCCATCTGTTCTCACCACACCCACACTCTCATGGACTCGGTCTCAGTTTCCCCACACTTGTTTATGTAAGTCAAACTTGTGATTGGAATTAGGGTGAATAACTAGGTATTATGTAAACCCAAAGCAAAAGCCTAGAAACGTTTAGTAAAAAGCCTACATATATTTTACTGGTAAATGAAATACATTTGCGGTTAAGTTTAAAATACTTATCTGCTTGTGCTGGAGTTAGAAATGTTGCCAATGCTAAGCACATGCTCTGCACTGAACTAGTCTGCTGACCATTTATCATTTTAAATTTTCTGTTTTAACTTTTCCCGTCCACTATTGTAAGCGAGTGTTGCAACTCTGGAGGAAAGGTTTCCTGACTGTTCAGGGAGTCAGGTGACACCTTGAGCTGCTAGGACAGCTCTGGCAGCTGGAGCTGCAATGGAACAGCTCAGCTCTGGAGGAAAAGGTATGCTGCTTGTTCAGGGGAGTCAGGCTATACCTGGAGTTGGGGTGCAGTAGGGAATGGTCTCTCTACATGATACAGCAATCCTGCTCCTCTTCTGGAGAGATGTTATAGCTGAGCTATACTCAGCTCCCCAACCCGGAAGGGGGCTTCCCAGCAGAGCTCTGCTTCTTCTCCGGCCCAAGATGTTTCTTCTTTTGCTTCACTTTGGTAAAAAGGGAAACCCCTACAGAAATGTAGCCATCTCCTCTGGCTCCAGCAAGAAGTTGTTACTTTTTCTGCTCCCATCTTGTTCCATCCTGTAGGGATGTCTCAGCAAGGTTTTTCTGTACAGCTCCGCCTTACTCAGCCCCTAAGGGAACATCTCTGCAAGGTTTTTCTGCTCAGTCCCTAAGGGATGTCTTAGCAAGGTTCATCTTCTCTGCGCTGGTGAATGAAGATCTTCACACCCAAGACTCTTGAGAAAGAGATTTATTTGGGAAGGAGGAGTCCAGGAGAGTGGCTGCCTCTACCAGGATGGGAGAGAACAGGCCACAACTGAACAGGCAAGGTGGTTCATACAGGATTTCTTAGGGGCAGAGTTTCCCCAGGGAGAAGATTTTCTGTTCAAGGATTGATTAGTTCTCCTTGGTCAGGGCAGAGATGCTCTGACATCAGAGCCAAACTGTGTTTCTTTCACTGTCCTTCCTTAGCTTTTTGGCTCCAATTCTAAGGCCAGGGCATATTTCTTTTACTGGCTCTGATTCCAGGGACAAAGTGTGTTTCTTTGGCACTGGTTTCAGAGTCAGGGCATGTTTCTTTGGTTCTGGGTTCAGGGATAGAGTGTTTCTTTCCCTGGCTCGGGTCCCAGATCTAGGCTGGGTTTCTTTCACTGGTTCTGAACTCCAGGATCAGGGTGGGTTTCTTTAGGTGGCCCCTTTCCCTTACAACCATCACCTACCAGTATTGGATAGGAGAGCTTTTATGATGCTCAGCGACTGTGAAGAGCACTTTGCGGCACTCTTCCTATAACTGCACAACCTGTCTCAAAAAGCAAAATGAAAAGCTGGAGCTCACATCCTCCTGTGGCTCTGTCCCTTTCATGTGAAACTGTCTGCTTAGACTGTTGCTCTGGGTCTTGGGAGTTCTGATGTTCTTACGTAATAACCCGTCTCATGGATACTTTTGGGTCACAAATATCCTAAGTCATCAGGAATTAAACATTTGAGGGCCAGGCCATCATCACTGTTGTTGTTTTACTATATGCCAATGTATATAATATCTTAATAATCTCTATAAAGAATCTTAGGAATTATCTAGAATACCAAAGATGATTTAGGGCTAGAAGTGGGATCTGGTGTCAGAATACTTGCTTAGTACATGCAGTTCCCTAGGTTCCAGCCCCAGAACCAAAAGAAATAAATGAATTTGAAAAATCTAAACAGATGAGTAAACTGAAGATTAACTAGATTTAAAGAAACTCGCCTAAAATAAAAATGTACTGAAATAAAATTGAGAGAAATGGAGAGGTGTGTGGTGTACATGTTTAATCCCAGCACTTGAAAGGCAGAAGCAGATGGATCACTAAATTCAAGTTAGCCCGATCGTCTAGGCCAGCTAGGGATACAACACAATGAGACAGTATCTAAAAAAAAATTTTTTTAAAGAAATAATAATTAAAAAAAAATGTGGCTGGGTGGTGGTGGCACACGCCTTTAATCCAGCATTCGGGAGGCAGAGGCAGGCGGATCTCTGTGAGTTTGAGGCCAGCCTGGTCTACAGAGTGAGATCCAGGATAGGCCAAAACCACACAGAGAAACCCTGTCTCGAAAAACACACAAAAAAAAAAAAATTTAAAAAATGTTTATAAAGCTCTTTAGCTTGTTTGGGAAGCCATAAGAACTCATATCAGAAGCTATTCTGGTATCTATGTATCAATTATCCTGTCCTGCCTGTCTCCTGCCAGACACTAAAGGTCAACATTTTCTCCAGGCGAAGCAGTTGAGAGTTCACTGATAAACAAGAAACCTGAAAAACGGGTTATTTTTCTAATGTGTGTCAGAAGGGAGGCCAGCGGTCAGCGCTCCACGCATCCACTCTGTTCCATGACGTCATCAGGAGCATTCATCCTCTCTTTTCTTGTTCAGCTAGTCTCCACATGGGCTTCTCTGTCCACAGTTAGCCAGTTAGTTCTCTAAGTTTGCTTTGGTAAAAGTGATGGAAAGACTAAAAAGATGCAAGCCAGTCAAGCTACCTCCCTAAAATTAAGTTTCTGGACCTTCCCCTGTTAATTTCCTGTTGGGTCTGGGCGCCAGCTGTGTCCCATGGCTTCTTCCACTTGCAAGGGAGTCTGGGAAGGGTAGTTTTTGGCTGAGGAAGACAAAGAGCCTGGGAGAGCACGAAGCAGGCAGTTACTAACTGAAGTCACAGAGGAATCATGTGCCGTACCAGGAACATCCTAGGTCCAAAATAGTGGCTGGAGAACTAAACAAATGGCGAGATCTCTAGATTTCTTCTCTTTTTACATTTATTTAGTATTTATTATGGGGGGAGGGGACATGCGCACATGGAGGTCAGAATACTTGCAAGTCAGTTCTCTCCTTCCACCATATTGGTCCCAGGGAACAGATTAAGGTTGTCAGTTTAGCAGGTGTGTAGCTGACTACACTCACTGATCCATCTCACCAACCCCAGATTCCTTTCTAATAATTATGAAGAAATGTTTTCATATGGATAATAAATTCAATATGGTAATAAAATAATTTAGTAAGAAAACAAATTTTTACTAAGCTTTAAAAATGTTGGCTTTTAATTATTGGTGCAGAATTTTTTAAAACTTCATTTTATTATTATTATTTAGGTAACAATAAAAGGGTATTGGAGGTAAGACTATCTGTGCTTGCCTAGAATGCGCAAAGCCCTGGTTTGGACTCCCTGCACCCCAGAAACCAGATGTGGTGGTCAAGGTGGGAGGATCAGATGTTGAAGATCATCCTCTGCTACACAGTGAGCTGGGGCCCAGCATAGGAAACATGAGGCCCTATTTCCAAAACAAAGAATGGGGAAAGAGTGTTGTCTTGAATTTGTACAATACAAATGCCCTATTTCTCTGTTTCATGATTTGGAAAAATTGTTGTGGTTTTTGTTTTCGTTTTTAAGACAGGGATTTACTATGTAGCTCTGGTTGTCCTGGAACTAATTATATAGACCAGGCTAGCCTTGAACTCACAGAGATCATGCCTGCCTCTGCCTCCCGAATGCTGGGATTAAAGGCGTGCGCCACCACTGCTAATATTTGTTGTTTTAATTGTCACTGAATTGTGTGTTTTATCCTAAGTAGGGTATATTCTGGCTGGTGACATTTATTTCTGTTATTTTATATTGTTAAATAAAGACCCTTCACATACTGTCTCTGTGGGGACCCTGGGTTTTTGTGAGTCAAAAGAAATAATATGTAATGTGTTACTGCCTAGTGTGACAATGACAGAATTTTTTTTTTTTTGGTTTTTCGAGACAGGGTTTCTCTGTGTAGCTTTGCACCTTTTCCTGAACTCACTTGGTAGCCCAGGCTGGCCTTGAACTCACAGAGATCCGCCTGCTCTACCTCCCGAGTGCTGGATTAAAGGCGAGTGCTGGGATTAAAGGCGTGCGCCACCACCGCCGGCTACAATGACAGAAATTTTACAAAAATGTACTTAATTTCATAAAATGAATGAAAGGACAATATGCATTTTATAAGAAAAGTAACAACTTTGAACTATTTTATAGAAATAAAACAACTTAATGGATCTAAAATCACTGGCAAGATGCCCCCAAGGGCATCCTCACACATGTGCACACCCACAGACACACACTTATACACGTAAAAAAAAATCTTTTTATTAAATGAGTTTGTGTTCATACAATAATTCTGATCATGATATTTTTAAGCACCTGTGGTTAGGCATGTGACTCAGTGGCAGAATGCCTTCCTAACACGTTGGGGACCCTGATTGGATCGCTGCACTAAAAAAAAAAATCAATAGTGGCTGGATGGTGCAGCAGCAGCGTGGTGGTGGGGTGTGGTGGTGGTGTGGTGGTGTGTGGTGGTGGTGGTGCACACCTTTAATCCCAGCACTCGGGAGGCAGAGCCAGGAGGATCTCTGTGAGTTTGAGGCCAGCCTGGTCTACAGAGCAAGATCCAGGACAGGCACCAAAACTACACAGAAAAATCCTGTCTCAAAAAACAAAAAAAAAAAAAAAAAAATTAGTGAAACACACCTAGAACTGTATCTGTCTCATATAAGTGTTAACAAATGTGAGTCAATCTTAGGTTAAAACAAAAGGCCTAATCTCTTTATCCTAGAATATAATTAGAGAATTAGTTAATGTAAAACCTTTACCCATCATCTTTCAAGTAAACTCAGTATAAAAGGAGTGTGTGTGCATGTTTGTGTGTGTTGTTTGTGTGTGTTTATGTGTATGTGTTTGTGTACATATGTGTATCTGTGTGTGTGGCAAAATAATCTAGGTATTGAAAGCAATCCTTCTACACAGAAATCATTATGCTTAATCTTTACTCTAATTCTGAGTAGTCAGTAACCCAGTAAAGGAAAGCTCACAGAAAGGATGCATTCAGAAGAGCTGTGTTCCCCTCAAGGGCTGCAGAGCTGTGACTCATATTGCCAAGAGTGTGTGGTGGAAGTGGCTGATGTCTTAGCATTTCCTGCAGCAGTTTGGGCCTCTGATGCTGCCAGCAGATACATTGTAGTTTTAGTGTTCCCAACCATGTGATGTGATTTTGATTGACATTTGCTTTCCCAAGACAACCTCGTCAATATAAATAAGAAAGAATAATTGATTTCAGTTTACAAAGTTCAATCCCAAATTTTTCCATTTGAATAAGGTTTATCTTTTTTTTCTCTCTACAATGATGGAAACACTTGATTCATTAGCCAATGAATATAATCATGTATATTCAAATTGCATGGATATAATTATACATATTCAAATTGCAATTTTAGAGACCTCAGTCCCCCTGGAAAGTCATGTATATTTTTTTCTTTTGAACTTGTTCATGCTTAGTTTTCCTTAACCTAGATTTACTCCATCATCTATAGTTAAGCCTTTTTTAGATAACCTTTGACCGTCTTTAAATTATTTCATTTAAGCCAAGCATTGTGGTTCACACCTGTAATCCCCACACTCAGGAAGCTGAGGCAGGAGGATCCAGAGTTAGAGGTCATCCTGGGCTAGCTAGCAAGACCCTGTCTCAAGAAGAAGAATATTTTTTTTAATTAATTCATGTCAGCTATTTAAGCCCCACCCCTCAACCCCTCTGCCACCCTGTAAGTCAGCATGCATCCTGTTCTGGCCCAGAGGACCTGGATCAGCATTAACCATTGTCACCCTCACTTTTGAAGTCAGGCGTACTCATAAGGAAGAATTCATTTAGGTAGCCATTTAAGATAACTGAAATAAAATACACGTCTTTGATTTTATCCACTTTTCTACAAATTCCTTACAATCCAGGTAAGGACTTCTTTCCAATATTCCTTTCACACTTATATCCTATGTTTCCTACGATTTTCTTCCAAAATTTTTATAGTACTACGCATTATCTTTTTCTATTCCCACTTTTATGTTGCTGTGATAAATACTATAACCAAAGCAACTTGTGGAAGAAAGGGTCTATTTTGGCTCATGATTCAAGAGGGATAGAGTCCATTATGGCAAGCAGGTATGACAGTGATCAGAAAGACACCGAGGCAGCAGCAGCAGCTGACTGATCATTCATCCAATACAGGAGAGAGAGAGAGAGAGAGAGAGAGAGAGAGAGAGAGAGAGGAGAGGAGGAGAGAGAAACACCCATGCATGCAAGGAAGAAGTGAGGGGAGACTATAAACCCTCAATGCCCACCCCAGTGACACACATCTACCAACCAAGCTCCAGTTCTTGAAGGTCCATAACCTCCACAAACAGCCCACCAACTGGGGCCCAAGTTTAAATACATGAGCTATGGGTCATTTCTCATCCAAACCACAACTTTCCACTCTTTGCCTCCACAATAAGCCTACATCTTATGATGTAGAATCCATTCAGTCCTGCTTCAAAGGTCCCCATAGTACCTCTTCCGGTAAGCAGCCTAAAGTGACCTTTGAGAATTCTTTGATCTTCTTCTCTTGACCCAGAAAATCCACAAAATCATACAAATCAAGAGTTTCAAATCTTCATATTCACTTCAGGAACACCTATAACATTGCCCAGGCCATCTAGGGTATACATATACAAAAAGCCACCAAGCATCAGAGAGACATCACTTTAAAAGAAGCAATGTGTGTCATTCCAGTGGCACAATAGTGGAGTTGGTAGGTATGACAGGACAAACAGTGGGGATGGGCACAGGGTCAGTGCTTGGGCCCCCCTCCCCCAAGTGCTGATTTTTTGCTGCACATGCTTCACAATGGAAAGAGTGATGCTGAACTTCAGGATGTAGATGTAGATTGTCTAGTCTTTCGTCCAGCTGAACAACGCACCTAAGATGTGCTGTCAAATTTGCAGAGCTCATGGCTGGATCAATGCATGCATGTGCTCCCCCTGTGACACTGAGATGGTCATCGCTTGAGAAGGAATGAACTGTTCCAAAGCCAGAAGAAGAGGTGACACAAGAGAGTCACCCTAGAAGAAATGGACGGAACTAGAACTTACAGCATTGCGGACAGCTTCATCGGGAAAGACGTGCAAACAAAAGTAAATCTTTGGCTGCGCGGTGGTGCTCACACTTCAGTTCTGACGCTTGAGAGGCAGAGGGAGGTGGATCTATGAGTTCGAGACCAACCTTGTCTACAGAGTGAGTTCTAGTACAGCCAGGGAGGGGTACACAGAGAAACCCTGTCTCAAAAAACTGGTTAAAAAAAAGAAGTAATTCAAAAACAATTCTCTATGGTCTTAACCATCTCAACAATATTCAAAGTATACAAGTAACTTTCTGAGACTCAAGGCAATCTTTTAAACTGTGATTTCCTATAAAATAAAATTTAAAAAACAAACAACCAAATTCCATACTTCCAACATGGAGTGGCACAGGACGTACACGACTACTCCCAAAGGAAACAATGGGGCGTAGTGAGGAAAGATGACCGAAGAAAATCCAGCAGGGCAAACCCTGAATTCTGTAGCTCCATGTGTTGGTGTCTGGAGCTTCGCTTTCCAGGGACTGAGCTAGCTCTGGCTCTCCAGCTTCTCTGCCAGCAACACAGAGCTCTGACAGGCCGGTTCCCGCTCTGTGCAGCTCTCCTAGGCACGTGTCTCATGCTCTGGCACCTCTAACGTCTTGGAGTCTCTATTGACACTTAGCCTTCATTATCAGAGCTTCACACAGTAACTTCTCAGGATCTCCCCTGCCACACATTACCAGGCCTCAGTGACTCTGAAACCACAGGGAAAGAGCATGTGTCCTCCTCCATCTTTGTGTCCTCTTTCTCTCCAAAACCAGTACTTCAGGGACAAGACTGCCAAGTTGGTCGCCAGCCTGGGTTGGCCCCTGGCCCCTTGGACCACAGTTACAGCAGCTTTTGTTTGCTTCAGTTGGTTTAAAAAGTTGGAGGCTTGCCATCAGGGAACCTTTTCTATTCCTTATAACCTGTTCTATTCAGGGCAGGACAGGAAGCTCCCCTTTAATGCTGCTAATCTCTTTTAATGATTACAGCCTCTTTTTTTTGCGTACGATTTACTGCGATCTTAATCTGGCTAATGTTCTTTTCCTCTCTAAACTGGACATTTTTTTCCATTTCTATCTGCCTCATGGGTTGCTTTTTTTCACCATAGATCTGAATAAGAGTGATCAGTAATGACCGTGCCTCAGTCTCAGTGTTCAGTAACCTTGACATTTCCTCAACCAAAGGAATTACTGTGGCCCTCACAAAAAGCCTCAGGACATGGGCAGACTGCAGCTGTATTCCTGCTAAAATAGCACATGAACGGCCTCTTGCTGAATTGCTAGAGTCTTGTCTCCCTCTGAAACATCATGAGCTAGGCCTCCAAGCCCCACCCCACCCCCCTTTACCCTTAACACTACTGCCTTATAGACACCAACTAGGATGGCCTATTAAGGTCTACTTACAGCTTTTTCTAGTCCAAAGTTTCCAAAGCACATTCCTCAGGAAAAACACGGCCAGGTTCCTCACAGCAGCAACCCTGCTTTTTTTTGCATGTTACTTTTTCTGATGCTGTGATAAAATACCAGGACCAAAAACAATTTGGTCGGGAAAGTTTATTTTGGATTATGGTTGCAGAGGGATGGAGTTTATCATGGTGGGAAAGGCATGGAGGCAGGAGCTGGCTGATCACACTTTCGTCCATCGCACAGGAAGCAGGAGGTAGGGAGTGAGTCGGGAATGGATGAGGTTACACTCTCCTAAAGCCCACCTCCAGTGACATAGTTCCTCTGGAAAGGCTCCATCTCCTAAAGGTTCCATCACCCACACCAACAGCATCACCCACCCAGGGACTGAGTGTTCAAATTATGTCTGCCTAGGAGGAACATTTCTCCTTCCGACCAACACAGGCAAATGAACAGAAGTGTACTCATGTCGCTGAGTGTGAACGGAGTGGTAGCTTTCTAAGGACTGTGCATCTTCCACAAACCTCACTGAAATGTGCACCCACCCGACCTTTCTGCATCCTCTCCCACCCCCCACTTCTCACTTGCCATCCTCGGCATCCTCCTTGTCAACTAAACTCTTCTCGCTCAAGACCTGATCGGAAAACCACATAAGAGGAGCACTTGATTAAATCTTAATTCCAATACCAACTAGATTGTTGTTATAATATCTGCACAGACACTTGCTGATGGCTAGATCATATAATTATTTTCACAAACCTGCTCCTGTTCATCTATTACTTTCTCGAGTAGTACCTTCATTTTGCAATACACACACACACATACACACACACACACACACACACACACACACACACACACACACACACACACATGAGCTTTTCCTGAATATTTCACTTTTTTTTTTCAAAGATAGTATTTCATTATATAGCCAAGGCTGCCTGGAAACTCACTATGTAGACCAGGCTGGCCCAAACTCACAGAGATCCACCTGCCCTTGCTTCCCAAGTATTGGGATTAAAGACGTGTGCCACCACCCTGGGCCAAACATTTCATTCTTTTGCTGTTTACTCATCATCTCCCTTTAAATATTCAATCTTTTGCAGATTAAAAAAAAAATTAAGTTTAAACTGCTTTTCAGTTTTCTTCTAGGGCATTCTGCAAGAATCTTTTATGCTTTAAGGAATACCATTTTCACTTTCATAATGAATATGAAACCTATCCAGGTGTGGTGGCACACACCTTTAATCCCAGCACTTGAGAGGCAGAGCCAGGTGGATCTCTGAGTTTGAGGCCACCCTGGTCTACAGAGTGAGTTCCAGGCTATACACAGAGACCCTGCCTCGAAAAAAAATAAACCAAAAACCGAAACCAGCAGCAGCAACACAAAGGAGACCTTGTATCTACTCAGATCCATGGTTTTCTTCTTTCCACAGAGCAGAGGAGACAAACTACACTGGCAGGAAGCCACCACAAATCTAGCTGCACATTCCTGCCATATTTCTTCTCACAAAGAGCCTGGAAAGTGCTAGTAATGCCATTTTGCTTAGTCATCCTTAACCCTTACCCAAGGAAAGGATAGGTAAAATGTGTAGCCTGGGGCGGGCAATGCAAAATTGAAACAATAACATGTACATACAATACGGGTAGTCCTTTCTAAAACAGGTCCTTACCTTATTTTCTCAGCTCTAAAACTGTATCACAGCCGTTTCAATTCGTCAATTCTTAAGAAACTATTAAAACTTTTTTTTTTTTTGCGTGAGTTACTTTCCGCTGTCTGATGTGTATGTAATGTGTATTTCAAACATTTTGTTAGTTATGCTGCGAGGTGTGTGACACTCAAGGAAATTCTTTTTTTAAAAAAAAACTCTATGCCCTTAAATTGTTCTAATAATAAGAGACCTAATTTGAAGTACTTGGGGACATCAAGGGACCTCATCTGCTGTATTATCCCAGCCCTGGCAGGACACTGTAGAACAGATGTGTTATTATAGGCACTAGAGGACAGAGCCTACTGTTACCTCGGTGCTGATAACTCCTAAGACATTGTAAAATTATCTGGATGTTTAAGACTGGCAGACAATTTTAATAAGTGAACAAAAACAGGAGAACAGTTTCTAGATGTTTCTATTTCAGGATATGTCTTGTAATTGCCCATTTTTCCTCCTGAGTGACTGCATCCCTTCTAGTGCCGAGCTCCCTGCGTAGCTGCAGAACTCTTGAGGGAGCAGTCACTTAAAATAGAGCCATGGAAGCCCATATTTCGGCCTCATGAGGTGATAGCATTATGTGACGACCTTGGAGATTCAGCTTCAAGTCGACAGTCTACTGAAGGGGGCTAGCTCAGCTAGAAAGCATGATGGGAGGATTCATTCTTGGTCTATCCGGTTCTCCTTGGGAAAGGACGCTGGGCATTTGTGTAATGTTCTCAAGTATGAGAGCCAAAAATAAACAGGAAAAACCTCATGACTTTCCGATTATGACTTTGAGGATTGGCACAGGCTGGATCCAAGTTTTACCTTTGCACTATAAAAAAAAAGAAAATCTGCTGGGCTCTGGGTAAACAGTAGAGTTTGTATTCTTTGTAGTGAGCATTAGACTATCCAAGATCATTTAGCCTCACACATGAGAAAGAGCATCACAGGCACACCTGAAAACTACCGAATTTCAATGATGTGCTTTAAAGTTGAGACATTTGTAAAAGTTATAAATTTATTTAAAATGTACAAAACGTTGAGAAAAGCCAAGTAAGTGGATGGATAGATTGGGAGATGATGCGCGTATTTTTACATCTTTTTTTTTCCTTCTTGATACAAACTTCTCCCTTGGTTCTCACCTGGAGACATTCAGCTGGGAGACATGTCAAGGAGTGAATGAGCATTTCCTGTGTCTCAATGGTAAAGGGCAGTAAGGACCGAGCTTTACACTCAGGGACAGTCACCAAGTATAAACACCTGACCACACTGTCCCACACAGCTATGACTTATCCCACCCTCATGCCAGTGATACTGCACCCTGAAGAAAAACCAAGGAACTTCCGCAACAAAAATCAGTGGAACTCTCATTTTGAGCAACCACAGAAGCAGGGGAGTGTAGGGCACTCCGCGTGGGCTATGGAGCGAGACAGCTTGACTTGACGTCCGTTTCTGGCTGTGATCTGAAATTCAGTTGTCCCAGCTATAAGAACATGACAGCAACACTTGAACATGGAAATATTGCTGTAAGCAGTAAATACAATATAAAACAGTGCTTGGCATATGGTATGCCCCCAGGGTTGGCTATTGCAACTACAAATTCATGCAAGTTCTTCCTATGCTAATGAGTATAGGTAAGAAAATGTACAAACACGTTTTTTTGAAAAAGCTTCTAAATTTAAAAAATCTTCAGGCTGGAATCTATTGTGTGCTAGAAAAATCTCGGAGGTTGGCCATCATAATGTACGTTGTTCTTTGTGTGTTCTGATAAAGCAACAGGAAAGGACCAAGGGGTGGGAGGAATAGTCTACCAGAAGAAAATTCAGGTAGTCTGTAACAGGAACAGAAGGAGGCTCTTCCTGGGTGAGGCGAAGCAAAGGAGGTGGAAATAGAACCACACAGCTGATTGTAGCTGATGAGATGCAGCTGTGGGGAGTTCATTGATGACCTGGGATTAGAAGGAAAACCCAGACTCAAATCAGTCAAGGTGGAGGGCATTTGTGGGACACGTCCCCGAGCCTGGGATGTACACATGGAAAATTCTGAACAGTTTAATGGGAACTGAGACAGAGAAGACCTCTCATTCTGCAGCTGAATCTAGGCCTTGCTGTTAGGTGCAGGGGACCTTCCTTATGTCACTCATTTTCACATAGCCTTGGAGCATGTAAAGAAAAGTCCAATGACGTTAGCTTTTACTCCTTTCAAGGATTTAAAAGCACAAAAGTGAACAGGAAATTAATTCTAGAGTTTTATACATTAAAAAAAAAATAACAACCCAAACAAAAGTGAGGTTACTCTCCATGGGAAGAATAGACTTGCTCATCATGGCTGAGTCACACATTATTCATAAGTACAGAGTAAGCAGCCTGACACAAGAGCACTAAGATGGTAGAAGAATATAAGTGATCATTCTGATATCCCAAATTAAAGTTCTGTCATCTGTCAGGTGTATTAATATGATGAGTCAGTGGCAAATGCTTCTGTCACAAATAGGACTAGATATTATCACCATTGGGCTTTCCAAAACAACAGTACTGGTTATACTGATTCATTCTCTTTCCAAAGACTATCACAAAGCACAAAGTTCCATATATTGATGGCGGTCTCTCTTCTTCCTCAGTCACTGCTGCTTCCTCTCCTACACTCTCAACCGTTTGCACTATTATAGGTTTCTATACTCTGTTATCTTCTCACAATCTGCGCTTCCCGGAGTTCACCACTCACCTTTCTTTGGAGACCCGAAAGTTGTCTGGCATGGTTGGCACTACTGTGAGTGTTTCTCCATCTCTGTCTCCATCATTGTTCTCTCCTTCGTGCTCCAAATAGCTTTCTGCCGGTCTACTCATCCAGATATCCACATATCTGTTCTGCTAGTTTTAAAAACATGCAGAGCACGACTTTTACGTCCTCTTTCTGGGCACCATTAACTCTTTCTGGATTGCTATTGTAATCTTCTTCCAGTCTCTAGGCTTTTTCATCTTTATCCTACTGCACACTCTTGTGACTCTGCATCCAAAATGATGCTTTACAAGCAGAAGTCACCTCACAACAACTTGCACGAAATCCTCCAATAGGAAGCTTCCTCTCTGCTGATTAACTTCATCATGTCAGAAGATGCTATTCATGTTATTGGAAAGAAAGTCATCAATGCTCTCAACAAGCTATCAGCCAAGTAATAGCAGCTTGACTGTTCCAGGAGTAACCAACTACTTCTTGATTGGATCATACTCCATGGGAGGCAATCTATACCTGGTCCTGTAATCTGGTATAGTAGTTTGAATGAGAATGACTCCTATAAACTATATGGTGAATACTTGGCCCCAGTGGGTGGAACTGTTTGGGAAGAATTATGAGGTGTGGCTTGTTGCAGTAGTGTGTCATTGGGACAGGCTTGGAGGTTTCTAAAGACTCTCACCATCCCCAGTATTCTGCTCTCTGCCTCTTACATTTGGATCAAGATGTGAGCTCTCAGCTGTTCCTGCTGCCATGCTTTTGCTCCACTATCATGGACTCTACCCTCTGAAACCAGAAGCCCAATCAAATGATTTATTTCCCTTATAAGTTGCCTTGGTTGTGGTGTTTTGTAAGAGCAATAGAAAAAGGAACAGAGACACCTGGTGAAAGCCTGTGTCTGGAGAGGTCACAAGGTCTAGGGAGGAATCTACTGTTGATGTTTTGCTAAACGGACATGTAGTCTAACTGCCCTAAATATTTTTGTTTATGCCCCACAGACTGGTGCAGCTCCCAGTCTTAGGGAAGCCTATTTTGACAGTGGACATTGGCCAAATCCAAAACTGGTAACTAACTGATCAAAACGCTGAGAATAAGAGACTGTTGAGTGTGAAGCCCTAAGTAGACATCTATATCGCCCACTTGGAGGCTCAGGGAACCTCATGGAAGAGGGAGGAGAGAAACTAGAAGCAGAGGATGAGGAGTACTATATACAATGCGGTCTTCTGGATATGGCATGGCATTATAATCAAAAGCACACAGCAGCAGTGACTGCCTGCACAAGATCTACACATTAAAAAAGACAATCTACCCAAATACCAAACAATACACTCATCACAACACCCCATGAAATCTTCTCTAAAATATATCACATATTAGAAACAAAGCAAGTCTCAACACATAGAGAAAATGAAACAACATTCTCTATCTGACCACATGAGATAAAGCTGGCAATCAATAGAAAGAAAACCAAAGCAAATACAAATTCATTGGAATTAAACAGTTACTGAATGATGACTAGCAGATCATTGCAGAAATCAAGAAGGAAGACTTAAAAGTTCTAGAATTAAATGATAATCAAAACACAAACATATCCAAATCTATGAGATACAGTGCAGTCCTAAGAGGGAAGTTCATGGCTCTAAGTGCTTACTTGAATATAGAGGGAATTCAATAAGCTCACAATGATTCTTAAGGCACTGGATAAACAAAAGCAAACCAATCTCAAAAGTACTAGATGGAGAAAAATTATTAGATCAGGACAGAAATTACAGAAATTTTTCAAAATATTGAAAAAAAGATCTAGCAACAACAGAGAGAGAGAGGGAGAGAGAGAGAGAGAGAAGAGAGAGAGAGAGAGAGAGAGAGAGAGAGAGAGAATTATAAGCCAATCTCTCTGTATCTGTAGACAGACACAAATTTTCAATAAAATACTTGGAAATTAGTATTCAAGAACACACCCAAAGGATCATTCACCATGATCAAGTTAATGCCATTCCATGCATAGAGTTTGATATTCAACATAGGTAAATCAATAAATATAATTCATCACATAAAACAGACTCGAAGCAGAAATCACTTGCTCATTTCAGTTGAGAGGAAAAAGACTTTGATAGAATCTAACATAATTTTAAAAAATCCTGTAGAGACTAAGGATGAAGGGAACATGTTTCAACATCTATGACAAACAATAGCCACATCATATCAAATGGAAAACAAAACAACTCTGAAGCATTCCACTAAGATCAGGAACAAGACAAGGATGCTCACTTTCACTGTCACGATAGCAGCGGTGTCAACAGACTTAAAGTCCTGCTTAGAGCGGTAAGACAGGAGAAGAAAGCAGAGGGAGTACACAAAGAAAGGAGGAAGGCAAAGTATTTGTGTTTTGCATATTACCTGATTCTGTAATGAGAGACCCGAGGACTCTACCAGGAAACTCTTCAAGCTAAACACTTTCAGCGAGGATGTGTCAGTTACAAAATAATACTCAATCAGTAGCCTTTGTATATACCCAAAACAGACTAAGAAAGGAATCAGAGAATGCATCTCATTCACAATAGCTAGAAGCAACAACAAAATCCTTGGAAGAAACCTAACCAGGAATTGAAATACTATACAATGAAAACTAAACCACTGACAATAGACATTAAAGACAACAGCAGAAGATGGAAAGACTGCCCATGCACATGGATTGGTACAATTAATGTGTGAACGTGATCTTTCCTGCCAAAAAAAAAAAAAAAAAAAAGCAGTCTACAGATTCAATGCAATTTCCATCAACCTTCAATGCAAAGCTTCACAGGAATTGAAAAAAACAATCTTAAAATAATTTATGGAATTGCAAAGACCTAAGCTAGTCAAAACAATGTAGAACAACAAAATATTGCTGGAGGCACCATTATACTTGATTTCAAGTTCTACTGTAGAGCCGTAGTAGTCAAACAGCACAGCACTGGTACAAAGACAGACACAGTGATCCGTGGGAATAGGATCGAGGACTCATATATAAGTCCTTGCATCTATGGCCACCTGATTTTTGACACAGATGCCACAAACACATATTGGAGACCTGACAGCATCTTTAACAAATGGTACTGGGGAAAAATGGATATCTACATGTAGAAGAATGAAACATGATCCTTCTTTCTCATACTATACTCAAGTCAATTGCAAATGGGTCAAAGATCTCAATGCTAAAGCTGAAATTCTAAACCTTCTAGAAGGAAGAGTAGGAAGTACATTTCAGGATATAGCTCAAATAAGGACTTTGTAAACAGAACTCTAATGGCACAGGAAACAAGACCAGCAATCAACAAGTTGGGACTTCATGAAATTAGTACTGCAAAAGAAACTGTTAGTCAGTTGAAGAGGCTGTCTACAGAATGAGGAAAAACGCCTCACATCTGACAGAGGAGTAGTGTCCAGAATACACAAGGAACTCAAAACTGAACACCAAGAAAACAACCAAATTCAAAAAAATGAGCTGTGGAACTAGGAGAGTTCTCAGAAGAAATACAAATAGCTAAAAATATTTTTAAAGTTTACAATCTCTATCCCTCAGGGAAATACAAATTAAAATACTTTGAGAGTTCATCTTACTTCAGTCAGAATAGCCAAGAAAACAAAAGACTGAAATGCTGGTGTGGACAGGGGGAAAGGGAAGCCTAATGCACTGTTAGTGGGATTGCAGATTGGTACAGCCACTATGGAAACAGTGTGGTGTTGTTGGTACATTGCTCTTTGGTCTTTTAGAGGGCCGCCACCCAGCTCCCAAATAAATCACACACAGAGGCTTATTTTTAATTGCGAATGCCTGGCCTTAGCTTGGCTTAGTTTCTAGCCAGTTTTCCTTAACTTATCCCATCTACCTTTTACTATGGGCTTTTCCCATTCTCTTCTGTAAAGCTTACTCTTACTCCGTGGCTTGCTGTTGTGTAGCTGGGTGGCTGGCCCCTGGAGTCCTCCTCCTTCTCTGGCTACTTCATCCTATATTTCCAATCCTTTTCTCCCAGATTTCTCCTTCTATATATTCTCTCTGCCTGCCAGCTCTACCTATCCTTTCTCCTGCTTTGCTATTGGCCAGTTCTTTATTAGCCTAACAGGCACAGTAACACAGCTTTAACCGAGTTAAACAAATGCAACATAAACAAAGTAACACACCTTAAAATATTCTACTACGGTGTGGAGCTTCCTCAGAAAACTAGAAATAGATTTCCCGTGTGACCCTTCTAGTCTATTCCTGTATATATAACCAAAGAACTCTGTTTCCTATTACAGAAACATGTGGTCATCCATGTTTATAGCTGTGCTATTCACAATATTAAGGCATGCAAATAGCCTATTTTCATCAATTGGTGAATGGATAATGAATATAGGGTGCTTCTATACAATGGAACTTTATTCAGCTATAAAGAAAAAATGGATCTCCACACCCTTAAGCCTTGCTCCTGACACACAGCCCGCAAACCATCTTTGTTCACTATCCACCTTTGCCTGATAGGTGTAACTCTTAAACCTCCTCAAAGAAGCTTCTCTTTGCAGCAGACAGAGATCCACAGGGAACAAGCAACCATGGAGTACCTAGTCTCAGTTGATAACATCCACAACACAACTCTTGCACCCAACATCCTGGAAGAGGGACAGAAAGTTTGTATGAGCTAGAGAGATAGGAAGCCTACTATTAGATTTTATTCATCAGTAAAGATAATATATACATTCATATATACATACAAAAGAGTCTAATTGGATTTAACCTTCATAGGGATTATGCTCATCCAAGAACCCATAGGTTGCCAAATCAAAAGCCACTGTCTGCTGTGGGATACTTCCCTTGAATTTTTTTTTTAATCAGAGGTGTCCTGGAGATACCCCTAACAATGCAGGCTATTGCCTTTGCTTTTGGTTGCCCATCAGACTTAATAGTAAGACCTTATTGTTGAAGACAAGACATACATTGGTCATAGAACATGGAGAAACCAAGTTGGTACTGAGCAGAAAGCGTCATCTCTGATGACTAGCTTTTATAGTTACTGGGAAGTACTATGCAGATTGCTGGGGTTAGGGAAATCATCAAGAGTCTGTCCCAGGTGTGAACATGTGAACTGCAACAATGATCAGCAAGATAAGATACATACAGTGATGCAATTGTGGCATGAATGTTATGGATTTAAGGCCTGTGCCACAGGAAGAAACACATGCCTGATACTGTAAATCTGGCCAAGAACCCATAGTTGGGGAGCTCACAGGTCCCAGATATCAACCTAGTACTATTATTCTGTAAATGGACATAGTATCAAACTGCCTTATAAAGTCATATCCCTCTACCCATAGATCCTCTCAGTCCTCATCAGAGAAGTGTCTTTGTGCAGTGTGCAGTTATTTAATGCGAAAACTCACAATCATCAAAGTGAAGAGAATAAAGGGTTCAGCCACAGACAGAACATTTTTCTATCACACTGACTTCCCCCAAGACTCGGGGACCATCACAGAGAGGAGGTAGGAAAAAGAGCTAGAAATCAGGGAAGACCCAAGAAAAAACCATCTTCTGAACAAGGTATGGCCACTGCATCCTTGCACTCACAGCAGCTGTAGTTGCCTGCAGGAGACCTGAAAAAATCAAGCAGTTAACATTCTAGCACAGAGCGAGGGAAAGGTTCACTGCCCAAATCCCTGAGGATCTGTGGACAGTCGATGGCCTCTGGAAGAAGGAGCCAGTTTTCTTTAAGGATGTAATTCCCAGTTAGGCAACTGTACTTCAGTGGGTGGCTCAACTGAAGTCACTGAGTAATTTTTTCTTTTTTCTTTTTAATGACAAAAACACGAAGTTAGGCTAGGTAAAGATACGAGAGTGGATTTGGATGAAGTGGAAGGAGCGGAGGTAAATATGGTCCAAATGCATTGTATGAAATTATCGACAAATTACTAGTAGGGCAGGAGAGAGACAGTTCAGTGGTTCAGAGTATGTACTACCTTCCAGAGGACCTGAGTTGGGTTCACAACACCCGTGTTGGGCATCACACAAATGCCTGTAATTCTAGCTCTAGGAAATCTAATACCTCTGGCCTCCACAGGCCACATAAATACATACACAAGCACACATTACTAAAAAAATAAAATGAGCCGGGCGGTGGTGGCGCACGCCTTTAATCCAGTACTTGGAGGCAGAGCTAGGCGGATCTCTGTGAGTTCGAGGGCAGCCTGGGCTACCAAGTGAGTTTCCAGGAAAGGCGCAAAGCTACACAGAGAAACCTTGTCTCGAAAAAACCAAAAAAAAAAAAAAGAAAGAAAGAAAGAAAGAAAGAAAGAAGAAAGAAAGAAAGAAAGAAAAGAAGAAAGAAAGAAACTTCAAAGGAGCTCACGTAAGCCAGGTGGTGATGGCACACACCTTTAATCCAGTACTTGGGAGGCAAAGGCAGGAGGATCTCTGTGAGTTCGAGGCCAGCCTGGTCTGCAGAGGAGTTCCAGGATAGCCAGGGCTACAGAGAGAAACCTTGTCTCAAAAAAACTACAACAACCAGAAAGGAGCTCTTGTGTATGTACATGACAGGAAAGAAAGAGGAGACTAGCTGTGAAGAAGAAGGGTGGTCTCCAGGAGTTGGGGTTGTAAGAGAAGGTAGCAGGGGGATGAGGAGGACCACAGTACACTGTGTACAAGTATGAAGTTAAAAGCTAAATGTGCCACCTCCAGACATTTGCAAGACCGGCTTTTTCTCCTCCCGAGGTCCTCAATTCCATGGCTTCTCTGCAAGGGCTCCCTGACTGCCTCTAAATGTTCTTTATTTCTCTTCCTTGCTTTATTCTTGTTCACAATATCTGTCATGACATAAGCTGCAATTTACATTGTTCTGTCTGCTTTTGTCTCTCTACAGAAAGCGTGATGAGGTCAGTCAGCTTTGTCCACTGCAGGATCACTGAGCCTCACTTTGTACATTTGCCTCAATAAGCATTTCTTGAACGAATCCGATTGCCTCTGAATTGTCTGAAAGCAGCTCCTAAGCAGACTGCTCTATTTTCCCTGAACATCGTAGTTTTCTCTTGCTATAATATGTATCCAGATTTAACTGTGACAGTGATCATTGTCTCTGGCTCCAGGATATCTGATTTGCTACTAATTTCTTTCAATGTTACAGTGTTATTAGAGTCTACCCCTCTGAGATCTACTGCTGTCAGCTTTGTTATTGTGGCTTAGGTTGGAATCAGACTTGTGTTTGCATCCTCTCTCCTTGCTAACTAGTTATGAGATCTTGGACAAGTTCTTTGGGAGGGGTAGAGGAGGTCACAGGCCCCCATTGATCAAGAAGTATCTATATGCAGGATGGTTATGAATATTCAAGAAGATAATGTACCGAAAGCTGGGGTAATACCTGATACATAGTAAATGATTGGCTTTATTTTTTCACGTCTGCATAACAATAGATTTGTGTCGCTCATCCTTGCCCTGTCTTTTGTAACTGTGGCAGAAATGATTTGACTTAAGATTTGTTAACGGTGCAAAGCAACACATGCTGATGAGAATCCAGGTGTCACACTTTGATTTTTGAACTTTTTCCAAGCTAGCAATGTACAGTACCAAACTCTGTGGTCATAGTACTTCAGCACAGACTAGGCTTCATGTCGGATTCCTTTTGCTCTATGGTGGGCAAAGTAAGTTGGTTTGCATACATCTACAATAAGCTATTGTGAACTATGATGTCAAGGAGGCTGGGTGAATTAAGTGTATTTTGTGCTTACACATTTTTCAACTCAAGAGAGGTTTGCTGGGATGTATGCATCATAAGGGAAGAGCATCTGGTATTCATACCGCTACTAGCAAAAGAAACAAAAACAACCAAACAAAAATACCAACATCTCCTAAATATTGCAGCTGAGTGACCTAACAACCTTCAAAACGTTCCACAAATAAATAGAACTGTAGAACTGTAAGTCGTCTGCCTACTGTGCACATATGTGGTCTTCACACTATAAACTCTAACAACACCAGAACATTCACCTAGAGTTCATTTCCTACCCCAGTTAGCGCCTCCTTTTTCCTAGATGTGAGCGTTAATTTATGGGTCAAATTGAGTTGACTACAGTACTGACTGTTACTCAATGAAATTATTTTTTTTTAGCCAACATTACATGAAGTCAGTAGACTTTGTGTAAAGCAGATTACCCTCCACAATGTGCAGGAGTATTATCCAGTCAGTTGAATAGGACTCTCAGAGAAAAGCTGGATTAGAGACATTACCACAGTATAGAGCTCGTTTCCTAGCTTGGGTAAGACTGCCTTCTGTTCTTGTACATATAAGAGCAGGATGGTAACTCCTCAGAAAGAAGGAATTGTGTTCCAGATTGCTGGCCTGTTACCTCTCTACCTTCACATTTGACCACTCTGCCCCATTATCCCATGTATCAATTTCTTCTAAAAATCTGTGTGTGTGAGTGTGTGTGTGTGTGTGTGTGTGTGTGTGTGTGTGTGTCTGTCTGTCTGTCTGTCTGTCTCTGTCTCTCTCTCTCTCACACACACACATACAGTTGGTTCCCAGTGACACTAGTCATGCCAGCCAGCCAGCCATTAGAACTTTGTCAAATTTCTGATGGCCCTTCTTCTAATCTATAACCTCTTCAGCCAATAGTAGTTGTTTTTTCATTCATAATTTCCTGAACTTACCAAACATTCCTCTTTGTGTTGATATGATAATTTCCCCACAAGGGTGTATACTTTTCTACTTTTGTTCCTTAGAAACTAGGGAAAGTTGTCTAATATCTTTCAGCCTTTATTGCTACATTGTAAACCATGGACTAACTCTCTAAATAAATCGATGTATAGGGAATCCACATTCTCACAGCATTGTGAAACAATACCATAGTGTTAAAAATGTGTTTCATTCCACTAATCCCCTGTGAAGCTTCTGTGACAATGAAATGAGCCATACTGTGTTCAGTCAAGCTGAACAATGAAGAATGGAGACAGCTCTGTGGGTTAGTTGGTTAAGAAAGAATTGGAGCACTGTTGATCTGTGACTGTAGGATGGGCACACACACAAGGATGCAAGTGTGCATGGCAGATACAAACCAAAAGTCAGACCACGATGGAGGCAGCTAAGTAGAGTCAACATTCAAGACCAGGGAATCCATTGGCTTTGGGAGAGTAAAACAGTTTCTTATGCTTTAGGCAAGTGGAATGCTCAGAACAGGAACTTCCAACAGTAAGAAATGAGAATATGGCTATGCAATCCAAGGCACATTCCTGGTCCAGAGACTGGGTTTCTCACCTCAGCTTAGGAACAGAAGTTATAGTCAGTGTGAAATCAGTGAACATTACGATGACCAGTCTGGCTCCAGAAATGTTCTGGGGACAAGGCCAATTCCAGGTGACAGCTACAAAAACTTCTGCTGATTAAACCTTGGCAGCAGAGAGACAGCAATGCCAGAAGACCTCTGTAAAAGCATCTTAAGAGAATCAAGTCTCAGAGATGCTTTCCTTTTTGTGTAGGAGTAAAGCTTTCTCTGTGCAGAGATTAGCATCTCTATCAAAAAGTGTGGATCGGGCTGGAGAGATGGGCTCAGAGGTTAAGAGCACTGACTGCTCTTCCAGAGGTCCTGAGTTCAATTCCCAGCAAGCACATGGTGGCTCACAACCATCTGTAATGGATCTGGTGCCCTCTTCTGGCCTGCAGGGACACATGCTGTATACATAATAAATAAACAAACATGTAAATAAATCTTAAAAAAAAAAAGTGTGGGATCAGCATTAAGAAGTTTACTTTGATTACAAAGGTCTCTACTTAGTCAATCTGGGCAGGAGTTTGAAGACTAGAAAGAATTATAGTTGAAATTATATTTTGCTATAGATTCCAATACACAAAGCTGTTGGTTGGTGATAGAATAGCCCTGGTTGTTAGGCATGATGGTATCCAATGTAGCATTTGAAGGCTACAGCAGGACTATTGTGAGTTAGAGGCCAGTTTGGACTATACAGTGAACTTTATCTCAAAACCAGAACAACCTTGGTGCTTAGAGTTATATGCCAGGTCAGCATTTAACAATCATGCAATGGCTTTGCCATGTGTAAAAGGTGACCTCAGTGTCCCACAGGAAGTTAAGATGAACTGTATAGTATTAGGGTAAGTTAGTGGAGTTTAATGGGGACTGATCTCAGACAGGCACTATAGTTTAGATCTGGATCTCACTCAAGGCCCTTGTGTTAAAGGCTTGGTATTCACCTCAGCACCATTGGGATATTGGTGAAGCTTGAAGAGGTGGATCCTACTCTGTGTGAAGGGCCTTTAGGTTACTAGGGACAGGACAATCAAAACCGTTATGGTACTCCAGCCTCCTCCTTTTCTTCTCTTTTTGCTTTGCTGGCACGAAGTGAGTAGCTTTGCTATGCCGCATGGTTCATAGAGATGCAGGGCTATTGGTTGCCAAATGATAGAGCCAAGTGGTCACACTTGGAGATGTCTAAAGATGTGGGCCAAAATAAGCTTGCAGTATCTGTCATATTGTGGGAAGCTGATCAAAACATCTGGTTAAGGGAAAAGACCAAAGGTAGGATGGACTCAGAAGCTGAGTGCTTACATCTCTTGAACCCAAAGGGAAGATGAAAGAGAGCTCACAGAGCCTATAAGGAAAATCATGAATAGTAGGTCCCCTGACAGGACTGATGAGTGAGAAGTGTCCCAGCAGCCCTTGGCAAGCTCTCAGGCTCTCCTCTCCTTTAAATCCCTTCTAACTAACTCATCTTAGGAAGCCAAGGAGTGTAGGACAATCCAGGTCAGCATCAGACTGAGAGCTCAGTGGAGAAGGGTGGAGAGTGCATCTCAGAGCAAGCTGGTACCTCTGGATTCCAAGACACGGGAGGCTCTCCTTCTCCTTACCCAGCGGACCAATCAATCCCTCGCTGTTTCTCGAGGGTGTTCTGAAACATCACCTTCTACTAGGCCATCACTCTGCTATCACTATACAAAAGACCTGAGATAATTATGAAGAGAAAAGGATTTAGCATACAGTCCTAGAGGGTCACATAATAAATGAACCCAGTACTTTGGTAATAACTTTGATAACTGAAAGGACTGAGCAGACGCCATAACAGGCTGCCTCAGTCTTCTCTCAGAGATAAGGCCTCAATTTCAGTTTCCTGAGACTTGAGCAAGTAGTTTCCGGAGGGCCATGAACAAAAGACATAGTCCTTGCAGTAGCTCCTTTCTGCACGTACTCTGACTGCTCAAGGTTCAGTCAATTGTTTACTGTCTGGGACCCCTCACCAACTGAGAGCTACATTGCATGGATCAGTGTGAATGTGTGAGGCCAGCCAGTCTCCATGGCAGCTCAAGGACAGAGCCTGGGACTTGTCCATGCCTGCCAAAAGTGACAACTGTAACCCCAACCAGTAAATTCAAAGGTTACTACCTCACCCAATCATTTGATGCCAAGCTTATACCGCCCTGCTTGCCTTTTTCCCTTTAAAAACCCCTCACCCTGAGATCTCAGGGCCATCCTCCTCACCATTGTGTCAGAGTTTTGAACACGGACCAGGCCTGGGCTTGCTTGTTATCAATAAACCCCTGTGTGTTTTGCATCAGATAGCAGCTCTGTGGTGGTCTTGCTTGGCAGGGGAGGTCTTGATATGCAGGCACAACAATAACCACAGCAACTCACTGTTGTAGACCATTTTCCCAAGTTCCCACCACCTTAGGCCTTTTGTCCTGAAAGCATCCTAGCTATCTGGGAACAATCCTCTACCTAAAGTCAGCATTCTGCAATGCAGTTTGTGATTGTTACTATTGATTGCTTCACAAATATTTTTTCTCAATTCTTCTTCAAAGCTATCCACCCATCAAAGTATATGCTTCCGCACTCTCCTTCTAAATACCTTAACAGATTTCTCTACAAAAGCCTTTCTGGATTTCTCTCAAATATGATCTTTCCCTTCAAATCCCTAAAAATAGTTTTCAGTGCTGTTATTTTATCCTGTCTTTTAGAACATTTCTTAGTCCATATTAGAAGCTTTTCCTAAGTATGTCTCTTACAACCTTCCTTAAGTTTACATTTACTATAGAACTAATACTGTGTACTTCACAAAGATATTTTTAAGTTCCTGAGCTGGTTAGTTTTTTGTCAACTTGACACAAATTCAGATCATCTGGGAAGAGAGAATGTCAAACTCAGAAAGTACCTGCAACTCCAGCTTCAAGGGATCTGATGCCTCTGGCCTCTTGGGTACCCATACACATGTGACATACACACGTATAGTCACATAATTAAAATAAAATAGATCTTTTTTTTTTTTCAGAAAAGAAAGTAAGTGAATGAAAGTAGAACCTGGAAGTTGGCTAAGCATGAGAGTGGCCGGGGACAAATTAGTGGTAGAGAAGGCTGGTGATGGTCCAGGTTTTAAAAGCCGTATGAAGATTTTTTTCTTAAGGCTGGATATGGCAGCGCACACCCTCAATCCTAGCACTCAGGAGGCAGAGGTAGATAGATCTCTGTGAGCTAAAGTCTAGCCTGATCTGTACGCTTTTGAGATCCAAACCCAGCCAGGGCTGCATAATGAGGTCCTGTCTCAGTTTTCTATTGACACTATGAAACATGAATCTCCAGGAAAGGATTTTAGTAAAAATGTTAACCACAGCCTTCATGGATCATCCCAGCAAGGTAGTCAGCAAGGCCACTCAATTATCTATTGTAGTGGTCCAGACTTGGCAATGGTGTTGGCATTTGAGAAGGGACAGAGTGGACAGGTGAGTCATGCTTAGGAAGTAACTGCTTGGATTTATAGTACAAGGGAAGTGGAGTATCAGTTAGGATGGTTGATTTCATTATTATTGATAAAAATGTTACCCCAAATGTATTGACTTTGAAATAATTATAGTTGTGCATATGAGGGCACACCTACAGTCCCAGCATTTGGGAGCAGAGACAAAAGTATCACCGTGAGTTCAAGACCAGCCTGGTCTACACAGCGAGTTCCAGGCCCCATAGCTGTGACTACATAGCTAAGTGAGACTCTGTGTCAAGAAAAAATCTCTGGACACAGGAGCTTACCTAGTTCTGTTCCAGTCTCTCACGAACTAAGCTATTGGTAGGTGCAGGGTCTTCTAAACATGGGCTGGAGCTGGAGGACATGCTTCCAGTTTCACATTTTTGTTCACAGGCTCCCAGGTCCTCACTGTGTGGCTGCTTGCCATGGAAACTGGATTCCTTCGATGTGAGTCCATGAAAGAATGAGTGGGAGGGGCTGCAATGTGGCTTAGGGACACCTGTGAGATTCTTGTCATTCTAATCAATGCCTAGGGAAGGAGCTTACGGAAGAGGGGTCTATTCTGCTCATGAGTTCAGAGGTTTTGGTCCATCATGGTGAGGAAGGCATGGCAGAGTTTAAAGCAGCTTACACAGGGTGTCCAGGAGAGAGAGGAGAGAGAGAGAGAGAGAGAGAGAGAGAGAGAGAGAGAGAGAGAGAGAGAGAGAGAGAGAACCTGTGTATGGATTTCATCCAGGCCCTAGCCTATGCTAAACCTATGCTATGATGTCTCCACACCGGAGAACTCTTTCCTTCTTAGTTAATATTCTCTAGAAAGTCTTCACAGAGATTTTTATTTGTTTTTTCTTTTTTGGTTTTTCGAGACAGGGTTTCTCTGTGTAGCCCTGGCTGTCCTGGGGTCTCACTCTGTAGACCAGGCTGGCCTTGAACTCACAGAGATCCACCTGCTCTGCTTCCTGAGTGCTAGGATTAAAGGCGAGCGCCGCCGCCGCCGCCGCCGCCGCCGCCGCCACCGTGCTGCGAAGCCGCTGCCACCGGGCTAGAGAAGAATTTTACTTAAATCCCTAGGCATGTCTCAATCCAATGAAGCTGACAACCAAGATTAATCGTCAGAAATTCATCCATGGTTAACTTGTCACCCCAATACATCTTTTTATACCACAATATTTCACCCCTAGACCCTAAAGGGCTCATGTCCCCCTCAGAAATCAAGATTCATCTAGCTCACCTCCAGGGGTCTCCATAGTCTTCACAGTCTCAAAGTTGTTCAAACCCTAAGTTCAAAGTTCCCTTCAAGACTCAAGGCCAACATTTAGCTTGTGAATCCTTGTGGAAAAAGCAAGAAAATTATACACCTCCAATATAAAATAGCATAGAGTTAATGTTTCCATTTCAAAAGGAGAGAGTTGAGTTACAAGAGAGGACCAATGGCTCAGTGGTTAAGAGTGCTCTTCCAGAGAAACAAAATTTGGTTCATGGAATCTCTATCAAGTAGCTTACAAATAACCTGTAACTCCAGTGGTAGAGGATGTGATGCCCTTTTCTGGCTTCTGTGAGCACCTACATTCATATACACATACCTCTACACACACACACACACACACACACACACACAAATAAATAATTTTTTAAAAAGAGAATACACATGCACACACACATACATGTACTTACAGAAAGGAAGGGTAGGAGGAACAGAGGAGGAGAGGGGGAGGGAGGGAGGGAGGGAGGAGGGAGGGAGGAAGGAAGGAAGGAAGGAAGGAAGGAAGGAGGAAGGAAGGAAGGGAAGGAAGGAAGGCAAGGAAGGAGAGAGGAAGAGCAAGACAGGGCAAGAGGACAGGCAGAGCAGAGAAGAGCAAAGCAAGGCCAAAACCCAGCAAAGCAAACCAAGTCCCACAGGCCCATGTCTGGCATCCGGGGTTCACCGTGGCTGTAAGATAGGAGCCCTAGAGGTCTTTGGAAGCCCCACCACCATTTCCAACCTCTATGGCCTTTCTTCTTTAAGTTCTGCTTGTAGGACTCCAAATTATTCTAACTCCCCACACAAACCAGTTATAACATTGCTGACCCACTGGTCAGGAACACTAACAGTAATGACCTTACTTAACAATTTTCTGTGGTAACCACTTTTGTCACTGGGACAGAATACCTGAGAAAACAAGATGGGCTCATTTTGGCTCACAGTTTCAGAGATTTCAGTCATCATGGAGATATTGCAAAGTTAAAGGACTTACATCAGGACAGTCAGGAAGAGAGGATTCCTGTACTCATGGGCTTTCTCTTTCTTTCATGTTTTATTTCCAGTTACCAGTCTATGGGATGATGACCCCCACATTCAGGACAGATCTTCTCTACCTTAGTTTACCATTTCTGAAAATGAGCTCTCCAGAAGTATGACTTTACTAACTCCTAGGTATTTCTCAATCCAATCAAGATTGTTACTGACCTAGTTAGTATCAGAAGGGACATGCCATCACTTCTGCCATATTCTATAGATCACACTGATCAAATCTGATACAATATAAGGAACAGAAATACTAGGAGGGAGGAAAGCATCACTGAAGGCTGCTGTGGAAGTTTAATGACCATGGGCAATTTACAAAACAGTATGTGTAGGGTAATGAAGACCACCGTGGGATACTCTGAGTTTCTGAAACTTTGAAAGAGAGAAGCTTGGAGAACAGATCATGAGAGGAGTCATACAGGAGACGCACAGCCAGTCAGATTCAGGAACCAGCTCACTGCCTGCCACACAGGTGAGCATTAACATTGTTTGCCACTCTGTGTCTAGTGAGGTCATGGGTGTAGGCATCAATCAGGCATGTTGGAATATTGTGCCCTTCGGTATTGTAGAACCAATACTATACATCAGAATGTTCTCTTGGCTTTCAGAGCCGATGGTACACATTCACCAGCAAAACACTAAGCACAGTCTTGCTGAGGCAAATGCTGCCAGAGACTAAGAAAGAGGACTTCTACCAGGCCTAACTCCTAAGAGTTAGGTAAGACCAAGCACAAAAGAAAGCCAGAAAACACAGTAGCCTCCTCCACATGGTCTCTATAAACGGTTTCTTGGCACAGAGAATGGAGTGGAGCAGGATCCAGCTAGAAAAGCAGATCTAGTATAATAAGGCTACATATCAAGGGTGACTCTCCAGGCCTGATGTGAGCCGCTATGTGGTGTGGCGATTTGATTAAACGTAAGGACAACCAATAAACTATCATTTATTCGGAGTCCAGATTCATTATGATATTGCACAGACTGATTTCTCACTTTCTATTTATCTCAAGGTAGCTCTGAACTCGTATTCTCCTGCCTCAGACTTCTGAAGGCAAAATTACAGGTATGCACACCATACCTGGTTCCGGTAGCTCGTAAGTGTGCATGTTTTCTTTTCTTTTTCTCTTCTTCTTCCCCTCCTTTCTTCTTTCTCTTTCTCAGGAGGAAGACCATGCTGGAGACCAAGCTCAGCCCTGACACTCACGCACAGAAGGCATAGACTCTACTCCTGAGTCACACCCCCAGCCCCCTCCTTGGACGCTCTCAATCCGTCTTTCTCAGTCTTGATTTCTCCAGTCAATGCAGATAAATTTGCCAGGACAATTGTAAATATTTTCAGATTGTGTCAGAAACTGAGTTGTCTTTATTTATTTATAGAGATTGTGGGGGGGGGCTGTATCTATAGAGGACTGACGAAAGCCATATGATCCTTTGGGCTAGAGTTAAAGGAGGTTATGAGCCTACCAATATGGGTGCTGGTCTTTTGGGAGAGCAACAAAACACTTCACCACTAAGCATCTGACCAGCCGCAGCTTTTAATTTTGTTTGTTTTTGTTTTGTTTTGTTTTGTTTTTAACAGGAGAAACCAACTCTGGCTAAGACCAGAAAGAATGTATTTGAAAGATACGGAACAAGTCATCTGAAAAACAAGGTTCAGGAAGAACAACCCCAGATTTCCCCAGGACAGACAGTCATCTAGGAGCTCAGACACCATTGTCAAAATAAATCCTGCTCCAGTTTTCTTCGACAGCACTCGAGTTACCTGGTTCAAGATGCACTGGCCCAGAATAAAACAAGGCAGGCCTCATTAATTAACAGACTATCCTGACGGCTGCCGGGAGGGTCAAAACAATTACCAACAAGGAATGCAGAGTGTTCCTAAGAACGAGGAGGGCTGGGTGCTAAGAAGCCAGGGAACAGCAAATACCCAGCATAGTCTGAGCCGTGATCTTGCTCCAGGGTTCTTTTGCTTTGTGGAAGGAGGAGGTGGCTTTTAGGCCAGCCTTGTGGAATCCACCGGTCTTTCAGCATCTCTAGGCATGATGTTACTAGCTTAAAATGCCAGGCTGTTTGTCACGAGGGAATTGGTGTTTAAAAAAAACGAAGGTATGAGTCAAGCACAGTGGTACGGTCTGTGATCCCAGCATCGGGAGGTGGCAGCAGCAGGGTCAGGAATCCAGGCTGTTGCTACACAGAAAGTCAAGGCTAGCCTTGGCTATCTCCAAAGACAAACAAAAGTCCCCAAAGGTATGTAGTAAATATTGACACTAAAATAGGTAGGAGACAGAAGGGAAAGCTGGTGTGCTGATGTTTAAAAGAAAGACTGCACATGCCACCGTTTTTCACGTTTTTTTTTTTTTTTTTTTTTTTTTTGATGACCACAAAGGAATGTTCCAGCAGCATCAGGGCAAAGTGGGGAACCTGGAGTGAAGACCCGAGCTGGGCTACAAGCCTTTCCAGTTTACGGGAAACTTGCAATGTCGGTAAGGAAAAGCATCTGGGCTTTAAATACATCATTTTCACCGGCCTGCACTGTTCCATGGCTTTCCACCAAGTTCTACTGCCTACCTTGTCAACATTTTAGCTCACCTGTCTTATCTCTGAAACCAGTCTGCAAAATCCAACCTACGTCATAACAAGCAGAGCTTCCTGCTTAGGCCAGGAGCTTGTTACTTCTCAAATGTCTCTCGGCTTCTTGCCATCTTTCTTTTTTTCTTCTCTGTTTTGTTTTTGTTTGTTTTGTTTATTATTATTATCCCAAGACAGGGTTTTTCTGTGTAGCCCTGGCTGTCCTGGAATTCTCTCTGAAGATGAGGCTGGCTCGAACTCACTGAGATCTAGCTGTCTCTGCCTCCAAATGCTGGGATTAAAGGCATGGGCCACTACACCCAGCCTTCTTGCTATCTCTCTACGATTCCAAGAGTATGCGAAAGCACCAGTCCCTAATAATGACAAGCTGGATGTTGGAAGTTTACTGCAACTGTATGTGTGTGTGTGTCCGTGTGTGTTGTGTGTGATCTGTTGTGTGTGTGTGTGTGTGTGTTTTTGTTCCGTGTCCAATGTCCGTGGTTGTGTCTGTGTCCGTGTGTCCGTGTGTGTGTGTCCGTGTGTTGTGTTGTGTGTGTGTGTGTGTGTGTGTGTGTGTGTGTGTACATGCAACCTCAGCTATCATTCTTTAGTTGCTCCAGTTTTGTTTCTGAAACCAAGGTTTCTCATTGGCCTGGGCCTCACCAATTAAACTGGATTTGCTGGCCAGCAGGCTCGAATGGACACTCACCTACTCCTGCCTTCCCAGTCCTAGTGACTCCGCACCCAGACACTGTAACTTTAAAAAACTGCTCTCTCTCAGCAGGCAGGCAGATCTCTGAGTTCCAGCCAGCAGGCTGCATAGACAGAGCCTGTCAAAAACAAAAACAAAAAATAAAACAACAACAACAAAAAATCTCAACTCAGGCCCTGCCAGAACATGCTGGTAAGTCTCCCCATCCCCATATCAGCAGCTCTACTCCCCACACCATGAGCTCCACTCCCCCCCCCCCCAACACACACCTTGACTCATCCACTGTGGTCACCAGAACTCTTCTCCCAACTGATAAGATCTTGCCAAACCTTAGAGTTACCTCACTGATGACATATAAACAAGCCAAGTCACCTACAATCCATAGCCCTGACCTAACTTTCTAGCCTCCTCTCAACACCACCTGTTAAATGTGCATTATATTTATCCGTCCATTCATTCTTTCATTTGAATTGTGTGTATGCATTTGTGTCTGGGAATGTAGATATGTGAAGGTGAGTGCCGGAGCCCTGAGAGTCAGATCCTCTGGAGCTGGGAGTTAGAGGCAGTGGTGAGCTGCCTGGCACACATTCTAGAACCGAACTCAAGTCCTGTGAGAGAGCAGCAAGCTCTCTTAACCACCGAGTCATCTTTCCAGTCCAATACTACTTTATTTATTTACTTATGTTATTTGTTGGTTGGTTTGTTTTTGAGACAAAGTCTTGCTAGCATTCCTTGGCTGGTCTGGTACTCGCTATGTAGACCATGCTGCATCGAACCATAGAATAATTATCTTCCTCTACCTCCAAGTGCTGGGTTACAGCCACCATGGCTCCAATGCCTCTCTACTCATTTCACATTCCCAGAACATATCCGTCACTGTCCAACAATGAATTTTGCAGCATCTTCCCTTTGTCTTGTGTGTTCTCACATCGTCTTCCTCACCTTGCAAGTATTACCAATCAAAATGAATCATTTCATCCTAGCAATAATAATTATCCATTGTAAAGAACTAAATAGGGGGCCACATAATAGTTGAGCCAGTATGACTGGTAAAGGCACTGCCACTTAGTCAGACCACTTGCGTTTTTTTCTCAGAAACCTATATGATGGAAAGAGAGAACTGACTCATGCAAGGTGCCCTCTGACCCTCCACACGCCTGCCATGCCCCCTCAAATAAATCATTGAAGTACAATTAGAGGGAGTGGAGAGGAGAGAGAATGAACTGAGCAGGACTTTCCCCACTGTGCTGTCTCATTAGCCTGACCATAATCCAGCAGGTTGGGTATTACCAGTCCTCATTCCCTGTCCAAGACCATGGGACAGCTGTGCTTCCAGATTCAGAACAGACTATGTCTTTGAAATGGAGAGGGATAGATATGCACACAGCACCTTCCTCTTAGATGGGGCTAACCAGGCCACGTGTTCTTTCAGAGAAGAAGCTAGGAGACGCCTGTCCAGTGCATTTTTTCTCAGGTCTGCCGCTTTAACCATTATAAGCAATACTTGTATATGAACAAACCTTGCAAGGGAAATAAGTATAGTTAACTTTTGCAGCCACTAATGTGCACCAGAAAAGTAATTTAAATGGTGATAAAGTGTTCGCGTGGATGGCCGCTCTTTCCCATTTGTTCATTCCCTTTGCTTCCTTCTGCTGCTTACACGCTTTCCTCAGTTTCCCCATCAAGAGCACAGGCCTCTGCTTCCAACGGAAGAATTCTTTCTTCGATTCGCTATCATTCATGTTTTTATGATTTTACCATTATTGTGTGTTGTGTGCATGTGTGTATGAGGAGGGTGTGCTCATGCCACTGCATACATGTGGAGGCCAGGGGACAGCTTTGTGGACTCCTCTCCCTCCTTCCACCTTTACATGGGTTCCAGTATTGAACTCAGGTCATCAGGTTCGCAGCCAGTGCCTCACCCACTGGCCTTCTCACTGGCCTTCAGTTTTCTCTGGCAAAAACACACACACACACACACACACACACACACACACACACACACACACACACTTTAATTTTTTTTTTAAAAAGATTTATTTATTTTTTATGTACATTGGTTTTTGCCTGCATATATGTCTGTGTGAGGATGCCAGTCCCCTGAAACTGGAGTTACAGACAGCTGTGAGTGGCCATGTGGGTGCTGGGAATTAAACCCGGGCCCTTTGGAAGAATGGCCGATGTTCTTAACCACCGAGCCATCTCTCCAGTCCCCACACTTACTTTTTTGTCTTTTAATTTTTAACTTTATTGTTAAAAGAGTTATAAAATTTAAAAAAGTTTGGTGTGTGATGTTTTAATTTTTGGGGGGAGAAGGGGGCGATGGGTCTCATATGGCCCAATAACCTTGAACTTACTATGTAGCCAGTAAAGACCCTAAACTCCCAATCCTCCCACTTTCCCCTCCTCAATGCTGGGATCGCAGGTATATGGTAAACCACACCTGTTTTATGCCGCGTGGAGGCTCAAACCCCAAAGTTTCATACGTGGTCGGCAAGCACTCTAAGCCTGACCTACATCCCCAGCCCTACTACTCCGGTCTTGCCAGGCAAACCCAAAAATAGTTACTGTGTGTTTTAGGAATTCATATAGAAACTCAAAACAAGCGTGTGCCCTTCATTGTTCGGTGAGTCTACATACAGAGGAGACCAAAAGTTTCGTCCTAGTCACTGACGAGATTACCCGGTTGGTAAAGGTGCTGGCTGCCAAGCCTGGCAACCTGAGTTAGATCTCCAAGCTCCGCATGAAGAGAGGAGAGGACCAACTCCTGAAAGCCTGCTTACCTATACACACACACACACACACACACACACACACACACACACACACACACACCATAGCATGTACCACCCCAAATCAATAACTAAACAAATGTAATTAAAATTTGAATTAGTGTCAAACTATCATAATAGCCAAGAAATGGAAGTGTCTAAGGTGTCCATTTACAGCGACTAAGGACAATGCAGTGCATATATGCAATGGAATATTATTGTGTCATCACAAAGAACCGAATCTTTTATTGATCACATGAATGGGGAGTAGAGGACCTTATGTTAACTGAAAAGAACCAGGCACAGAAAGACAAATACAACACTCTCATATGTAGACACCAAAAGAGGGCACAATAGTAGCCATTCCATACCAAGAAGGTCTCTTTGTTTCTTTTCTCATCAATGAGACAATGACAACTTAAGGGCAGAAGGGTAGGAAGGGTCATTTTGGCTCTGGGGGTACAGAGTTCATCACAATGGGGAAGCGAGACAGCTGGGGCTCCATCCGTGGTGTGTGGCCTCTTGTATCCCTGTGGGCCAGCAATCAGAGCATTCAGCCTTCAGGAAGAAGCAGAGCTAGCCTGCAAACATCAAGCTGCATTCCCGGAGCCCTGGGCCCACCAACTATTACCAGAAGGTTCCACAACCTCCTAGAAAGCACCACTACCTAGCGACTGAGTTCAAACGCATGAGCCTGTTGGAAACAGTTCACATTCAAACCACAGCGGAAGGACACTCTAGGGGAGACAGGAGGAAGTCTGGCGACGGATCCCAAGAAACAAGTAGGGAGGAGGACTAAGCTCAAGTACCCATCTCACAGCAGGGTGACAACAGTTGGCAATAATTCATTACTCATTTTATAAATAACTGAAGGGCAAGAATAAGATTTCCCCAGCTACATAAAAATGGTAGCTATTTCAGGAGTCAGAAATGTCAGTCTTCTGGATGTGACCCTTTTGCATTGTTCAAATGTATCAAATTATCACACCGTATCATGTAAGTGTGTACAATTATGTGCTGAATTAGTATTTTAAGGGTAAACAAGAAATCCTGCTGGCAGGAGGGTAGTGCTGGAGAGTTGGTTTAGTAGTTAAGAACACTGTCTGCTGTTCCAGAGGACCAGGGTTCAATTCCCATCCTCCCCCACACGGGAGCGCACTGTCTGTAATTCCAGTCTCAGGGGACCAGCCACCCTCCTCTAGCTCTGAGGGTACTGCATGCACCTGGTGCACACACGGGTACTTAGGGACCTTCAAGATCAGCTGGCACTGGGGCTGAGGCATTCAGCCTGCTCTTGCAGGTGTGAGAAACAACGATCCTCACTTCATAATAAGAGCCCTGGAGACTTCTGGAGAAGCAGTTTGATTTATGAGCAGGGGTCAGGCTAGAATTGCAGGCTCACTGATTGAGCACAAGAACAGTTTATAAAGCCTTGTGGGTGAGCCTGCCTCCCCTTCCTCATCACTGAGTCATGAGGAAGGTACAGTCTCAGAAGCCATCTAGATCTTATCTCTACATTGGTCTTTTTTTTTTGAACAAAACTGTGTGTGGGTTCATCTCCACATTTTACATCCTGTTTATTTTTAAAACTTCTCAGATACATGACCTTGCAGGCAAGCTTGGCTCTTACTAATTTTCTTCTCTAAGCTGGTAGTTTGAGTGAGGAGGACAGCTTAGCAGAGTTTGGGTAGAAGGGAACAGCTTGACTAGCAAGCATTTCAAGGGTCTAGAGTTTTCTGTTCGTTTATATCTGGACCCGAGCTGGCTCCAGGCACCTTTGGAAATGAGCTCACTACGGCTGACTTTAGCATCTCAGGATTCACCTGCTTGGCTGAAAACATTGGAAGACTATGCATTTTTAGTGTTATTTCAATGTGTTACTCAATTTAGTATTTCAATGTAATTAGCCAGTCTTCTGTGACTTTATATTAAATCTTAAGATGGGTTACGTACTCCAATTTTTCATAATGTTTCCTATTTTCGTCTTTTGGGAATCCATTTTTGACCAGTTTACTCTGAAACATGGAATATCGTACCGTGTATTTAGACTTTTAAATTCTCTCAGCAGTGTCTTGTATTTTTCAGTCTGCAGGCTTTGCACATGCCTAAATTCCATGAATATTTCATGTCTTGTGTGTATTATATACAGTCTTAAGTCCATTGTCTGTCTCTTCATTCTTCATTACATTGCTCATCTCATTGTATAAAAACCCAGTTGACTTTGTATATTAACATTATATCTCGGGAATCACCCAGTCCAAGGATCTTTTTCTTGGTCCTTCAGGATTTTCTATGAATGCAATAACTTTCGCTGTGAATAAAGTCAGTTTTATTCCTTCATTCAGATTTTTATGTCTGCTTGTCTCTTCCCTCTCCCCCTCTGACATCCTTCCAGGATCTCTAGCATGAGACTGAATAGAAATGCTGACACCAGGAAAAGCTTGCTATATTCCCAGAACTCAGGAGGAAACTTTCAGTATTTCAACTTTAAGATTACTTTAGCCTTAATATCTTCATTTGTGTTGGTTTTGTAGCTGTCTTTCATTAAATTGGCAAAGCCACTTTCCATTCCATTTTTAAAGATATATTTTTAGAATTGTGTATATTTGCTTGTGCTCTCTCTCTCTTGCACACATGCACATGTGTGTGTGTATGTGCATTGGGGGTGGTGTCGGGTGCCCAACGAGTCCAAAAGAGTTAGTTTTTGGGGATCAAGCTCAAGGTTGCACACATACTAGGCAAGTAGTCTTCCACTGAAGTGCATCCCCACATTGTCTATGGCTGTTTAGACCTGTGAATCTTTGTTTGTGTATATGTTGAGGGGGGTGTTGCCTACATGTATGTCTGTGCACCATGTCTGTGCCTGTTACCTGTAGAGGACAGAGAGGGCATCAAATCCCCTGGAACTAGAGTTACAGATCGTTGTGATGTGGCACTATCTGGGTGATTAGAATCAAACCCAGGTCTTCTGGAAGAATAGCTGGTGTTCTTAATCACTCATCTCTTCAGCCACTTAGGGATGTGAATCTCAAAGAGCCAGCGGTGTTAATTCAATCAAGAAACCAGCTGATATGAAATGCAGGAAAAGCTGATTTTTTAATTTGAGTCTAGGGCAGGAAAAGACAATGGCACCAACTAACCAATCATGCAGGACGAATTTTCACTTGGTCTTTTGTTCTGCTGGGGTCTTTAGTTGATGTGACAGAGATACAGCATTAGGGTAAACAATATACTGTCTCTAGTCCAGCAGTTCTCAACCTGTGGGTTGCGATCCTTTGGGGCTAGAACAACCCTTTCACAGGGGTCGCCTAAGACCATCAGAAAGCACAGATATTTACATTACGATTAATAAAAGTAGTAAAATTACAGTAGCAATGAAAATAATTTTATGCTTGGGGTCATCATAACGTGAGGAATTGTGTTAAAGGGTCTCAGCACTAGGAAGGTTGAGAACCACTGATCTAGTCTGTCAAGCATCTTCACAGACATACCCAGAAAGGATTGAAGGCCTGGCACCTCATGGTCTAACCAACTGACACATAAAACTAACCATTAATGGCTGGAAGATAGAAATACCATAAGAGTTTAGGGGCTCTGATCCCTGCTCTGGTTCCTGTAGCAGGTTGTTCTTTATCAGCCTTTCTTTGGACGCCAGCACCAAAATAATGACAAGGGGACTTGATTAATTCTGAAAGTTTGGCCTTAGCTTAGGCTTGTTTCCAACTAGCTCTTATAACCTAAATTAACCCATTTTTATTGATCTGCATTCTGCCACCTGACCATTTACCTCTCCTCAGCCAGGCATCAGACTTGCTCCACTGGTGAAATTCCCTGAGTTCCTCTCTCTGCCTGGAAGTCCCACCTAACCTCTCCTGCCTAGCTATTTATTAGCTGTTCAGCTTTTTGTCAAACCAATCAGGTGTCTTGGGCAGGTGAGGTAAATCATAGATACATCTACACACAGTGTAAACCAATAGCCTGCAAACAGGTTCCTAAAGGAGTTTAGAACTGTCTCTTCAGAAGGGGAAATGCTAGAGTAGCATTGAAGGCTCACTAAGGGAAAACTATCACTCCCACCCAAAAGACTGGAATCTGCCTCTGGGCTGAGACACGCCTCTGTCTCCCCCTTAAGAATTAGTTAGGTTGGGCTGGTCCAAGCAAACAACCCTCAGTAAGGCAGTTTCACCATAAGCCAACGCTAAAGAGATGGAGGAATAATTAGCCTTTTAATGAGACACTGTACTTTTCCTTCCAGAATTCCACATCCTTACACAGTTCCCAAGAGCCACCATGCATTCTGTTGAGTCTGCCTGGTCTCTTCTTTCTATTGGCTGCTGGCCAGAGCTAAGCATCCTTTTTCTGGTGCTCTGAGATTCCTTATTCTTTCTACGAAGTCTCCATCCATGTTTGCCATGCAGTTGCTTGTCCAACATGTAGATGGCCTCTATGCCTGACTCAAGCAGCATGGCTCCCTCTCTTAAATCCTATCTATGAATCTACAAGAAACTTCTCTCTAAAAACTCAAACCAAAACAAACCCAGCAACAATAATAACCGACACTAACATCATCATACCTCTGGGATGAATTCTTGGAAACTAAATTTCCCATTGAGAGCGGTATTAGTCAGATAAGAGCTAATTAAAAATCCATGTTTTTATACTCGCGATATACAAAGGTATAATGTTCTGACCCCAAATCAAAATATTCATTTATTTACTTAAACATTTAAAATTCATGACTGGGGTATATGGAGTGCAAAGGCAGAGTGTTTGCAGACATATGTGAGGCCCTGCGTTCAGTTCCTAGCGGTGAAAAAAGGATATTGAACATACATTCTAAATATTTAGGGACAGTAAGATGGCTGAGCGGTAAAGGCACTTGCTTCCAAGCCTGAGGAAAGGAGTTTGATCCTTAGATCCCACATGGTGGAAACAAAGAACTGACTCCCAAGGATTTCTCCTGACCTCCATACATACCCAGTGGAACATGCATGCCCACACACATAAAGACAGACACAATAAATAATAAATATATTTTTATTGTTAATAAAAACAAGCGTGTGTGTGTGTGTGTGTGTGTGTGTGTGTGTGTGTGTGTGTGTGGACTTCATCACGCAGTGCCAAGGAGCAAGGCTCTGCTGAGTATTGTCTGTTACTTCAGCCTTCCTCTCCCATATGAAACTTACTTTCCCTTCAGGCATTGCAGGTTAAAATCTTTTTTTTTTTTTTTTTTTTTTTTTTTATGATTATGACGATGACCCATTTATGGCTGAGCACTCAGTAGTCACGTATTCTCAGCATTTTGACCAGTTATGATTATTCTTCACAGGAAATGCTGACCACTTCAGTTCTCTGGCCACCACTGAGGGCAGTCAATAATCTATGTGTATAAATATAAATATTTTGAAGGCAGTTGGGACAACATGTCATTCAGCAGGACAACAGTAGCAGGTTCCCCTCGAGGGTCTTTGATCTCCTGACCCAAGGGCCTTTGTCAAAGTTTACAGTATCAGGCAGGAATTCTTTCCTATAGAGAAGTGATTGGTTACAACCCAAAAGTGATTGGTTACTCCCATACCTTAATGCCACTATTGCCCAGTGAGTAGGTAGTTCCTTCTATTACACACAGTTTTGTTATCCTAGAGAATGAGAATTCAGGAAAGTGAGAGGGAAAATGTACATTTTAAACAGCAAAAAGAGGCTGGACGGTGGTGGCGCACGCCTTTAATCCCAGCGCTCAGGAGGCAGAACCAGGCAGATCTCTGAGTTTGAGGCCAGCCTGGTCTACAGAGAGAGATCCAGGACAGGCACCAAACTACACAGAGAAATCCTGTCTCGAAAAACCAAAATTAATTAATTAATTAATTAAAAAGCAAAAAACTGAAAGACATATGTTTTGGAATAGATCTTAAATTTTTGATTATATAAATCCAAAAGACTAAAATAATTGAAACTTCAAAAGAAATGACAACTGATGCATAGAGCTAGCCTGTTTTCATCATCAGTTTAGTCTGTGGGAGGGCTATGTAAACCTGTGGGGGTAGGACTAAAAAATATTTTTTTAAAAATTTTGTTTGTTTTTTTGAGACAGAGTTTCTCTGTGTAACTCTGGCTGTCCTGGAACTCACTCTGTAGACCAGGATGAACTTGAACTCAAAGAGATTCACCTGCCTCTGTCTCCTGAGTGCTGAGATTAAAGGTGTGCACCATCACTGCCAGTTTGTTTTATTTTTTAATTTTTAAGCATTTGGTTATTGTCAACCTGACATGTATCATATATTTGTCACTGTATTATTGTTAAGCTAAATGTCAGAACACAGTCCAAGAATGGAGTAAGGAGAATTCTGAGTTCTTGTGAGAAAGCACCCCCAAACAAGACAAGAGTCTTGTGACCTCAGTTTCTTCAAACACCAGAATTGTTCTTGGAATGTGTTTTGTTTTCCTCCCAGGTGTAGTGGGTAAGAGTGAGTTGACTTCAGATTATTCATTATAACTGCCTATTGTTATTTGCTTATATGCCTCTTAGATAAACATGTTTTTGCCACATGCAGCTTGTCCTTGGGGTTGTACACTTTACTCAGGTGGCTCCTCTTAACCCTCAGAAGTACCAATTGTCTGATGTCTGCGTAAAGTTGGCTATTGCACAAGACTTTAGTCTGCCTCATTTATGGGCTCCATTTTCCCAGGTCCATCACCTAAAAACAGTGACACTAAGCAATGAAGACTAGAAAACGGTGGTGACTGGACTATAGTAGTTTAAAGTACATGAATTCTTTTTATTTTTGTTAGTAAAGCAGACAATGCTGTACCTTTTATCATATTAAAATAAGCAGTAAGCCAAACACTTACATATTCATTTGTTCATTGGGGACACCTCTGTGGCAAATGGAGAAGCCTTTGTGATCTGGGTTGGGGTGCAGAGATCTCACTGGAAGAATCTGGAGAATGGCACTAAAACCTTTTCATTTGTTTGGAGGAGAAACAATACAAACCAAACTGTGAATTTCTTCATCCACTTCTAATTCTAGAGTGCAACTTTATTGTCAATAAAATCGTCCTGTGGTCTTTATAAAATTACAAGTAGATAACTTCTGGCATATTGTTATTATTACCTATGTGGTCAAGGTGGGGGTATATATTTGAGTTAAGATCTGTTTTCAGGGCTGGAGATCTAGCTGAGTAACAGAATGGCTGCTTAGCATGTGTGAGGCCCTAGGATTAAATCCCCTATACCAAAGAAAAATTTATGAGTTTGTATTTCCAGAGTAAAATTTCTCAAAATTCTTTCTCAAGTTTTTTAATGGCACTTTGTTGTTCTGGATATGCACTTATGTATGTCTCTACATCCATCATGATAATGTCTAGACAAGAAAATCACTTGGTGATTATCTCTATAGTAAAAAAAAACATGAATAATTCCTTCTCCTAGTCCACCTAGTCCTGATGAGGAAGAGATATAGAGGAGGTGGGGAGTTGGCTCAGAAGGTAAAACTCTTTACTGTCCATGAATGAGGACCTGAGTTCAGATCTTCAACACCCACAGAAAAGCCAGACGTGTCACCCCGATGCTTGGGGATAAAGACAGGTGGGTTTGGGGGCCTCACTGGCCCCCCAGTTTATATAAAACAGTGAGTTTTGGATTAAATGAGAGACCCTGTCTCAAAAATAAGATAGAGAATGATAGAGGAAGATATCCAACATTGACCTCTGGCCTCTTTGCATGGCTGAGCATCTCTGTACACACATGCATAACACACACATACACACAGGCTGTAGACTGTTCCCAGCACAGACCCCCTCCCCCACAAGCACCATGTCCTCTCAGACTCAGCTCCTCAGTGGTGTTTGGGGTGACCCCACCTCCTATTTACATCATACATGATTCCACAAACAATTCACAAAACCCAGAAATGATAAAATTCCATGGATTTTTGTCTTGAGCTCTGAATGACTATTTTAAAATAAGTATCACTTTACTGTATGGTATCCTGCCAAAGCAGTGCCTGGCAGAGACTTCATCCCCCTGTTTGTTTGGCACTTGAGAAAGCACAGAATTGATGGGGGAGACCCTTCTTTCATTCATGAGCCCTAAAGAGCCATGGCTGCTTCCCTGGGAGAGGTCTTCTCCCACTCCTTCAGACCCTTGCCTGAGACACCACGTCCTGGCCTCCGAAATGGCACAGCGGGCCTTGGCACATGTGCTATTGTTGAATACTCTGAAATGTGAACAGCTGCAGTCAGGTCTGCCAGACTGTGCTTTAGTGACACAGGAAATCTTTCTTTACAGTTCTCCATGGCCATTGCCATGACGGGTGGGCTCTTCTGCTTACCACGGCCACTGAAGCTTGCTTCCTGTTGGAAGCACTCGTTAGGACTTGGGGATTGGAATAGAGAGGTGGGTAAGTGGTACAACGCTCACCTAGTGTGGTGGTTTGAATAGGAATGGCCCCCATACACTCAGGTGTTTGAATGCTTGGCCCGTAGGGAATGGCACTATCAGGAGGCGTGGCCTTGTTGGAGGAAGTGTGTCACTGTGGAGGTGGGTTTTGAGGTCTTATATGCTCAAGCTATGCCCAGTGTGATACACAGTTCACTTCCTGCTGCCTGCGGATCAAGATGTGGCATTCTCAGCTACCTCTCCAGCACCATGACTACATGCTGCCTTGCTTCCAGTCATGATGAGAATGGACTAAACCTCTGAAACTGTAAGCCAGCTCCAATTAAATATTTTCCTTTATAAGAGTTACCATGGTTATGGTGTCTCTTCACAGCCATAGAACCCTAACTAAGACACCCAGCATGCATGAAGTACTGGGCTTGATCTCCAGTATGACAAAAAAAAAAACACAAATTGGAGAATGTCTTTTCCTTAGATTTTAATTACTTTGAGCACATAGTAATATATAAGTATGACAAACACGGTTATGGAACAAATGATTTTCTAGGTGAAAGAAGAATATCTGAGCTATTCATCATACGTCAAAATTATTTGTGTGTGAAAATTATTATGTGAGCTCACGCATATGTGTGCACTCACGTATGCACAAGCACATGGAAGGCAGAGGACAGACAACCTCAAATGTTGTTCCTCAGTAGCTTCCCACCCCGAATTTTGAAACAGACTCTCTCACCCGTAGCTAACCAAGGGGGCTAGGCTGGCTAACCAATGTGCCCAGGGAGTCACCTATCTCTGCTTCCCCTGCAATGGTATCATTACAAGCATGCACCACCACACCTGACATTTGAAAATACGGGCTCCAAGGATACAATGCAGGTCCCCATGCTTGCAAGGCAGTCATTTCACGTGGGAGCCATCTCCCAGCGCCCAAGTCCCATTTTCTTAAATTATTTATTTTTATTTAACGGGCATTCATGTTTTGCCTGCACGTATGTCTGTGTGTAGGTGTCGGAGCCCCTGAAACCGGAGTTACAGGCAGTTATAAGCTGCCACAGGGATGCTGGAAATTGAACCTGGAAGAGCAGCCAGTGCTCTTAACCGCTGAGTCATCTCTCCAGTCCCCAATTCACATTTTTAAAAGGTGTCAAATTTTGTCATCTTTCTGATACCAAGTCTTCATATTGCTTCAGATTTAGAGGTTTCTTTAATCTATTTCTTAAAGAAAAAGAAATATAGGGAGATTTTTAAATAATGATTTTTTTCTTTTCTTTTCTTTTCTTTTTTCTTTTTTTTTAGTGTAGGCTTAAGGATATTGATTTACTTGCTCTGTACCCCTGGGTAACCCAAATGAAAGACATCACACTGAGTTAGTATCCGTTTCCCTCTCGGATTCCTGTTCAATAAGTGAAGAGGACATGAAACCTTTCATAGAAAGTGTATCTTTGAGATTACCCTCATATTCTTTATCTTAGCATAAGTTGTTGGTTTCTAACCTCCTCCTATCCAAGGATATATATTTTGATTGGTTATTGCCAATCAGAAAGCAAATATGTTTCTCAATGTTCAGATTATGATACAGGAGATGGGGAAATGGTTCAGTGGTTCAGAGCACTTACTGCTCTTCCAGAGGACCCAGGTTCACTCCTACCAGCCGTGATGGGTGGTTCACAACTTCTTCCAACTCTAACTACTGCACTTGTGTGTGTGTGTATACAAACAAGCACAGTTAAAAATAATAAAAATAAATCTTTTTAAAAAAGATTATGATGTATCTAACCCTACAAATAATGTTCCTAATTTCAAATTATAGCTTTAGCTAAGGAGGAAGGGTATGTCATACAAGTTCTTCTTTTTATTTATTTATTTTTATTTCATGTGCATGAATGCTTTGCCTACATGTATATCTGTGCACCATGTGAGTGCCTGGTGCCTATGGAGGCCACAGAGGGCGTCAGATCCCTGGGAACTGGAGTTATATAAGGTTGTGAGTGCTCACATGGATGCTGGGACTCAAACCTGGGTCCTCTGGAAGAGCAGCTAGTTTGCTTAGCTGCTGAGTCATCTCTCCAGTCCCACAGATTACTCTTTTTAAACCACCAGTAATATCCATAAATGTATCTCCTGATAAGGTCTTGGTATAAACTACATTGTATACATGTGGGGAGCATGCTAGGGCTCTTACCCAGGGCCTCATTTACACTAGGAAAATACTCCACCACTGAGTCTCCTAGTTATCCCCATACTTCTTTTGAGATACAATAGAACTGAGTATCTGCCAACAAGGATCACATTAATGAACACAAGAATTCAAGTGTACATATGAGAACATCATTCCCAAGCTATGTTGAGGACTGTAGTGCAGGCTGTGGAATAAAGATCTTCAGAACTGACACTCACTTCTCCAGCTGCTGGCAGTGGTGGCCTTAACAACTTTCAGCCAAATCCAACCAGAATTGTCCTCACTCAACAGCTGCCTTCCTTAGGTCGGTGCTGTCTCCCTGAAAGCAGGATATCTCCAATGATTCATTAAAGACCGCAGGGTAACTGAGGCCTAAAGTCCCTGACTTGAAGCAGGCTAACTCAGACAGAACCTCCCATCCCTGCAGCACCCTGTGGGGACACTTGACCTTTATTACAACTATCCCAGTTTCATTTCCCGCTCTCCCCAGCCCACAGGCCTCATGCTCCTGTAAATATGACCACAGAACCTTTAGAATATATTTCCTGAAGACAGATTTCTGTGGGAACCCAGATGAAATAACACCAAATGCTTCTGGAGTAAAAGCCTGCTGGGTGTGATGGAGACTGGAGCAGGAAGATGGACGTTAAGTCTGAGGCCAGCCTAGGATACATACAAGACCCTGTCTCAGTAATAATAAATCCAAGAGATACAAGTCTTGTCCTTGTTACTGTTACCATGTTGTGTCACATTTCTCAACTGCCTTTAGGAGGGTTGGACTAGCCCTCCAAAGCAACCCATGTCCCGGAAAGACTGATAGAAACCATAAGCACGCAACCATTGCTCCTCCTCCTCCTCCTCCTCTTCTCCTCTGGTTTTTTGAGACAAGGTTTCAAAAACCTTGTTGCCATGGCTGTCCTGGAACTCACTCTGAAGACTGTTGCAGGATGTTTGTTTAACTATGTAAAAGATGTGTTGCATTTGTTTAATTATGTAAAGATGTGTTGCTGTTTTACCGTGCCAGCCTAAGGCATCTGATTGGTCTAATAAAAAGTTGAGGGGGCTGTAAAGATGGCTCAGTGGTTAAGGGCTCTGACTTGCTCTCCAAAGGACCCAGGTTCAAATCCCAGCACCCACATGGCAGCTAACAACTGTCTGTAACTCAAAGATCTGACCTGCAGGCAAAACACCAAAAGTAAATAAAAATTAAAAAAAAAAGCCTGGAGAGATGGCTCAGAGGTTAAGAGCACTGACTGCTCTTCCAGAGGTCCTGAGTTCAATTCCCAGCAACCACATGGTGGCTCACAACCATCTGTAATGAGTAATGAGACCTGGCGCCCTCTTCTGGCCTGCAGACATACATGCAGGCAGAACATTGTGTGTATAATAAATCTTAAAAAAAAAAAGCCAATAGTGAGGGAGGAGGTATAGGTAGGACTTCTGGTCAGGGAGAATAAGTAGGAGAAGGAATTTAGTTAGGTTTCCGGTTAAGAAAGAAGAGACGCCAGGGAGACGCCAGGGCCAGCCAGACAGACATAGAGGAAGCAGGAAAGTAGGACATAAAGAATGTAAGAAAGGTAAAAAGCCCAGAGGCAAAACATAGATGAATAGAAACAGGTTAAATTATGTTAAAAGAGCTTGTGGGACTAGCCTAAGCAAAGGCTGAGCATTCATAATTAATAATAAGTCTCCATGTCTTTATTTGGGAGTTGGTTGGCTGCCCAAAAGAAATTCCAACTATAGTACACCAAGCTGGCCTCCAACTCATAGAGATCCCCTGCCTCTGCCTCCTGAGTGCTGGGATTAAAGGTGTGTGCCACCACCTCCTGGCAATCATTGTTCTTTTAAATATTAATACTATCAACTGAAAAAAGTAGTGTTAAAACTCAGTGAACTGGAATGGAAGGGCAGGGAGGAAGATACCATGATAGATGAGGACATCATGGGAATAGGAAGAGGCAGGGTGCTGGGGAGGCTCTCAGGAATCCACAAGGTTGACCCACCTTGGTCTGCTGGCAGTGGTCCAGAGGGTGCCTGAACCGTCTACTCTGGTGACCAGCCTAGCAAATGACAGCCTAGCTGTCATCATAGAGCCTTTGTCCAGTGACTGATAGAGGCAGATACAGAGACCCACAGTCAGGCACAAGGCTGAGCTCCGGGAATCCAATTGATGAGAGAAGGAGCGATACTACAGGTAAGGGACATCGAGATCATGATGGGAGGATATACAGAGATGACTGGCCACACTAGTGAAAGCCCATGAACTGTGGACTGGTGGCTGTGAGCCCCCATGGGACTGGCTAGGCCTCTGGATACAGAAGACAGTTGTTTGGATTGAACTGTTTGGGGGACACGCAGACAGGGAGATCAGGATCTGTCCTTGTTCTATGGGTAGGCTTCTGGAACCGGGTGCCTGTGGTGTGACATCTTTGCACAGCCTTGGTGCAGTGGGAAGGGGCTTGGACCTGCCTAGGCTCAGTGTGCTGGGCTCTGCTGACTCCCCATGGGAGACCTCGATTTGGGGGAATGTGGGGGTGCGGGGTAGCTTGGGAAGAGGGCTGGGAGGGTGGAAGGGAGGAGGAGGGGGGATCTGTGGATAGTATGTGGAGTGAGTAGAAAATGTCTTAATAAAGAAAAATGAAAGAAAAAAGAACAACTCAGTGAACTGGACTATTTCCTGTATCAATTACTAACTTGCTTTGTAATAAGAAATAGACTCTCCTGGTGTCTCCTTTTAAAAAGGAGAAGCTCTTCTGAATTGTTTGTGTTCTGGGTTTTACACCCCCTCACCCTCCCATATTTCAGCCCTTCTCTATGCTCATAGGCAGAAATCAGGTAAATCTACTCAATGGTCTTATTCCCAGGGGATGAAGAGGTGGCTCGGTGATTAAGAGCATCTCCTCCTGTGACAGCTAGCCTTGGATGTCAACTTGACAAGCTGGGCCCATTAATATTTTAATAGATGATTTTTAAAATATTCAATTTTGTTACTTTTAATTATTTGTATATTGGGGGGGGTTAATATGTGTGCAGGTGCCCGTAGAGGACACAGGTGTGAGATCCCCCGAAACTGGAGTTATAGGTGGCCGTGAGTCAGAGATATGGGTGATGGGACTCAGACTTCGGTCCTCTGAAAAAGCAGTGTGCTGGTCAGTTGTCAGGTTGACACAAGGTAGGCTCACCTGGGAAGATGGAATATAGTTTTCCCAACATAACATTTTTATTGATTTTTTTGGGGGGGATTTCACATCATATTCCCCTATCACATTCGCTTCCCCATCCTTCCCTGTCCACCTTCCCCTCATCTCTGAAGCCCTTGTGACCTCCTGTCCCCAGCAAAAAAAAAAATAATAAAATGTCCAATTTATGTTATCAATATATTCACCGAACACGGACAAACTGTCAGTGGCCTACCCCTTAAATAGGACTGAGTTCTTCCCCTCTGTAACCCTGGTGGAAACTATTGTGGAAAGCAACACTGCGGCATCCCATCACAGTTTTTAAGAGTTCTCTTACATGACTTCTTGTTAAGATGTTTCTATTTTGGGAGGGGATGGGGGCATGTGGGTGAAGGTAGGTGTTGTCACAGAAGTCTTCCATGTCCCTCTTTCTCAACTGTGTGTCTGCAGTCATCGCTATCACTGCCACATTAGCTTATTTGTTCCTTATAGTCTGTGGGAGATTGGATCATGGGTTTCCACATGGTTTCTGGCGTCAGCAAAGACCACCAACAGAGCTCCCAGTTGTTAGTGTGGCCACTGACCCAGACAAAGGCCTCCGATGTACCTGGGGTCAAGGACATCAACATGTTCTTCAAGGATGCAACATAGACCACAGAAATCTGACTGGCCTTCAGTGGCAACATGGGTCAGAAGATGGAATATTAATTGAGAAGATGCTCCATTAGATTGACCCGAAAGCAAGCCTGTCTTGCAATTTCTTGATTAATGATTGATGTGGGAGGGCCCAGCCCACTATGCATGGTGCCATCACATGTAGGAGGTCCTCCCTGGGAGGTATCAGAAAGCAGGCTGAACAATCCATGAGGAATAAGCCAGTAAGGATCACCCTCCACACAGCCTCTGCATCAGCTCCTGCCTGAGTTCTTGCCTTGGTTTCTCTCAGTGGTGGAGTATGGTCTGGAAGTTATAAGCTGAAGTAAAGCCCTTTCTCCACCTTGGGTCATTGTGTTTATCACAGCAACAGACAGCAAATGAAGACAAGCAGTATGCTTTTAACAGCTGAGCCACCTCTCCAATCCATGAAGAGATGGATTTCATTTTCCACGCTATGGGATCCAGCCCAGGTCTTGTAGGTCTTAGTAAGCACTCTACCCATGAGCTACACTCCAAGCCCCACAAATGAAGTCTTGATATAAGCAAAGGCATCCCCACTCTTCAAGGTTTCAGGTGTCAAGAAGCAAGTTGACGGGGAGGGTTGAGGGGGTCTGGCCCCTGGCAGCTGTCCCCTGTACCCACTTAGATGGCTGATGTGTATTAGATCTTGGCTTCTATTTTCTTCTTTCTTTCTTTTTTGTTTTAAAATACTTATTTATTTATTATGTACATAGAAGAGGGCACCAGATCTCATTACAGATGGTTGTGAGCCACCATGTGGGTGCTGGGAATTGAACTCAGGACCTCTTGAAGAGCAGTCGGTGCTCTTAACCTCTGAGCCATCTCTCCAGCCCCCAGGCTTCTATTTTCAAAAAGCAAAAGCAAAAACAAAAATGCTTCTCTCATAAAAATTCAATTAAAACTGTGACACCCCCACCTCCTATAAAATGAGAATCACATGTTTTGAGAGAAAAAAATTAAAAATCTTAGGGTGATATTTTTTTTTTCCGAATACATATTATCTGAAGCTATGAAACTTAGTACGGTTAAAACTTGCACTATGTCACAGTAAGGGAAATAGTGTTGAGCCCAGTAGACTGCTCAGCTAACATCTTTCTGGAAAAATAAAATCAGCATTCAATCAAGTTTAGACAAGACATTTTTTGGTAGGTGTTTGATTGCTGCCAGGCATTCGTGCTAGGCTTTCTTGCCCCATCCTAAATTGTTTGCAATCACCTCCTCCCTCCCCAGGGGCTGTAGAGTGAGTCATCAACTTTCCTTCAAGAACTATTAAATGACTCTGCCTTCTGTAAGGCATCTGCCTGTGGGAAGCAGAGACTCAGTGGGCGGGCCTAATTTCCAGCCAGGCAATGGTGGAGAGTGAGGCCACACCATTGGAACAAAGTTTAAAATGAGTTATTAGGGCTGAAGAAGTCAGGCTAAAATAGGAAAGGTCAAATTCGAACTTAGGTGAGAATCTATCATTTATTTTCATTCGGAAGCAGTAAATGTCACCATGCTGAGAAAAAGGCGACAAACAACTTCTTTTAATCTTCGACTATCTCGGGTGCCTGTAAAGGATATCCACGTGTGAAACAAACAGCGCTGTCCAAATTCACCTTGAAGACATTAAAGGTGCTTTGGTTTAGTTTTAATTTCGGGGAACAACAATGTCGAACATAAAAACATCATCTCTCATAGTGTCCACTGTTGGTAATGTACAACAGTGAAAATCAAGCCTGGCGGTGGTGGCACATGCCTTTAATCATAGCACTCGGGAGGCAGAGGCAGGCAGATCTCTGTGAGTTTGAAGCCAGTCTGCCTGGTCTACAGAGTGAGTTCCAGGAAAGGCTCCAAAGCTACACAGAGAAACCCTGTCTCAAAACAAAACAAAACAAAACAAAACAAACAAACAAACAAAAAACCCAAAACAAACAAAACAAAAACAATGAAAATCAAACCTTTGTCAGAAGACACACATGAGATGGGAGATGGAGAACCCAGCACCTTCTTGGATTTATTCAACACTGCTGTCACTCCATCCTTGGGCAGGAGTCAGAGATGCAGCAGCAAACAAAACAAATCCCAGCCCTGTCCTATGGAAAGTCTATTGCATACAATATGGTACACACACACACACACACACACACTTTAAAATTATAGAAAAAAACATTTAAAAATAAGTCTTATATAAGAGAGTAAATGCTTTATGAATATATTTCATATAAAACATCAGATGTTTATGTGATAAAATGATGTCAAGTGGTCCAGTGCAAGGAAATCCAAGACCCCAGAAGTTAGGAGTGGAAAGCTATGAGAGAAGTGGCTAAGCCAAGTTTAACTTCCTTGTACTTTTCCAGGAGAGTCGGTTATCCATCTAAACTCCAACTTAACAAGTTACAGCAAGAGATACACCTAAAATCCATACCACACAAATGCATAAAGCATAAATACCCACTACCTCAGTTTCCCCTGCTTGAGAGGTAAATGAGAATGTCATCTCCTCACATGCCTGAGATAGCAGGCCAGAAGTGCAACAACAAATCAGATCTTTACACCTAAATATTTACGTTCTTCGGTTAGATGAGAGAAGACTAAATAAATCAAAATCATGGCACAAAAATAACTTAAAAGACTTTCCTCGAATAAAGGTGCACTGTGGTAGTTTGAATGTAACTGGTCCCCATAAGCTCATAGGGCATGGCACTATGAGGAGGTGTAGCTTTGTGGGAGGAGTTATGGTCTTGTTGGAAGACGTGTGTCACTGTAGGGTTGGGCTTTGAGGTCTCAGATATGCTCAAGCAATGCCCAGTGTCCCAGTTCACTTCCTGTCGCCTGCCAATCAAGATGCAGGACTCTCAGCTCCAGCACCATGTCTGCCTGTTCACCACCATGTCCCACCATGATGATAATGGACTAAACCTCTGAACTGTAAGCCAGTTTCCATGAAATGTTTTCCTCTCTAAGAATTGCTGTGGTCATGGTGTCTCTTCACAGCAATAGAAACCCTAACTAAAACATATACCATGCTGTAAAACAACTTAGAACAGTCACATGGACCTCAGCAGGCAAGGCAGGCAGCTGGACTGTGCCTAGAGCCAGTGCAGAGGGGTGGGGATGGGTCATGATGTTAAAGCTGGCAGCAGTGGAGGCAGATGGAACAATCTGGGGGCAACAGAGGGGAGACAGAGATGCTGATTTAAGCAAATCAAGCTCATAAAGAGCAGATTTACAGCCGGGCGTGGTGGCGCACGCCTTTAATCCCAGCACTCGGGAGGCAGAGCCAGGCGGATCTCTGTGAGTTCGAGGCCAGCCTGGGCTACCAAGTGAGTCCCAGGAAAGGCGCAAAGCTACACACAGAAACCCTGTCTCGAAAAACCAATAAATAAATAAATAAATAAATAAATAAATAAATAAATAAATAAAGAGCAGATTTACACATAGACATGCCATTTCTTCATCAGCCAGTTTAAGGTTAGTGAGGTGTTTTCACCCTACTACATACAGTCTCATGACAGACTAGACTTGTAGGTGGACTTTTCTGTCCTGCCATCCAGTTCTCAAATAACCATATGGAGACTTCTTATTAATTATAAAAGCCCAGCCAATAGCTTGGGCTTGTTTTTAGCTAGCTCTTATAGCTTAAATTAACCCATTAACCCTTTTCATGCTGTTTCTACCATGTCTGGCTGGCAGCTCCTGAGACTCTGCCCTTCTTCTCCCTAGCACTCTCTCTGCCCTGAAAATCCTGCCTATCTACTGGCTGTTTAGCTTTTTGATTAAACCAGTCACAGTGGCATATGTTCACACAGTGTAAAGGAATATTCCACAAGAGTTAATGATGGTGATGAGGACAACAGATACCGTTTTCAATGTCTGGGCAGTGTTGGATAAATCGTCCTCTTGTGCCTGTCACTGAAGCCTCCTGCCCCTCCCATCCCCCCTCACCTCACAAATCTCCTACAGCCCAGCTTGCGCTTTACATCAAACTCTAGGGTTACAGACACATGTAACTGGTTTTCTAAGTTGGTGCTGGGAAACTGAACCCAAGTTCTCATGTTTCCATAGCAAATGGTCTTACCTGCTGATCCATCTCCCAGCACCCCAACATTTTTTTAAAATGCAATTGTACGCCAGGCGGTGGTGGCGGCGCACGCCTTTAATCCCAGCACTCGGGAGGCAGAGCCAGGCGAATCTCTGTGAGTTCGAGGCCAGCCTGGGCTACCAAGTGAGTCCCAGGAAAGGTGCAAAGCTACACAGAGAAACCCTGTCTCAAAAAACCAAAAAAAAAAAAAAAAAAAAAATGCAATTGTACTATTTTCAAACGTGAATATAAGACAACCTCAAATACATGGAGAATAAGCAAATAATGTAAAATAAGGATTTTAAAAGGTAGAAAAATTGAGGGTGGGGTGGGAAGAGGGAGTTTAATAATCAAAAGAGAAAAGACTCCTGGAATTGGAGTTTCAGGAGGTTGTGTACTGCCATGTGTGGGAGCTCAGAACCAAACTCTAGTCTTCCACAAGAGCAGTGTGGACTCTTAACCACTGAGCCATCTCTCCAGGCCCCCCTCAATTTTCATTGTCTCTATTCTCCAATGGGATATAGATGTTCTAGGAAGAAGAACCTACTGGTAGATGCCTCAAGGAAGAGAGTTCATACCATTGTGCACCATTCTTACTGTTGGAAATTGACAATACTTATAGACTACTATATTAAAATAAGCTTTTTTTTTTTTTTTTTTTTTTTTTGGTTTTTCGAGACAGGGTTTCTCTGTGTAGCTTTGCGCCTTTTCCTGGAACTCACTTGGTAGCCCAGACTGGCCTCGAACTCACAGAGATCCGCCTGGCTCTGCTCCGAGTGCTGGGATTAAAGGCGTGCGCCACCACCGCCCGGCAAGCTTTTCAAATAGCAAGAAATTAGCTCCTCCTTATATGGGATCAAAAGCACCATATCATTTATGAAGAACTATTTGGGTTTTTTTTGTTTTGTTTTTTTGAGACGGAGTTTCTCTATGTAGCCCTGACTGCCCTGGAACTCTGTAGACCAGGCTGGTCTTGAACTCAGAGCTCCACCTGCCTCTACCTCTCAAGTGCTGTGACTATAGGCATGCATCACCACTGCCCAGTGAAGAACTATTTAGTAGAATTAAAAACCATAAGGAAGAATGTAATTATGCGATTGTTGGAAAATGGGTGTAAATGAAGATCATATTAAGTGAAATTATCCAGATTCAGAAAGACTATTATCACATTTTCTGTCATGTAGATCCTAGATTAATTCTCTCTTTCCACCACAGGGGTTCCAGGAATTGAACTCAGGTTGTCAGGATTGGTGGCAAGTACTTTTACCAAAGCCCTACTTTTGGTTTTTAAGACAGGTTCTTGCGACATGGCCTGGATGTCATGGAATGATTACATGAACCAAGTTGGCCTCAAACATGAAGCAATCCTCCTGCCTCCGAAGTGCTGAGATTACAAGTGTGTGCCACCGCCCTCAGCTATGGCAACACATTTGTAAAATACATCTTTAAAGAGATTTTACAATAATGCCATGTTTTTATAATATACCAATTGTAGTAAATATAATAAAGCAATAAAGGCAATTTCAGTAAAAAGTAATAAACACTAAAAGGCATATTACTAATAATAAAGGATTCTACTTATGGTTAAAAGCTCTGCAACATTCTCAAAAGTGAGGGAAAATACCTTGATGCTGTGATAACACCATTTCTTGTAATATCTCAGGAAACAACATAATCAATATAAGTATTGGGTCAAGGAGAAGTTACAAGCTCCTGCCTCTGAGCCTTCGTACAGTCATGGATTGTATGTGTTGAATCCACGAGCCAAATAACCCTGTTCTTTCCTGAAAGACTTCTGTCTGGTATTTTGTGGCAGTTCCCAGAAAAAGAATAAATACAAGAACACAGATAGAAGTTCTCCTTCATGGAGAGCCAGCTTTAATCAGATACCAAATCTGCTGGTACTTCTCAGACTGTAAAGCTGATTTTATAAGTTATAAACTACTCAATCTTAGGTACTTTGGTGTAGTAATCAAAAAAGTAAAAAATAGTGCTTCCGATAATATAAAATATCTTGGGGATAACTAATCATGCAAGTGAAAGAACTATATGGCAAAAAAAAAAAAAAAAAAAAAAAAAACTGAAGACATTGAAGAAAAAAATTGAAGAAGATATCAAAAGACGGAAGACTTCCATGCTTGTGAATCAATAGATTAATATCATGAAAATGGCCACCCTACCCAAAGCAATCAACAGATTCAATGCAATCTCCATCAAAATTCCAATACAATTCTTCACAGAAGGTGAAAGGAAAATTTTCAGCTTCACATGGAAACACAAAAAACCCACGACAGCTAAAACAATCCTGAATAATAAAAGAACTGCTGGAGGTATCGCCATGCCCAATCTCAAACTGTACTACAGAGCTATAGTGATTTTTTAAAAAAGCATGTATCAGCATAAAAGTAGACATATTGATCATTGTAATGGAATTAAAGATCCAGAAATAAATCTACACACTTATGAAACACTTGTTTTGTTATGTTTTTATAAACAAGTCAGAAATATACAGTAGAAAAAAAGAGAGAGCATCTTCAACAAATACCGCTGGCCAAAATGGATGGCTGCATGCAGAAGAATACAACAAGATCCATATATATCACCCTGAAGAAAAACTCCAGATGGATCAAGGCCTCAACCATAATCCCAGATACCGAATCTGAGAGAGGAGAAAGTGAGCAACAGTCTTGAACTCATTCATACAGGAAAAGACTTCTTGAACAGGACACCAAAAGCACAGGCACTAAGACCAACAAATAATATGGGATCTCAATGAACTGAAAAGACTAAATGTAAAGGATAGCATCATTCAGACAAAGTGGCAAACTAAGCGAATAGGAAAAGATCTTTATCAATTACACATCTAATAGAGAGTTAATATCTAAAATATGCAAAGAACTAAAAATTCTGGATGTCAAGAAACAACCCAATTTTAAAAATGGGATACTGACCTAAACACAGAATTCTCAAAGATAAACACAAAATGGCTGAGAAACACTTAAAAATGTTCAACCCTTTTTTTCTGAGACAGGGGTTCTCTGTGTAGCCCTGGCTGTCCTGGCACACAATTTGTAGAGACCAGGCTGGCCTTGAACTCAGAGAGATCCACTTGCCTCTGCATCCAAGTGCTCAGATCAAAGGAATACACCACCACCTCCTGGCAAAATGTTCAACATCTTTAATCACCAGGGAAATGCAAACCCAAACTACTTATTTTGTCTTATACCTGTCAGAATGGCTAAGATCAATAAAACAAGTGGCAGCTCATGCTGATGGGGAATGTGGAGTAAGGGGAACACTCATCTACTGCTGTGGGAGTGCAAACTTGTACAGCCACTGTGGAAATCAGTGTGGCAGTTCCCAGTCCCTGTTCTTTAAGAAACTGGGAATAATATTCCTCAAGATCCAGTGATGCCACTCTTGGGCAGGTGCCTAAATGACACTTCATTTCACACAGAGACACTTGCTCAACCATGTTTATTGCTGCTCTATTCATAATAGCCAGAAATTGAAACATATTGTCCTAGATGTCCATCAAACAGATGAATGGATAATGAAAATGTGATACATTTACAAGATGGAATATTATTTAGATGTTTAAAAAACCATGAAATTTACAGGTAAATGGATGAGCTAGGAAAACAATCATCCCGGGTGAGGCAACCCAGACCCCAAAAGACAAGTATGGTATGAAATTTTCTTATAATGTAGATGTTAACTGTTAATTCTTCCCTTGGCATGATGCAAATAACCATTGCTTAGTACAGAATAAGGGACTGTGGGGGGGGGCGGAAGGAGATCTCCCAAGGAAGGGAAAATAGAATATATAGTTATGGAGGGATAGAGCAGGAATTGAATGGGAGGGTTAAATGCAATAACATAGGGAAGAAACGGTAAGGGAGGGAATAAAGGGAGAATAGCTAACACTAAGGGCCACTTGAGGGTCTTATGGAAAACTACTACAGTAAAAGCTTCTTAAAAATATATACACATATGGAAGACATCTAATTGGAATCACCAAGAACAGGAGAGACAAAGCCCCAACTGCACATCTCTTTCCACCAAGTAAAACCTCCATTGCTAGGAATAGGTTGTATCTAATGGAGTTGTTGGCCAAAGAGGCTCCGTGGAAACCCTCAAACAGCTGGGCTGTTGCCAAGCCTAGTGGTTGATCTATATAACTGATGGTAAGGCCCTGCTGCTGAAGGCAACATTCATATTTCATTGAACATAGAGAAAGCTGAGTTGGTACCTTCCTAAAAGCCTTCACCCCCACTGACTAGCATTTATGGTACTGAAGGTACTCTGCATACTACTAGAGGAGAAAGGCAGTCACCAATCCAGCTACAAACAGTCCCAACTACAATGGTGAGTGCCTGCAAGATATGCTGATGCAATTGTGGTACAAATGTTGTGGGAGTAACCAACCACTATCTATCTGATTCACGGTCACTCCATGAGATGGGACCCAGGCCTGACAGCTCAGGTGTCAAGACTGTGGGACTAGATAGGCCATGGGCCCAGGGAAAGCCAATACTAGTGTTTCTGCTAAAGGAAGTGTAACACCAAATGGTTCATAATGACATTCTGCTATACCCGTAGATTTTGGGTCTTGCTCAATAGCACGAGAGGAGCTTTCTTCTGTAGTGAATGGGAACAAATACAAAGACCCACAACTGTTACAATGTGCAGAAAGTGAGAGATCTTGGACACGCCATTTTAAATGGGATATCTTCATTGAACTCCTCTCCTTGGGACTCAGGGAATTATGCAGGAGTAAGCAGAAAGATTCTATGAGTCACAGGGGACAGACAGGACCAGGAAATGGTGTCTTTCAGACACTTACGGACTGATGTACATATGAACTCACAAGAGACTATGGCAGCATGCACATGGCCTGTATAGGTCCAAGCCAGATGAGCTCCCAGAACTGAGAGGGAGAAGTGGACATAAGCTCCATCCCTTCCTAAGAAGCTAACTCCAATTCACAACTGCCCACAAAGGAAAAACTGGTTTTTCCCAATGGAATCTCAGGGTATACAAATCACATTTAAAGGCAGACCCATGCCCAGCAGTATATGGCCCAAACACAAAACTCACTCAGTAGTATTTTTGGAGATTTTATTTTTTTGTTTCATATTGCTTTGTTTGAACTTTAAAAAACAAAACAAACAACAAAAACCCAAACTGGCCTAAATTCTATGTCACTCTCACTGAAATTTTCAGGTTCTTACATTCTTTCCTCTTTTTCATCTTTGATATTCTGCTTCTAGGTTTGTTTGTTTTATAAAGTTTATACTAACTGGGTGTGTGTGTGTGTGTGTGGTGTGTGTGTGTGTGTGTGTGTGTTGTGTGAGAGAGAGAGAGAGAGAGAGAGAGAGAGAGAGAGTGCGTGGTTGTGCCTATGGAATTTTAGAAGAGGATATCAGATCCCCTGGAGCTGGAGTTACCGGCAGTTGTGAGGCAGGTCCTCCAAAAGAGCACTGTGTGCTCTTAACACTGAGCCATCTGGCTAACCTCTGCTTCTAGATTATGAAGGAAACATGAGCATATGCACATTTATATTTTCTTTCACCTTATGACATAGAATGTAGCCTACGATGTATATTGTTCTATATCTGCTCTTTTGTTTTTTCGAGACGGGGTTTCTCTGTGTAACTTTGCGCCTTTCCTGGAACTCACTCTGTAGCCCAGGCTGGCTTGAACTACAGAGATCCACCTGCCTCTGCCTCCCGAATGCTGGGATTAAAGGCATGCACCACCACCGCCTGGCTCATATATCTGCTTTTTTCAATCATTGGTATATTATAAAGCTCTATGTGCATTAACATGGAGATCTTCTGTTGTGCTTATATATACTGTGAAGATGTGTCTTTGCCAAGGTGCCTTCTAACTGGTTTAATAAAGAGCTGAATGGCCAATAGTTAGGTGGGAGAGACTAGGTGGAACTTCTGGGCAAACAGAGGAACCCAGGATGAATCTAGGCATGTGAAGGAGATACCAGCAGGATGTGGAACAAGTTGGACATACAGACAGAGGAGAGGTAACTGAGCGAATGGAAATGTAATAGAAACAGATAAGTTATGCAAGCTAGTTAGAAAAAAGACTAAGCTAAGATCAAGCTTTCATAATTAATAATAAGTCTCAATGTCATTATTTATGGGCTGGCGGTCCTGATGAGAAAAGTTACTACAATCTTCCTTGCTCAGTTTTATAACTGCACACCATATATTATTATTTCTTGAACAGATGCCTGAACATGCAACTGAGTCTATATCTTGCTCTTAAAAATACCAGCAACATTTTTAAAAGCTAATTTTAGAGTGCTGGGGAGACGGCTCAGTACTGGTCCACAAGCATGTGCATATACCACTCATACACAGAAGCCAACTTTCGGAAGCATTTGAGTTAAGCTAGGAACAAGTTTGCTGGCACCATGAGCACTATGAGATTTGACCCGTGAATGGGTATTAGCAAGTTAGTGGGAAGGCAGCAGATTCTCTCATTCTCGATTTCCTTGTAGACTGTGGAGAGGTATCCTTGTAGATTCAGATACAATGGGAGGCCTCACTATTTTTCAGCATCAGTGAAGCCAGTCCTTCCTCTAGCACCAAGGAGGCTGCAGTGAGGTCGGGAGGCTTCTGTTCCCACGGACTGGAATTGGGTCTCCATTGATGGTCAACAATGTTTTCTCTGCACAGGCAAAGCAGACGATCCATTTTCTACTTCTGCAGTCCCTGTCGTGACAACGTATACTTACATCTCTCGCACTATCTATTCAACAACTATTTATGAGTAGCTTCTGTTCCCCGACACCGGCAAGTGCTGGTCATTCTGATGTAAATTAGCTCTCCGGCACTTATAAGAACTTGTAGGAACATAGCCTCATAGATAAATTTTCAGATCAGCATATGAAGTGCAATGGTGGGAAAGGGCCATTAAGCACATGGGGTGCACATATAATACACAGAAGAGACTGGTGACTCCCTTCCAGGACGATATCCTGGTTTGGGTTTGAAAGGATAAGAAACGTTTCACAGGCAAAGCGAGGGGAGAGAAAATGGTATCTGAGAGGCCCCGGAGGGGGCCAGACAGAGCAGGCACAGTCCGGGAGCTATATGCTGTTTGGTAGTGAAGAACACAATGTACAAGGTACACGGTAGGCAGGAAATTGCGAATTTCCAGCCAATGGTGTCTGTTTTCTTTGTGAGATAAGATAGCGTTTTTTCAGAATGCAGGCGGCACAGGCTAGGTAGGAAATTTGAGCTTAGATGAGCTGCTGAAATGCTTATAACGTGAGGAATGGGGCAAATCTGAGAAAGGCCCTTTTACGGGAGACTGGTTTGAACAGATTACAGTCCCCTACATAAAAGACAAAGGCATGGAAATTCTAAAGACAGAATTATTGCTGGTGTAGTGGCACACACCTTTTTTTTATGACTTATTAATTTTTTTGTGTGCATTGGTGTTTTACCTGCATATATGTCTGTGCGAGGATTTCAGAGCCCCTGGAACTGGAGTCAGACAGTTATGAGCAGCCATGTGGGTGCTGGGACTTGAACCAGGGTCCTCTGGAAGAGCCACTGGTCCTCCTAACCACTGAGCCATCTTTCCAGCCCCGTGGCACACGCCTATAATCCCAGCACTCAGAAAGCAGAGGCAGGAGGGGATCTGTGAGTTTGAGGCCAGTTGGTCTGCATAGTGAATTTCAGGACAGTTAGAGCTACATAGTGAGACCCTGTCTCAAGAAAACAAACAAACAAACCAGAAATTGTTGTAGAAGCAGGTGGGTCTCTAAGTATAAGGCCAGCCTGGTCTACAGAGTGAGTTCCAGGACAGCCAGGGCTACACAGAGAAGCTCTGTTTCAAACAAAAAACAAAAAACAAAAAAACAAAAAACAAATAAAAACAAAAAAAAGGAAGACAGAAATTATTTAGTAGAAACAAGTAAGAAGCAGGACTGTATATGCTAAGCTACATTTATACATAAAAACCACAAGAAGAGAAATCACTGTTTCCTTATATGTGTAAGGCCTCTCTGGCAGGGTGCATAGGAAAGTGACTGCTTGGGGCCCATGGTGGAGAAGTTCTGGGACTGGAGGAAGGAGGGCTTGGGAGACTATACTGTGTAGACTTTTGAAATCAGCACAGAATCCTAAATTTACATATAATCCCACCCTAACATACCTATATCCCAGCTAAACTATTGCAAAGGAATTCTCTAAAATCTTTGGGTTAAAAATACTTAAAAGAATAATATGGGGATAGTGGGAAGTAACATATTTAAAAGAATAATGACTAGGGGTATTGGGAGTGAAATAATCAAAATTTGACCTCCTGGCTGTGTTCCTTTGAAAATCATATGCTTAAGCCTAAACTGGAAAGAAATAAGGGAGATATTTATTTTTCATCAGGGGCTCCTGTCAGGGTAAGGTGAGTTGGTTGAAACCATGGGAACTAGAATAGAAAAAATGTCTTCAGAGAAAACTGAGGACACGCACACATGTGCACACCCACAACCAGGCCTGCTCGTTGGTCTGTGAATAACAAGCCCTAGGCACTCCCTCTGCCATAGCAGCCACACTGCTTTGGTTACAGAGAAGCAACACCTCATAAAGAATTCTAATCACTTTATTGCATCTGGTGAGCAAAAGCCTATGGGTATAAGGTGAGTTTATGTCCTCCTGAAGGATCTAGGAAATTCAAACACACTAATTATTATATTACAGATTAACAAATAAGCAAAGTGGCTTTTGTTGTGGATTGTTGAATTAAATCCATCATCTTATAGTCACGCCTCTTTTTTTTTTTCCAAAAACAGTATTCTGGGTGTTGTTCAGAACTGAACCTGTGAAAGTGTTGTTTGTGATAGGCCAGATAGTATCAAGCCAGGGAAGACTAAATCATTGTCTCTATTGTCAAATGACAGCTATAAAAGAGAAAACTAGAATCAACCGGGAGGCTGAGAGGATGGCTCAGTCAGTAAAATGTTTGCCTCGCAAGCAGAAGGACTTGAGCTGGATCTGCAGAATTCAAGTTTTAAAAGCTGGCGATTGCGCTGCGGGGACTGAGACAGGCAGAATCCTGGGGTTTTCTGGTAAACCAGCCTAGCTACTTAGGGAGATTCAGGCCAGTGAAAGACCCTGTCTAAGAGAGAGAGAGAGAGAGAGAGAAGAGAGAGAAGAGAGAGAGAGAGAGAAAGGAGCCAGTACTTGAGAAACAACACTGAAGTCAGCCTCTGGCCTCTAGATGCTGCATCACCTGTACACATAACACAACAGAGAGAGAAAGAGAGAGAGGAGAGAGAGAGAGAGAGAGAGAGAGAAGAGAGGAGAGAGAGAGAGAAAATAGAATGTGATCATTATAGAGACATCAATGGAATTTTGTGATAATCCAGAGAAGGCAGGGAGTAACTCTCATATTAGAATGCTTCATGGAGAAGAAAGTATGTAAACCAGTGTAAACCATATCTTAAATGAGGAGCTTAAGCTGCGAGTGGGTAAGTAGGACATTCCACCCAGAGGTGTAGCTTTGTGGTAGAAAGCTTGCCTTGCATGCATGAAGCCCTGGGTTTGACCTTCAGTACAAAAAGAACGAAAGAATAAAAGACAAGAGGACTCTGTGTCCAAAGGCAGTGAGGCACAGAATGACATATTAGACAGCCTGGGGCTGACACCTTCGGCAGGAGTTCTTTCATGAATTGACAAGACTCAGTCTCAGGAAGCAGGTTGGGACAGATTATGAAGTATCTATGTGACTGCCTAACAAGTTTGGACTTTGCCTTGTCTGCAAGACTGTCTTCTCAGTGGATACATGAAGAGCTCTACCATTTCTATTCCCAAACCCACTTTCCAAGCAGTCTGTCCTTTCTACCGGCTCCCCTGGCCTTGTTATGTAAGTTAGAAAGATGCAAACTTGCTGTTATCCCCATTCTTCCTCTGGCTGGTTGGTTGGTTTTGAGGGTCTCATGCCTCCCATGATGGTCTCGAACTAACTGTGGCAGCCTTGAATTCTGATCTTCCTGCTTCCATCTGAGTGCAAAGATTGTAAGTGAGCACCACCATGCTCCATTCATACTGTATGTGGCATGTATGGCCTCCTGCCCTACTTCTTTTTTTATTCTTTCCTGAATCTAGCAATCAAAAGCCTGACATTCTGTCACATACTATTTTTTCCTTAGACAAAACCATTTAGCAGCATTTCCCTATGGCAAGAACTGAAGTCAGAACTTCATATACTTATTCTTTCCCCAAACCACCTCCCCAACCCCCCACCCCTGGAGATTATGTTCTATTCCAGATTCTTGTTAACAGTAGGTAACTGAATGAAAAAAAAAACAGGACATGATTGCTCCAAGGTATGGTTGTGAAGGTTTATTGTAGATATGAAGGAGAGGACAGCCAGAGGCATCTGGAACGTGGGCCAAGAGGAATGTGGAGGGAGAGGGGAAGAGGGGAGAGAGGAAAAGGGGGGCTAAAAGAGAGGAGCCATAGACCCAAGAAGCCAAAAAAAGGAACAAGGAGCCACGAAAGTATGTAGGCAAAATGGCTAGGTTATATAGGAGAAAAGAGAAGCTGGGGGGAAGGGAAGGGAAGCTCAGGGATGGAGAGGTAGGGGCAGGGTAATGCTTTCCAGGAAGACTCCTTGAACAGGTACAGGTGTTAAGTAGGGACTGAGAGAGCCTAGAGGCTAGCATAGACCTTGATGTGCTAATAGGTACCACAGGCACAGGCTAATTGAAGAGCCATATGTCCCTTTTGCCTAGAGATAAGAGAATGAACTGTCTTCTTAAGTTCCTGAGGGAATGTTGGCTTTCGTCTAAACTTCGGGGAAAGGAATGTTCTTGGGACCTAACAGTAACTTACTTGGAACTAAAAAGTGCTTAGGCAACTCTGAGCATCCATAGGAAAGTAGATGGCTAGAAACAGGTAGGGGCCAAAATAGGAGGCAGAGCATAAAGTCCTGACCCTATTTCAGTGACAATTTATATTTTTATTTCAGTGCTTTGTTTTTTTGAGACAGTTTACCAATATAGCACAGCCTGGCCTTGAACTTGTGATGTGACCCAGGCTAATCTGGAGCTCTCCATCCAAGTGCCCTCTCGCACAAGCATGTTCCTGTGGACTGACTGCCAGGAGCAGAAAGAGTAGCTTGCTTCATTCCAGTTGGGAGGATATTCACACAGTGACTCGATGAGCACTCCACAGTATGCTGGCATCTCTTGATTGTGTGTGTGGATGAGACAGTAGACTTGGAGTAGGCTGACGGTTACCCAGGTAACTTGAGTAGAGAAGGTGGTAGGGCCGGACCTGGAGTCCAAGCCAGGTTAGCTGCAAAGCCTGTGCTGTTTATGCCATAGGCCATGTTGCTCTGGCTAAACCGTTTCCGCCTGTATCCCGCAAGCCCACAGTAGGATGGCTCCATCATTCTGTTTATAGTGCTGTCTCCTGCCTGACCCTCTCGCCCTGTGCTCCCTCACTTCACTTCATTTTCTAGCCTGTTGCTAGGATAACATTTTTAAAAGTATGATCTATTTCATGTCAGTCTCTTATTTCAAAAATCAGTGACTTGGCCCCTTCAAGAGCCTTCCCTGACTAACACCGTCTCATACTGATCATTCCCTTCATAATCAGTCAAATGATGCTGTGGGCTGGCTGGAAGACACATTCATTATCTACAGTGTACCATCGAGCTCCAGATTAGCAGTTACATTTGTAAAGTGACTTACCGAAAGACACAGAGCTGTCCTCTGCCGACTTTATAATTTGAATGAGACGGAAGCATCTATAATGAGACATGTTTCATCGCCAAGTCCCAAGACTCTTTAGAGCAGCTGTTCTCAACCTGTGGAGTGTGACCCCCCAAACCATCAGAAAATACAGCTATTTACATTATAATTTATAATATAACATAGCAAAATTACAGTTATGAAATAGCAACGAAAATAATTTTATGTTGAGAATCACCGAAACATGAAGAAGTATATTAAAGGGTCACAGCATCAGGAAGTTGAGAAACCACTGCTTTAGAATACATGAATTATCATCATCAACATTAGTAATTTCAGAGTGAAGCGCATTCGCTACTCATTATTGGTTTGTCTGAAATCCCAATTGCTTCCTACATTTCTTGGCTGCAGATCCCATACTAACCAGAGGTAAATGTACTAAAAGACTACTAACAGTAATAATTATCTTATTTTTGAAATACGTGATTCCTTACCTCTACTACTACTGAACTTATTTATTTATTTAAAGTTCTGGGGCTGGAACCCAGGGCCCTGTACAAATTAGCTGAGCACTTGCCACTGAGTCCTCAGCTTCAGATCCTGTTAACTGAGGGAAAGCAGAGATAAAAGTGGAGAAAGTGATGCTGGGACATGCTCCCCGCTTTTGACTAGGGACAATAAAGGAAACATAGGTGTAGATAGGGGACTGCTACTTCTTCTCCCCACGTGCTGGTGCCACAGGCTCCAGTGAAAGCTGTGAGGGCTTTCTCTTCAGTTCATGACACCAGGGAAGGCCACACCTGTAACAGGGAGAGCACAGTTTGGGTAAAAAGGACTTTCAGCAAATTAATTAACCCCAGAATTTATACAAGGGGATGCTTATGTACATTCGGGTCATTTCATAGTACCTAAAGAGTTTGAAGAAAGAAAAAGAAGAAAGAGGAGGATGATGAGGAGGAGGAGGAGGAGAAAATAGAAGAAAGACTGGGCAGTGGTGGTACATGCCTTTAATCCCAGCACTTGGGAGGGCAGAGGCAGGCGTATGTCTGTGAGTTCCTAGGCTAGCCTGGTCTACAGAGTGAGATCCAGGACAGGCACCAAAACTACTCAGAGAAACCTGTCTTGAAAAAACCAAAAAACCAAAACCAAAACCAAAAAAACACCAAGAAAAAGAAAGAAAGAAGAGAGAGAGAGAGAAGGAAGGAAGAGAAAGAAAGAAAAGAAAGAAAGAAAGAAAGAAAGAAAGAAAGAAAAGAAAGAAAGAAAGAAAGAAAGAAAGAAAGAAAGAAAGAAAAAAAGAGAGAGAGATGGGGGCTGGAGAGATGACTCAGCGGTTAAGAGCATGGCTGCTCTTCCAGAGGACCTGGGTTAGTTCCAGCAACCACATGGTGGTGCCTCTTCTGGCCTGCATGCAAACATGCAGGCAGAACACTGTATACATAATAAATAAATAAATCTTTAAAAAAAAGACAAGACAGACAGACAGACATTCTCCCCAGGGACTTAGCCTTCTATCTGGGGAGACCATGTGCCAGTAGAGGCAAGATCTCAAGTCTGCTGTGACACACAGTGAGCGTGTGGAGGGGCTGAGGCTTAGGCGGTGCTGGAGTATTGTTTAGATGTGAGAGAGAGGCCCTGGGTTTGATGAGGCGTGCAGAATCACGCAGAGAAGGGAGGAGTAGGGTTGCTTTATGAAAGATGAGAAAGTGGATCAGAGGTTGAGAGAGTAAGAGTTTACCAGATAGCTGAAGTGGAGCTCGGCACCGAGGATGCAGGTGGGGAGGTGTACCAGCAGCTGAGGTCACGGCACACGAGGAGGCAGGTGGGGAGGTGTACCAGCAGCAGAGGTCACGGCACTGGAGGAGGCAGGTGGGGAGGTGTACAGAGCTTAGGAATGGAAGGCAGTTCAGACTCTGGAGCTCCGTATTCAGCATCTGTTCTCATGCCATTCAGATGTCTTAGTCACAGAGTTAAGAAAACTGACCTCATTCCTAGCTCTGGGTGGGCCCCAGTCACCACAATCCATTCTCTTGCCACAGCTGCTGCTCAAAAAGCATGTCCTCCAGGCCTAAGCAAATTAGCCATGGCTTTCTCAGGGGACAGAGACACACTCGTTGCTATTGGACATGGAAGAAGCATGCAAACCTAAGATTGCTGTTTCTTATTTTGTTAGGATGAGAAAAGTCAACAAGAGGAAAACGCAAAGAAATGGAGCCCGCGACTTGACCGTGCTTTGATGAAGCGGCTGCAGGTCTTGTTTGCAGTGTTTAAACAGAGTGGTTCTCACTGGAACCATTTGACTCTGAGGTATTGCTGGATTGGGCTGACAGGGATGGAGAACAGGGAGGAGAACAGGGTCTGCTCTAGAGACACAGAGAGCTCTTAAGGCGTTTGTCACACTACGGAGTGACATTACCTGATAAGACTTTTTGGTTGTGAGCTTAGCCTTTAAGGGCTGAGCCATCCTTCCAGCCCCTAATACGACTTTAAAAAGACTACTTACTGTAGCTGCAGTGTGGATGGCTTGGAGAGAACAGAGCTGGACCGGTGAGGAATCCAAGTCATGTTTCCTCTTCTTTTACTATTCCATCCAAAAGTGTCACTTTCAGATCCTTTCCCCACCAATCTTAGAAAGGAATTATTTTTAAAAAAATTTTAATTAGGCTGGGCGGTGGTGGCGCGCGCCTTTAATCCCAGCACTCGGGAGGCAGAGGCAGGCAGATCTCTGTGAGTTTGAGGCCAGCCTGGTCTACAAATAGAGTTCCAGGAAAGGCGCAAAGCTACACAGAGAAACCCTGTCTCGAAAAAAAAAAAAAAAAAAAAAAAAATTTAATTTGCTGGGCGGCGGCGGCGGCGGCGGCGGCGGCGGCAGCGGCGGCGGCGCACACGCCTTTAATCCAGCACTCGGAGGCAGAGCAGGGGGATTTCTGTGAGTTCGAAGTCAGCCTGGTCTACAGAGCTAGTTCCAGGACAGGTTCCAAAGCTACACAGAGAAACCCTGTCTTGAAAAAAAATTTTTTAAACTCAGCCTGGTGGTGGTGCATGTCTTTAATCCCAACATTTGGGAGGCAGAGGCAGGTGGATCTCTGAATTCAAGGTCAGCCTGGTCTACAGAGCTAGTTCCAGGACAATCAGGGCTATACAGAGAAACCCTGTCTTAAAAACTAGGGTTTTAAATTCAGCCAAGTGTGGGAGCACACACCTTAATCCTAGCACTCAGGAGGCAGAGGCAGGAGGAAATCAGAGTTCTAAGCTAGACAGAGTTACATAGTGAGACCCTTTCTCAGAACAATAACAAAACCTAACTCAGGGCTGGAGAGATGGCTCAGAGGTTAAGAGTACTTATTGCTCTTGTAGAGGACCTGGGTTTAGTTCCCAGCAAGCACAAAGTGGTTCATGACTCCAGTTCCAGGGGATCTCATGTCTTTTTCTGATCTCCAATGGCACCAGACATATATGTTGTGTACACACACACCTTCAGGAAAAACACTCGTATGCATAAAATTTAATCCTTACAAATTCAAAAATACTTTATTTGTGAGTGTATAGTATATGTTCACAAAAAGCCACAGAACTTTCTGTGAGAGGAGCTCAATGTAGGGAAATACTATTTGGAGATTAGGAACATCTTGGTCTCCATTTTGCTTTAGGATTTCTTGTTCTTTTATGAACTTTTTTTTTTAACCTATCAATACAGTGCTTTCTTCATTTTAAAGATTTTGTTTGGTCTTGCTTTTGTTTGTTTTCTGCTAGAGACATAATAGCAGGGTCAATAAAAGAATAACGTTGAATCCTTCAGTACAAGAGCCCCTTTCCTGGACATTGGCTGCCCTTCAGGGACATCCACCTGAGCCTAACCGATGTCTTCAGAAAGGCTCGTGGGTAACACACCTTCGTCCTGATCTCTTTGAGCTCTAGGATAAATCACCAAGTCAACTCTGTTGATATGAGAAGCATAGGCACGGTGACATCTCCTTGCCACTTCACTGGAAACTCTTGTGAAAAGATCCAAAGGGTCGGCCTTTCTACTGAGACTGTCATTATTGTTTTCCTTGTGAGGCCTTGCACTCCATGCCCGGGGAGGGAGTCAGGGAGTGTCTGCTTAAAAGGAGTTTACATGTGGAGTCAAGGGTGGGGAGTGATTTGTAGGAGACCATGTTGATGAGACAGAGGCATGTATGACAGCAGCAGCTCCATCTAAAGTGAGCTATGCATGTTTTACTGGCCCTTGAGCGTATGAAAGTATTTAAAAGTCTTGTCAGATATATCCAAAGACTGTCAGATGCCATTTCTGCCAGGATTCTTGTAACACGAATTCAAATGGTCTTTTAATAAAACCTGGAGCCTGATATTAGGGTGAAAGTTGAAAGATCAGAGAGACAAAGGAACAAGCCACCTCTTACCTCTAGGCTCCTCAGCCTGAAAAGGCTTTCCTCAGCCGAAAGACTTTAGTTCCTGTCTCCTAATGCCTTATATACCTTTCTCCATCCACCATATCATTTCCTGTCTCAACTTTCCTAGTGCTGAGATTAAAGGAGTGTGACTCACAGTATTGGATTAAAGGTGTGTGCTACCACTGCCTGACCTCTATGTTTAATCTAGTGGCTTGTTCTGTTCTCTGATCTTCAGGCAAAGTTTATTAGGGTACACAATATATCACCACAGATTCTATGGACAACATACAAATTTTTTGTCATTTAACCAGTGGACTTCAACAAATGTCCTAGAGGAGAAAGACAAGCTCTCATTCTTTGTCAACAGAACCATTTTTCTTTCTCATTTGTACACTTTGCAGTGGAAAACTGAACACGAAGCAGGCACCTGTTGAAAGATATGTTATTGCCAGATTGGTCACGAAATATAAATTGTTCATTCCTTACCCAAGGAACTCTGATTATATTTGTGCTTCCAAGTTACTAAGCATTTTGCCTATCACAATATATGTCACACCCACATCCCTCCCCCTTTTGGCCATCCAGAGGGACTGTCTCTGTGCTCTATTTGTACGTTCTACTAAATACTCTTTGGTGCAGAACATTTACAGTAGCTCTCCCAAACACTTACCTTCAGTTGAAGCCTGACTTGTACTTACTAAATTCTTGTCACATCAATTCCTCTTGTTTACTTGTTCCTTGTGTCCCAGAGCCAGAGGCCTTCTGATGATAAAGTCAAGGTAAGCGCAGCTTTGAGCTCTGCCCTGGATTTCATAAGACAGTTGATCACGTCCAGGATCCAGCTCAGTACCTGGCACACAGCCAGCGGCCACTGAATAAATATTTTCTGGGAAAAAAAGAATGAGTGGAGATAATGTCTAGTGAATGGTGAGGTAGGCTGAGATTCCGGAGCTAAACCAAGGGTTTTTGTGGTTATTGGGCCCCTGAGGTTTCTGTTCTTGCTTTGGTTAACCAACAGTTTTGGAGAGCTGCCCTGCCCTCGCTTTTTCCTGACCAAGTGCCCTTGGGTTTCCAAGCTCTGGGTCTTCTAAGAAGCATACGTCCTCAGCTGCGGTCTCTGACTCTTCAGCCAGTCCAGAGCCAGTGGGCTGGTGAGTGTGTTTGTAGTGGCATGGACATTATGCAAAACACCTTTCCTTAACTTCCATTCACTTTCTCCATCATCATTTCCCTAAGACTGGATTCTATTATCATTTTGTTTTCCTCTGTTCTCCCAGCTCCTCTGTAGGGAATTCCAAGTGTTGATTTTCCTCCGAAGTTTAGGTAATCTAACTGACATGCATTGCTGGTGAGAACAGAACAGTACGCTACTCTGGAAGATAGCCTGCCAGTTTCTTACAAACCTAAACAGTTTTACCATAAAATCCAGAAATCCTGCTTCTTCATACTTACTCAAGTTGGCTGAATTATGTGTACACTAAAGCGAACACACTGATATTTGCAGTTACTTTGATCACAGTTGCTGAACCCTGGTAACAAAGAAGATGCCTCAGTCAGTAAATAGAGAAGTAAAGTGTGGTACATCTAAGAAAATGGAATATTCCTCAACATTAACAAGAAATGAGTTATTAGGACATGAGACAACATAGAGGAACTTAAACCCAGGTTAGCAAGTGAAAGAATGCCTGAAGAGATTACATATTGTAAGATTACAACTATAAAACATTCAGGAAAAAAAATGCATAGCTGGCCTGGGGACATAGAGTGGTAAAGTCCTTTCCTGGCACTCCAGGCCCTGTGGCAAGGCTTTCTCTGTCCTGCCAGCCAGCTCCCAAATAATGACACAGAGTCTTCTTATTAATTATGAAAGCTTGGCCTTAGCTTAGGCTTTCCCCTCACTAGCTCTTATAACTTAATTAACCCATATTTAAAAATCTATATTCTGTCACATGGCTCAGTTTGCCTCTCTTAGTACGGTACATCTGACTTACTTTGAGTCTGTTGGTGAAATGTGTGTGCCTAGATTCCTCTCCCAGTTTCTCTCTCTCTCTCTCTCTCTCTCTCTCTCTCTCTCTCTCTCTCTCTCTCTCTCTCTCTCAGCTCAGAAGTCCCGACTAATATCTTCCTACCTAGCTATTTGCTGTTCAGCTTCTTATCACACCAATCACAACAATACATCTTCACACAGTGCACAAATATCCTACAAGGCCCTGTGTTCAATCCCCAGACCTGCAAAAACAAAACATTGTTGTGGAGACAGTAAAAAGACCAATGGTTGATAGAAGTTGAGGAGAAAGAGGGATGAACAATTGGCACACCGAGGATTTGGGAGAAATAAAACTGTGTTGTGTGATTGTACAGTGGTTGTCATCCGTCTGTGTTTGTCCAGAACTGTAGAATGCACAATTTCAAGAATGAATCCTAGTGGAAACTCTGCATTCTGGGTGACTGTGACAGCCATTGTAAGCTCTCTAATTATAACAAATATTGCACACTGGTGGGAGATGTGGAGGAATTGAACACTATGACTCTTAGGGCAGGGAGTACATGAGAATTTACTGCACCTTTGGCTCAATTTTACTGTGACTATGTTGGTACAAAATAAAGTCTGTTTTAAAAAGATAAGAGTTGGGCTGCCAAGATGGCTCAGCCCAGAAGGCACCAGCTACCAAGCCTGGTGACCTGAGTTTGACCTCTGACACCACAGAGTGGAGGGTAAGTACCAATTTCTGCAATTGTCCTTTAATTTCCACATTTCCGCTGTTGCATGCATTCCCCCTCTAATATAAATTCAAAAAAGTTTTAAGGTGGGTAACTAAAGAAAAAAATGATAGTAGGTAGGTAGATAGATAGACAGACAGAGATAGGTAGATAATAGGTACATGGTAGGCAGGTAGATTTAGCTTCATGCCTTACCCTTGGCTTATACTGTCTGGGTTAGAGCAGGGAATGGAGAAGAAGATTAAGACAAAACATGGCAAAAATATTAAAAATAAAAAACCTTGTATTTATTGTGTTCAGCCAGGCACTGAGGCATAAAGCTGTAATCTCAGCACAGGAGGATGGCTGCCAGCTCGGGTCCACAACGAGACATGGTCTCAAAATCAAACAAGTGGGAGCTGGAGAGATGGCTCCTCAGTGAAGACTGTGGCTGCCCTTGCAGAGGACTCAAGTGGCTCACAACCTCCTTTAACTCCAGCTCCACAGGATCTGACACCCTCTCCTGGCTTCCACTGGCACACACACACACACACACACACACACACACACACACACACACAGTTCCCAGAACAACTGAGTATGGGAAGATGAGCTGTTTCTTGTTCTCTTACTCACTGGCAATAGCAAAGACACCTACCTAAACATAAGTATGCACTAACAACAGTGGAAAATCCAGCAGCCTACATGGTCTTTCCTTGAGGAAGAAAAAAAAGATCAGAGATATTCCTCCCACTGTGGGCCCCACTTCCACACTGCCTTCAGTCTTCCCATGAGCTCTTCAATGGGAATTTTAAACTAGATGTGGAGTGCTCCCACATATTAAAAGTACTGGGAAATACTTCCTACAGTACTCAAGCCATGCACCAAAAAGAAGCAGATTCAGTAGTTAAGGGAGAAGATCTAGGGATTCACATTTTAAAAAATTCCCAGGTATTCTGGTGGAGCAGACTTCAGAACCATTAGACTTTAGGGTATTTATTTATTTATTTATTTATTTATTTATTTATTTATTTATTTATTTATTATTTTGTTTGTTTGTTCATTTGTTTGTTTATTCATTCATTTATTTATTTTTATGCTTCCAGTATGCTAGGCTAGTACTCTACCACTGACCTACATGCCCAGTCTCCACCAAACCTTCCTGCCAAAAGGAAGAGCTCTCGTGGCTGCTGAGAGGAAGGGCAAAGAAGGCAGCAGAAGGCATGTTTTCTAGTGCTCCTGACTGGGATACAAGCTATCCTGTGGGGAAGCACGATTGTCACAGTGCCTGTACCCTGTACAGTCTTCCAGTCACCAATATAAAACTGACTCAGTAAGAAAACTCACTCAAGTCCCACACTGAATTCTAAACTGACTTACACAATGAGAGAGAAGTTCCCCGTGACTTCTTATCCTCAGATTTTTGACATTTGAAAAGCTGAGACTTTTGCTCCTGCGAAATAGTCTGACTCTGACTGGTGACCTTTGCCCTTACTAGTAATCCATTCCTCACATTACATTCCTTTGTCTTGAGACAAAGGTGTCTCTTCTACCTCCTTTCTTCTCCTGAACTTCTTTCAAGTCCTTATGTCTTGCCCTTGTCCTTTATAGCAGTTCCTTGTAAGATACAGGGATTATTCCTCCAAATGAAGGCTCTCCATCTCCTCTTCCTCCTCCTCTTCTTGTATAACCACGGTGTAAAGTTGGCACTAGGAATAGCCACCCGTAACTTACAGATGGGGAAGATAGGGCTTAAAAGGTTTAAGCCATTTGCTTCAGGACACCTGTGAGCACTCCTCTCTTATCTACCCCTTTGGTTTGAAACACAGTTCCTCACCTTCACAGTCCTTTGTGTCTTTCCTCTGTTGCCATGGATTTGACTCTTGCTCTTGAATTCCTACCTGCAGCTTGCATAGCTACCTATTAGTTAATGTCCATTTATGACTGACCCACGCCTCCATGGTCTCAGACTGCTGTATGTACCTGGATTCCTGTGTATTTATCTCTTCAGATGACTTCAGGGTCCCAGGTCCCCACCCACCCTTCCATCACCGGTTTTGGTTGCTGAATGTGCCAGAAAAAAAAATACACTTAGTTGTTTGTTACTGAAATGGGCTGTGGAGTCTGCTATGACCCTTGCTTTCTTTGTCTGACAGTCTTCCATAATTGGCCATCCAAGAGTGAGAAGTTAATCTAATATAAGTCATTTTAATCCAGTTATCAAAATAGCCTTGGTAGTGGGTTAGGGAGATGGCTCAGCGATTAAGAGCACTTGTTAGAGGACCTGGATTTAAATCCAAGCATCCATATTGTGGCTCACAATAACTTGCAAATCCAGTTCCAGGGGTCCACCTCCTCTGACTTTGGTGGGCTCCTGCATACACGTGGTACACATACGTTCACTCAGGCACACGCACACACACATAATATAAAATAAGTTAAAAAAAAATAGTCCTGGAGAGATGGCTCAGCAGTTAGGAGCATTGGCTACTCTTCCAGAGGAACCATATTTGATTCAGAACACCCACTAGGAACTCACAACTGTCTGTAACTCCAGTTCCAGGGGATCCAAAACCCACTTCTGGCCTCCCTGGGCATCAGGCACACACATAGCACATGGACACACACAAACACAAACAGCCCTCAGACTGCTTTAATCCTGCTTTCCCAATTCTGTGCGGCCACAAATTTGATTTTTGTCCTATAGATTTGCCTCCTCTGGACATTTTATGGAAGTGAAATCTTAAAATAAAACAAGTGACCCTTTATGACTGGTTCCTTTTATTTTGCTTTCAAGGCTCTCCTGTGTATAACATGTATCTGTATTTCATTTCTTATTGCTAAATAATGTGTCACTGTTTGTAGCATTTTATCCATAAGTAATGTTGAGGTTATAAGCACTTCTTGGCGATTACATTATTCTCTAGGCATTACCTTCCCAGTCCACACATTAGCTCTTGGACACTCAATGACTTTTCTAGCAGAAAGATCTTCAATTCTCTACCTTTCTCCACAGAACTGTCCAAGACATAGTGTTGATCAAGAACAACTTGGGGGAAGAAAGGCTTATTTCATCTTACAACTTACCATCCTTCCCCTTGGACAACCAAAGCGGGATTTTGAGGCAGGAACCAGAGCAGAAACCACAGAGGGACACTGCTTGCAAGAGGGCTCCCCTTTTATGCAAAGGGTGGCACTGCCTGCAGAGGGTTGGCCCTCACATACCAATTATTTATCAACAAAATCATCAGTTGAAGTTTCTCTTCCCGGGTGATGCTAGTTGGTGTCAAGTTGACAGAAACTACCGGCACAAGGAGCATCTTCAGTTTTGTATGAGACCGTTTTCATTCTTCTTTGGTCTATATGCAGAAGCGGAATTGCCAGGTCACATGGTGGTTGTCTCAAGCAGTGACATAAGCACTCCAACGTACAGCTGAGGAGAGGTTTTCATTGTAGATATGAAGGAGAGTTACAGCCAGAGCATCTGGAAGAGCCTAGAGCAGGCAGAGAAAGCAGTAGGCTCAACATGGCCAGTAGACTGAACCAGGCCATGAGAGGAGGGAAGGGGAGAGCGATAGAGGAGGACTAAGAGAGGAAGGAGAGAGAGAGAGAGAGAGAGAGAGAGAGAGAGAGAGAAGAGAGAGAGAGAGAGAGAGAAAGGGGAGGGAGGGAGAGAGGGAGAGGAAGGCATAAATGTCAGGGTTATATAGGAATGAGAAGCTGGGGCCAGTGAACTTGAGAGGTTTCAGGTAGGGGCAGCGTGGTGAGAAGAGCTGAGAAGAGCTGTAGGTACTGGGTGAGCCTGGAGGCTAGCCCGCTCTTTGGTATGCTAATAAGCACCACAGATACCTAGTTGTCAGGAGTTTCTTTCGGATCTGACGGTAGCACAGTGTTTATCCCTCGAAGCAACGCTACTTTTTTTTTTTTTTTTTTTCTCAAGAGACTGAGCCATTTTACATTCCCACCTGCAGTGGATGAAGGAGTTTCAATTTTTCCACAGCCCAGTCAGCTTTTATCCTTTTTTTTATTATAGTCACTCTATATTTTATTGTTATTATATTAACTGTCCATTGTCACCGGAGAAAGCAAAAATATTTATTTGCTGGGTTTTGGAAACAAGATCGGACAAAAAGGCCTAGGTTCAAGTGTGGTCCTTTAGTCATATAACACAAAGAGAAGATTGACATCATGGTCCCCAAACCCTCAAAAAAGCCTGTATGAGAGTCTCTTCTTTCCTTACCCCCATACCCACTACATAGGGGTGGCACTGTGACACGGGGAAGTCTTGCTCAGCAGGCCTGCTCTTTAGTTCTCCCCTTAGATAGTAGTTCAGACAATGACTTGTAGGGCAATAACCTACAGAAGCCGCTGGGCTTCCTTTACCTAGACCTCTCCTCCAGGGCTGAGAAGTGGGAGGAGTTACGGCCCTTCTGAACAAGGACGGGGAGGATGGAGAAAACTACAACACCCAGGAGTCCACGCGGTGCTGGCAGGAGCTGGTGCTTAATTCTGGCCGATAGCACAGCGCCCTCCCGGTGCGTTATTGTTAAAGCTAGAAGCGAGTCATCTGCGCGCATGCACAGTCTCTCCTCAATTAGTTTAGCTTCTACCCTTCTTACAGGTTCCTTTCCGGCCGAGATGACGCAGGCTTTTCCCGCCCCATTCTCTGGAGTCTGGAGAGGATGGGGCATTGGGCAAGCGCGTTCACAGATTTTTCCGGGGGGGGGGGGGGTAGGCTAGGGGACCTCGGGAACAGAGCGCATGCGTCCAGCGGAGCTGCAAGGCTCCGAGAGTTTACGGGAGGGCGAGGGAGGGACGGACACGGGGCGGAAGTGGCTTGCTGGATTGACGCACGCGCATCGGCCGTCAGGGCCCATCCTCCGGAAGTGGAGCGGCCGCCCTACGCAGGCCCCGCCTTGGCCCCGCCCCCGCTCCCCGCCCCCTGCTCTCTTAGGTGGCGCCGGTTGCGGCCGGTGTGGCGGTGGTGTTGCTTCTAGAAGCCGGAGCGGGCACGTTCCCTGGCGGGCGGCAGGGCTATGGTCGCCAGCTCCCGAAGCCCGCTTCGCATCTCAGTCCGATCCTGAGCGCGAGCCTGAACTGTCTCCTCAGCCCAGCCCCCCGGCGCGGTCGGCTGCTCCCGGGCGCGCCCTCCGATGGCGGCGGAGATTCATCCCCAGCCCCTGACCCGCAAGCCGATCCTTCTGCACGGGTCGAGGGTCGCAGGAGGTGGTGAACATGGCGGTGATCGTGCCTAAGGAGGAGGGTGTCATCAGCGTCTCGGAAGACAGGTATGGACTGCTTGCCCTCCGCCACGCAGAGGTCTGGCCGGGGTTTGGTGGGAGTGGAGACCGCGCCTACTGGTTCGGTTCTGATCGCGACGGCCTCGGCTGCGGGGACTGGCTCCTGGCATAGTCCAGTGGCCCTTGGGCTAACGGTGCACGGGACACCAGACCAGGGTCTAGCTTTGGAGATGGGAGGGGCAGAGGGAGGAGCCGCCCGGCCTTGCAGGTGAGTTAGCTTGAAGAAGCCCGCTGCACCCGCATGATTTGGGGACGCTAGTTCTTCCAGTTCTTAGCTCCCCAAAGAGAAAGGGAGCGCCACTGCTTTCTTCTATACAGTCCACCGATCTGTGTATCTCCAGGAACTCTTTCACAGAACTCAAGGACTGTTACATTGTGAAGAGAGTAACTTTGGGCTTCTGCCCTGTGGTGCCTTCCTTTCCTAAAACCTTAGGTCTTGGAGTTCAAGGGGAAGTGTCTGGAACTTGCAAGCCATCACTTTTGCAGAGGACTACTTGAGTTCCTTCCCATTCCCTGCTTCCTTTCGTTTGCTTAGTTAGCAGAAGTACCTCTAGTCGTTCTGTCTTCAGTATTTTCCTTGCACTGCGTGCTTGATTTCCAGAGGAATGCTGCTTGAATGTAGGACTGGGGTATAGATATGACATTACTACTTGGGTAATATCTACAGCATTCTAAAAGCATTGTACACGGTAGAGGCATATGACTATCTGGGTTTTTTAGCTTCAACCACATAGTTAGGTTTTCTTAATAGAAGTTGGTACCATGCTGAGTAGTTTTCTTCCATAATGACTCTTAAACTGCAAACGTAGAGGCAGAAGTGTTCACTTTTTTTAATAATCGTTTCAGCACTTTCTGTAATGTAAACGCAAACATTTTTACTTGATTTGTTTCTTAGGTTCTTGAATATAGCTAGGGAGAGTGTATTACATGTGTACTTACATCCCCTCTGCATCATGCTTCATATAAATGGCGCTGCTTCCTTTCCTATGTAGATCCATGGGGAAACATTGCCAATGTATGTTAAATGGCAGTCAGTCCGGGAAGAACAGAAGAAACTGAGTGAAGTGGATGTGGGGCCTTTTGAAATTCATTAAGAAGTCTTATGACAGTGTTTAATTTTTTCTTTGTGTCACATGCTAGACTGCATCAGACTGTTTCTGGCTTATTTTTTTTTTTGTCAAAGAATTATCTTCTTGAATAGTTCCCATAAATATATTGGAGAACTATATTGATAAATGTCTTTTCATCACTAGAGATGAAATTGATTCCCAATTTGTAGCATTCATAAGTTCACTGATCAAGTTAGAGGAGAGAAAGCTCGTCAGACCTCCGCTCCTGTAGATTAGTTTTGGAAGCACCCGGTTCCATTCCAATGGCTTTTCCTCCAAGGAGACAATGCAGTGAGGAAATAGTTCAGTGTCCAGAGAGAGTAAGTTTCATTTCATCACAGGACAAGGAAGCGCAGTGTTTAGTTATCTTTCGCTTTCCTAGTTTGCAGGGTACATAACAGAGTTTATCTAATTGTGGAGTTACTGTTAAATAGACCCTACAGAAATCCGGGTCCTTGGCTCCATACATTTATCATTCCAGTTGGCAAGTCTATGCTTCTTTGGCCACTCAACCATGGAAGTAACTGTGTTGGGGCATTTTTAGTTATGGTTTTCACTAAAAGAGAATCGATCTGTTGTGTTCTTGCTTTTCAGAATCAATGTTAGTGCCTCTTGATATAAGATAGGAAGACAGAATATTGATTTTTCACCAGCACTTATAAAGACATTACATTAGCTGCTTTGCCATTTCATTATTGAACCACGAGGTCAGCTACAATAATTCCATAGCATTGTTCTTAGGAGATCCCCATTTTCCTTTTTCCAGTCTGACTCATTATAGCCTGTATGTATGCCTTCGGGAACGCTTAACAGTCTTTGTTTGAAATAGTTTTATATATATAGTCTGTTTTGTGTTCTTTGAATTAGCTAGGGAGCTTTGTGTGTCTCATGGATTGTAGTGATCTACATAGTGCCTGGCCGGCAGGAGTCCCTCAATATTTGTTCTATCAGTGACTGTTATAGGCCTCCCCACTCTGTTTCTGGAAGCACAGGATCTTAACTACTAGATTTAGTTGATATTTGTTGAGTGAATATTTCAATGACCGAGAACCTTATGTAGACAAATACGCATTTGTGGGGGAAATATTGGACTAGGTGGCCTTAGATACTTTAAAACTGGGAAGTCCAAGCATTGCTTCATTCATCCTGTTAGACAGTTGAGTTACTGATGTGTTCTCATTGTGTGTGTGTGTGTGTGTGTGTGTGTGTGTGTGTGTGTATGGCAGTGACGCTCACAGTTGAGGAGCAGAAACTTTAGAGTATAGGTTTTGTTTTGTGTATATATGTGGTGCTGGGGATGGAACTTATCTAAGCCTTGTGCGTTCTAGACAAGCATCTACCACGGAGTCACACTCCCAAGCCAAGAAGATTATGTAATAGGACAAAAGCACTACATTTAAGATGCAGTATTGAAAGAGAACTTTCAGATGGGGAGGAAGGGCTGAGCTCCACAGCCCCTCTTGCCCTCTCAATCTCTCTCCCTTCCGGGGATTGTCACACTTGAAGTACATTCTCGTTCTCAGTCTTCTCTCCTTAGGAAGCTGATGGTTCTCAAATCTTCATGCTGAAGAGTAGGTCAAAGAAATCTCCGCTTTCAAGTTCACTGTGGCACAGCTGGGAAGCTTGGAACTGTACATGATATCAAAGGAGGAAATGTTGGGAAAATAAGAAATAGAGGAACAACTGAGTCACCAGTCAAGCTCTCTGCTCTAAGGCAGGCCCTGCTCCCAGAGCTCACTGGCCCTGCAGATGCTTTGGTGGTAGCTAGGTTCTGTTCACAAAGGCTCCACCAAACGCCGGGATCCAGGGTCCCTCATTGCCCTGCTTCTTTTCAGGCTGCCCTTTCTGGGCTAATGGCGTTTCAGTGGTCCTTGTGTAAGAGCTTCTTCATTCAGGGCTGAAGAGGGGGCTCAGGGGTTAAGGGCCCTTGCGGCTCTTGCAGCAGACCCTGGTTTGGTTTTCAGCACCCAAGTGGTGCTCACTACTTCCTATAATTCCTGTTCCAGTGGAGAACTGGATGCGATGCCCTTTTCTGGTTTCCAAGGGCTCCAGGCATTCACGTGGTGCACATACATACATGCAGACAAAACACTAATACATACATACAAAATAAAAATTAAAAAAGAGGGAAAGACGTTTGAAAGAAGAGCATCATTTCAGGCCTCTGTGCTCTGTTTTAGTAGAGCTAAGGTGAAGAAAGCCAGGCGAGACCTCTGTCCATGTGTGACCCAGCCCTGTTCGGATCCTTATCTTGGTCTTAGTTAGGTTTTTATTGCTGTAATAAAGACCTTAACCCAAAGCAACTTGAGAAGGAGTGGGTCTATTTCAAGCCTGGAGGGAAGTCAGGGCAGAAACCTGGAGGCAGCAATGGAAACAGAGACCACGGAGGAGTGCTGCTTACTGGCTGCTCTCTGCAAAGCTTGCTCATCCTGCTTTCTTATACAGGCCAGGACCTGCCCAGGGATACACACCTACAGTGGGCTGGGCCCTCCCACATCAACCATTAATTAGGAAAATGCCCTCCCAGACTTGCCAGTCTGGGGGAGGTGTCTTCTCAGTTGAGGTTCCCTTTCCCAGATGATTCTAGCGCGTGTCAAGTTGACAAACTAACCAGCCCAGCTTCCTAAGTTCGTTCTATACATACTTTAACTCAGGGCAGCCATCTTACCATACAGAGTCTCTGTAGTTAGTAGTTTTCCTTAGTTATTGGAAGCTGACATTCTCCTCTGCTGGGTGGTCAGAGAAGTGCAGCAGTCTCTCCCTCAGATGGGTGTTGTTAGGAGGAAGAAAGTGGGGTATGCCAAGCCTGATGGTGCAGCTACTCCAGAGGCTACTCAGGGGTTGAGTTAGTAGGATTACATGTTCAAACCACTGCAGCAATTTAGGGAGACCTAGCCTCAAAATAAAGTAGCGAAAAATGGGTAAGGGTATGTCAGTGGTAGACAGCCCTTGCCTAGTATGCACAAAGCCCTGGGTTCAATCCCTAGTACTACCAGAAGTAAGAACAAGAGCTGTGGTGGAGGAAAGGGCATTCTAGAGAGTGGGGTAAGAGAAACCAGTACCTGTGGACAAGCCCTAAGGATCCAGGTAAGACTGTGGAGCCAGCCTATACTAGTCACAAGCAGCTCCGAGAGTTGCTGTACCTCAAGGAGTCTGGAAAATGAGTGTCTCAGAGGAATAACTAAATCCAAAAAGAAAAAAAAAATTACTGAAACACCTGGGTGCAAGCATTTGGGATTCTTTTCTGGAGAAATGACTTGTGGAGGCTGGGGATGGGATGGTAGGATGAGAGGAACCCGAGGGAGGGCGGCCTGGTTTGATTTCTGTTGCTGTTTGCATTTGCTTGGCTTACTGGTCCAGTCACAGACCATCATTTGGGAAGTCAGGGCAGGAGCTCCAGTCGGAGCTGAGGCAGAGACTAGGAGGAGGGGTGCTTACTGCTGGTTTGCTCTCCATGGCTTGCTCAACTTTTCTGATACAACCAGGACCATCTGCCTAGTGGCTGGGCCCTCCCCCAAATCATTAATTCGGAAGATGCACATAGACGTGCCTATAGGCCAGTGTAATGGAAGCAGTTCCTCAGCTGAGGTTTCCTCCTCCCATATACTTTGACTATTCACAATCAGCCCTTTCAGCAGCTTCCTTCAGGATAGAACTCATGAATAATGAGGGACATGTTTACATCTCAGAAAAAGGAAATCTGGTGCCCAATGGCTAGCACAAAGGAGATTGTCAACTCCTTAAGTGAACCTGATTTTGAGCTGTAATGGGCTGTTTCCCTTGGCAGATACTTAAAGCAGAACCTCAGGGAAACTCAGGGAAGCAGCTTGCTTAGGCAGGGAGAACCATTCTCCCTGGGGTGGAGTGGCAATGAGCTGGACTAGAGAGGGCTTGGATTTCTATCTTTAAAGCTTTACCCCTAAGTCTCTCAACTGTTGTGTTTCTAAATGGCCTTCATTACTTAATTTTATTTTGAAAAAAATATGTTAGACTTTTATTTCTTACAAATCATCATAGTGTTGGTTAATTTGCTACTAATTCTTTCGTTGTGAAGTGAAATTGCACTAATACTTAGACCACAGTCCAGCTCAGCTATGTAGATGAAATTCTAAACAGTCTTATTAAATAAGAAACACAGAGCCAAATGCAGAGTTAAAAGCCCAGAGATCGAGCAGTAGCCAAGAGCTAAGACCACCTTATCTTACCACTTGCTGTCACTGCTCTCCTTCCTCTCAGAAAGAGACCTATTTCCTGTGTGTCTGTATTTTTATTGACTTTCTGTTCTCCCTTCTCATTGGCTCTAAACCCAACACATGACTTCCTCATCACTGCCTGTCTATACAGACTCCAGGTCTCTATGGTTGGTACTGGATTAAAGGCGTGTGTCTCCAAGCTGGCTATGTCCTTGAAACACAGACTCTGCCTACCATGTGATCGGATTAAGGGTGTGTGCTACCACAACCAGACTTCTGCTATGGCTTGCTCTTAGCTCTGACCCCCAGGCAACTTTATTTATTAACATACAAATAAAATCACATTTCAGCACAAATAAAATATCACCATACAGCTAGGCTCATGATGGAGTTTTTGTACCATGGATTTTATAACACTTGCATATACTTTTTGAAAGAAGGGCAAATCAAGGTTTTCCTACAATTAAAGCCTAGTTATGAAAGCCGAGAACTTCTTAGAGTAATGGATTGAAGCCCAAACTAATTTTTGACTATGTGAACTTTATTTAATGGCATAAAATGCGTAAACTTTCACCTGTGCACTAGAGAGCCATCACTTGGCACTAATGTTCCTTTTTCAAGTCCCAAAGAAGGTTTACTCCATGGATTGTTGAAAATGAGGGCTTTACTCTGCATTCAAGCTTCGTGGGTGCCCAGGAACCTGCAGGGGGCTGCCTGTGTGGCCCTGAGGTCAGGAGCAGGCTGAGTCTAAGATCTTAGTGGGAAAGCGCGTATCAGCTTACTAAGGAGGCCTCAAGGCTGCTGGCAGCTCTGAATTTCTTTTATATTGTGGAACCGGATTTTCTGCAGGACGTACAGATCTTAATCACTTGGATTGCAACATTGGAAAGTGCCAGGCTGGCAGTTCTGACACTCTTGACATGAATGATTTTGAGCCTATGATACATACCCCTAGTACAGAAGAGAAGGAAAAAATCCAGAAGACACTTGAGAGCGATAATCCTGTCCAAGCAAAGGAGATCAAAACTTTGAAAAGCAATCCTTTTTACTTACACTGTGTCTTTTCATTGCTGTTTTTGCTTTGCCTTTTGGCAAAGAGAGAGGGACATTTTTTTGTTGTTTGTTACTGAGAATCATCTTGATGTCATTAAAAGAGTTTGGAAGAGTGGGAATGTAGTTCAGTTGGTGGAGAGCTTGCTGAGCATGGAGGAAGCCCTGGATCCACTCCAGGACCAAATAAAGGGAACATGGTGGGGCACCTATAGTCCTTATAGTCCTTATATCCCTTATATCGAACATGCAGGGACCTATAGTCCGTGCACTTGGGAGATGAGGCCAGAGGAGCAGAAGCTCAAGGTCAGCCTTGGCTTTCTAAATATGGAGTTGAGGTCAGCATGGGATACACTGGAAAAAAATTAGTTTGGAGTTTGGAGGAAATGAAGCCACTTTATGGCATTTAGAAGTTGGTAAATTGTGATTTAAGACAGGAGTATTAATCTGCTGATACCTGTAGCATTAAACTGAAATGGTGTATAGTATATATTATTTACCTGAGACATAAAGGCCACGAAGCCATCTTTTCTGCTCAATTACACTGTTAGAACGGAGTATCAGGGTGCTGAAGGAGGGAACCCCCCTCCCTTTCCCCCAAGCAGGAGGCCTCCGGGGTTAACCATTAGTAAAAATTAATCCAGGGTTTTAAGAAAATAGCCAATAAGGCCAAAAGAGCAAAGGAGGTGGCCTACTTGTCTCGCCAGGGATGCTGCTCTGTGCTCTTCTGTTTTTAATTTTCAATTCTTGGAAGAGACCTGGGGCAGAAGCTGAGACCCCAGCCAAATCTGTTTTCCCTCCTGCTCAGCTTGAGTCTCTTCATCTGGAAAAGGAGAGAGTTTGTGTCTCAGAACTCCTTTGTGCCCTTGGGGTGACTGGGTGAACAGAAAGTCCATGCAACCGCTCACCCCGAAATTACAAGTGCAAAAGAATACAGTGGGGAGAAAGCAGCGTGCTTGTGTGAAGTTGTCCCCATTTCATGGAGCAACTGGGAAGCAATGCTTTTTGGAGCTTTTAGAGAGCCACTTTAAAGTGGCTATTTATTCCTGGCAGAAATCTTCCAGATGTATTTGTTTTGTTTTGGTGCCTAATACCCAGTTGAACAAGATTTACTACATTTCTCCTTCTAGATGAATCCTTAAGTTTCAAGTAGTGAACATTTAGCTCTGGGTAGCTTGCTAGCATCCAGTCATGGCCTGGGTGTACAGAGTAATGTTTTGGAAGCTTTTTGACCACAAATCATAGTATTTAGCACCTCCCTCCCCCATCTCACCCCTTCCAAATGAACTGGAGCAGGGAATGAGATCCCAGCCAGCTCTGCTCTGACCTTGGCATTTCCTGGGTTTTCTGTGCATGAGATGGCAGCCTTCTCATGTGACAAGCACACTGACTTCTGCTCTCTTGGTTCTTCTTAAGTCCTGGTCATCTCCCTCCTGATTGATGTCCTGACCCACAAATGGGCTGGGAACCAGAGTTCAGAATTCAGTCATCTCTCTAGAGGGGGGCTGCTCAGGTCTTTTCTCTGCCTTTATAGTTTTAGTTTTGTGTTTTTTCAGAATATGAAACACAATTGGGTGTGGTGGTGTGTGCCCTGGAGGCAGAGGCAGGTGGATCTCTGTGAATTTGAGGCAGCCTGGTCTACATAGGGAGTTCCAGGACAGCCAGGGCTATGTAGAGAGACCCTGTCTCAAAACAAAACAAAATATGCAGTTCAAGTTGGAGGCCTGTTCCCTAATGAGCCGGCCCCTATCTCTGGTCTTCCTCAGGGACCAAAACCCTATTAGACTACCCTATGCCTGGTCTTCCCCTTTTTTGAAATTCCCACTGTAGTTCTGGAATCAATCCAGTTTGAATGGAAATAGAGATCACAAAAAGCTGGGTAGTTGCTTGAGTGGCCTTTTGGCTTCCTGTGGTGTGTTCCCTTATTACTGATTTAGTACTTGAAAAATGATGCATCTCACCTACTTGTGAATGTCATTGCTGACGTCTATATGAGGAAACTTTCCTTTATAGCTGGACAGATACACCTGTAATATGATGCTAACTTAAAGATTTCAGTGCATTTTCTTGTAAACTACATCTTTTCGTTTTTATTTTTTTGAATTGAAAATAAAGTTATTTTCATATAGTATATTCTGATCACAGTTTCTCCTTCCTCATCTCCTCCCAGATCCTATCCACTTCCCCACCCTTCCAACTCCATCCAGGCCTTTTCTTTCTCTTAAGAAACAATATCTTTTCTCTAATTTCTAATGACCCCCATAATTTTAAGCAATCATAATAATTCTTCTGGAATATTCTTACATCTTAAATAAAGACATTATCACTACAGTAAAGAATGGCTGCCCATAAACTTAGCATACTGACTGTTGTCTTATATTACCTTCTAGCAGATGTCCTGAAGCAAGCTTCAGGAGTATGATTTTAATCATGCATCTGTATAATTACCTCTACTTAATACTATACCAGGAGTTAGCTAGTCTTGAACTGTTCTTTTGAGTGGGGATATGGTTTTCTTTCCTGCAATATTCACCGGTATACTAACTGCAATGGCCTGCATGTGCTGGGCCCTTTATCTTCTTCCCTTGTCTTACTTACAGCTGATTTTCAAGTACTGTGTTTAACAGGATTGAGAATGGGTGGTGTGTAGTAAATCCTTATCTTATTCCTGATTTTAGTGGAAGTGCTTTGAGTTTTTTTTTTCCTGTTCAGCAGGATGTTCACTCTAGGCTTGTTGTATATTGCCTTTATTATGTTGAGGTATGTTCCCTCTGTTCCTAGATTCTCTAGGATGTTTATCATGAAAGGATGTCAGATTTTTTTCTTCATTTAATGAGACGATCATGTGGTTTGTGTCCTTGAGTCTATTTATGTGATGAATTCAATTTATTGATTTACTTATATTGGACATCCCTGCATCTCTGGGATGAAGCTGACTTGATCATGGTGGATGATCTTTTTGATGTGTTCTTGAGTTCACTTGGAAAGTGTTTTACTGAGAATTTTTGTGTCCATATTCGTCAAAGATACTGGCCTAAATTATTTCTTTTTTTGTTGGGTCCTTGTCTGTTTTTGATATCAGGGTAGTACTGGCTTTGTAAAAAGACTGGGAATGCTTCTGCTGTCTGCAGAATAATTTGAATAGTATTGGTGGTTTTTTTTGAAGGTCTGGTTGAATTAGTGCTGAATTCATCCAGCCTCTACTTTCTTCATTTGGGAGATTTTTAATTTCTGCTTCTATCTTATTGGATGTTATGGGTATTTAAGTAATTTATTTCATCTTATTTTAGCTTTGATAGGCCATATACTCAAGAAATCCATCCATTTCGTGAAGATTTTCTAGTTCTGGAATACAGACTTTTAAAATACGTCTTTATGAGTCTCTGAATTTCCTCAGTGTTGGTTGTGTTGTCTCCTTTTCATCTCTAATTTATTCATTTGGATCCCCAACTTCTTTCTTTTGGTTAATTTTGCTAAATATTTTCTAGCAATTTTAAGCTTTTCAAAGAAAAAAACTCTGTTTCATTGATTCCTTGTATTGTTTTTTTGTTTCTATTTCAGTAAGTTCAGCCCTAATTTTGGTGACCTCTTCCAGGCTACTGTTCTCTGGAGTTCTTTGTTCTTGTTTTTCCAGGGCCTTTGGGTGTATTATTAAATTACTAACTTGAGATTCCCTCAGATTTTTTGATTGTAGGTCTTTGTTGTTAAAGTCAAGATGCGTTATAGGAAGGGGCATGCACAGTGACTATATAACCTAAGCAAACAGTCAAAATGGAAATCACTCAAACTATGTCCGTTAGTATAACCAGCTCCTCTTTCTTTAGACCCCATAAAAGAGACCCCGGGCTGTGGCCTGGGGCCTAGAATAGCCTTACTCCTGTGGCCTGCTACCAATCTTGACAGTGTGTCCTTCTTCAATCCGCACAATTGTTTTGTTCCAAATAATGTTACCTTGCTGCTTCTGCAAATCTATGCGTGTCCCTATTTTCAATTCTTTGGGTAAGAGGTGCAGTGTTAAAAGAGGCCATCTGCTAGTTACCTTGAAGATTCATTGAGATGCCATGTGTAGGCTACCTGCCTACACAAGCTACTGGTCAGGGAAGCCCCAGAAGTCCCCACAACAACACAGCCTATTGGTGTTGCTCTTTAATGCCCACCATAACTAGATGGGAAGATCCTCCTGCTGAAGACACAACACACTGTAGGACGGAGAGACCAAGCTGGAACCGATCAGAAAATTTCTTTTCTCTTGGCCAGCTTTCATAGTGCTGGAAGGTGCTGTCCGGCCACCTGAGGAGAAGAGCTATTAGTGACATTACCCATTGGTGAACTTCCTGCTAGAGCAAGATATGTCCACTGGGGCAATAGTGGCTTGCTGTGAGAGTGGGGGTGGTGGTTAACCAACCAATTTTGTATTGGATTTGAGATCTACTCCACAGGAAAGAATTCTTACCTGGTACTGTAAGTCTGGTCAGAGACCCTCGAGGAGGACACACTACTTGGTCTTGCTCAATGAGCATGTTGTCAAACTGCCTTCCAAACGTTGGTGTTTACATACAGATAGTGGCTGCCCTCTGCCTTGGCAGGAGAAGCTTCTCCCTGTAGTGCTCGGTGGTTAATGCAGAGACTCTGGAGCTAGTCAGAGTGCTGAGAAGAAGCGACTGTTGCCTAGCTGTTCTGCATTTCACACATGTCCCCGTCCCTGGCCAGGCACAGCACAGAGGAGGGCAGAAAGAGTGTAAGAAGAAGCAGAGGGTGGGAAGGGTGCTGTGCAGTATGTCTTCTGGATGTGACACACGGTTGTCGCACTCATGGACTCACTGCAGCTGGGGTGACCTGAACATGATCAAGTGGACCAGAGCAGTCCGTGTTCAATCAGGCAGCTAATTGAGACTGGGTGGATTACAGCGAGGTGGGGAGGGGTGGTGACATGCAGTAGGGTTCGAGAGTTGGGAATGGACATGTTTAAGATACAGTATGTTATTTTTTTGAGACAGGGTTTTTCTGTGTAGCCCTGGCTGTACTGGAGCTCACTTTGTAGACCAGGGTATCCTCTACTCAGATCCCCCTGTCTCTGCCTCCCAAGGGCTGGGATTAAAGGCCTGTGCCACCATGCCCAGTAAGATACAGTGTTTGTTTTTCAATGTTGTTTAAATGTATGGAATTGCCATAGAATAAATAAGAGGTATTTTATTAATAAAGAAAAATGAAAGTCCCTTAAGATTGCCTCAGTGCACTTTGGTGTCAGATGCAGACATTCAGTGTGTGGTGAATTGGACAGTCCAGTCTTCATGGAACAACAGATTCTGTGGGAAGCTCCTGGGACGTTTGAGTTGGAGCTGCATTCTAGGTCTAACTCGGAGTGCACACTGTTTTGTTAACTCCCCAGGAAAAGTCTTTCTGGACTACTGCTGAGGAATCAGAGATGGATGTGAATTGTGGGTGCATATAGTTCTTCACATTTTCTTCCTGCCCACCCCACCAAGCCCAGAGGGTCCAAAATGGCAAAGATAAATTCTCCTCTGTGAATGGTTGGCTGGCTTTTGAGGTGGTGTAAAAAGTTGGCTGGCTTTTGAGGTGGGGTATGTGTTATTTACTCATGGCTGCGATAAAATGCCTGACAAAAAGCCAAAGGAGAGAGGCTTTGTTTGCCTTGCGGCTGAAGAAAAACCACAGTCTGTTAAGATGAAGAAGGCATGGTGTCAGGAAAATGAGCTGGCCACATCACATCTGCAGTGAGCATGAGCTGATAGCCACATCACATCTGCAGTGAGCATGAACTGATAGCCACATCACATCTGCAGTGAGCATGAGCTGGTCACATCACATCTGCAGTGAGCATGAGCTGATAGCCACATCACATCTGCAGTGAACATGAGCTGATAGCCACATCACATCTGCAATGAGCATGAACTGATAGCCATATCACATCTGCAGCTGATAGCCACATCACATCTGCAGTGAGCATGAGCTGATAGCCACATCACATCTGCAGTGAGCATTAGCTGATAGCCACATCACATCTGCAGTGAGCATGAGCTGATAGCCACATCACATCTGCAGTGAGCATGAACTGATAGCCATGTCACATCAGCAGTGAGCATGAGCTGGCCACATCACATCTGCAGTGAGCATGAGCTGATAGCCACATCACATCTGCAGTGAGCATGAACTGATAGCCACGTCACATCTGCAGTGAACATGAGCTGACACATCACATCTGCAGTCCAAAGCGGAGGTGAATGCTTGTGTTCAACTCTGTTCCTTTCCTCACTTTCTGTTCAGCTCAGGACCTAAACCCAGGGGATGGTGCTGCCCACAACCAGAGGGGTCTTACCTCCTCAGTTAAATCTCTTAGAAAACATCCTCCCAGACATCCCAGAGTGTGTTTCCGTGTCGATTCTGAATCCAGCCAGGATAACATAAGGATTAACCATCATAGGTGGTAAGTGCATGGGCCCCAACATCTCACTAGCCGAGAGCTAGCCCACCTCAAGTAGACTCAGAGTTATGTCATTTGTTGCTGTCTGTCCAAAGCTTATTTGTCCTTCTTTATGTTAATGGCCAACTATCTAATTCATTTCCGTGGTGGCAAATTTAGTAAGTTTTTGAAAGGGGGATCTTAGCCAGGATGTGGCGGTACACACTTTTAATTCCAGCATTCAGAGGCAGGGGCAGGCAGATCTCTGTGAGTTCCAGGCTAGCATGGTCTATAGAGATAGTTTCAGGAAAACCAGGGCTACACAAAGAAGCCCGTCATAAGAAAACAAAAACAAAAACAAAAAAACCACAAAAACAAACAAAAAAAAACCACACAAACAAACAAACAGAAAACAAAAAGAAAGGAGGGCTTTTCTATCTTTTATTTCCCAAACTGGTTTCAAATCCTTGGCTCAAATGAGCCTCTTGCCTCAGCCTCTCGGGCTACAGGTGTGCCAGCATGCCTAGGTTACTGGGGTTTTCACTGTCTAATCATTGATGTGTTACTCTTAAAAACTCCCATTTTTGACTGGATTTAACCTGTGTCACTAAGAATGCTAGTCGTAAAACAGTTGTGTAGGTAAATATTCAATGCAAGCACCAACAAGTAGGGACTTAGCTCTGTTCTGTGTGCTTAGTACCATGCCGGATACACAGCAGGTACTCAGAAATTATTTACTGAATGTAGACTGGAGGTTTCTAACCACTAAAACTGTTGCTGGTGCTTTATTTAGTCAGTTTGCATGTATAGTATTTGAAGAATACATGTTTCACAGTAGTTCAACATTTCACATTTTATAAGTGAGTGATGGCCATTATAGTTTTTAATTCTGTGATTTTTATAAAGTGGTATCTTCTGTTTTCAGAGAATCTCTTCTCTCTCCCTCCCTTCTTCCCCTCCTCCCTCGTCCCTCCTCCTCCCTTCCTTTTCCTTCTCCTCCTCCTCCTCCTCCTCCTCCTCCTCCTCCTCCTCCTCCTCCTCTTCTTCTCTCTCTCTCTCTCTCTCTCTCTCTCCTCTCTCTCTCTCTCTCTCTCTCTCTCTGTTTCCCTTTCTTTCCTTCCTCCCTCCCCCTTTCTTCCTTTCAACAGGGTTTCTCTGTGTAGCCCTGGCTGTCCTGGAACTTACTCTGTAGACCAGGTTGGTCTCGACCCCAGAGATCCACCTGCTTCTGCTGGGATCAAAGGTGTGCACTACCACTGCCTGGCTGAGATTTTCTTCACTGAAGACATGAAATGTCTCCCTAACTGAAAGATAACCTTATATCTATAGATAATTTTCATTTGTTTATTTTGTTTTATTGAAAATAGATTATTTCTCACATAATATATTCTGATTTCGGTTTCCCCTCTCTCTACTCTTCCTAGTTCCTCCTTCCATCCCCTCCCATATGAATCCACTCCCTTTCTGTCTCTCCTTAGAAAGAATAGGCTTCTAAGAGATAATAATAAAACATCACAAAAATAAACACAATAAGAGAAAACAAAACTAATACATCAGAGTTGGACAAGAAAACAGAAGGAAAAGAGCCCGGGAGAAGGCACAGAATCAGACACCCACTTGTTCGCCCACTCAGGAATCCTATGAAAACACTGGAAGCCATACTATATACAGAGAGCCCGGTGCAGGCCCTGTGCATGCTGCTTCAGTCTCGGAGTTTATGTGAGCTTTGCTCATGTTGATTGGTTTTCTTGGTGTCCTCCATCCCCTCTGGCTCTTACATTCTTTCTGCCTTCTCTTCATCAGGTTTCCCTGAGCCCTGAGGGGAGAGATTTGATGGAGAAATCCTGTTTAGGGTTGAGTGTTCCAAGGTCTTTCACTTTTATAGAGCATTTTTATAATTGACAGTTTGTTTTCATGCTTTAGCATTTGATTCTTACTATAGTACTGTGAAGTCTAGTTCCTCAACACTCTTGATTATCTGCTTCATCTGTTAAGATTTACTTTTTATTTTATCTGTATATATGAGTGCCTGCATGTATGTATGTGCATCATGTGTATGCCTGGTGCCCTCAGAGGTCAGAAAGGGCATTGGGTCCCTGGGAACTGGGTGCGGGCAGTTTAAAGCTGCCATATGGGTGCTGCGTACTGAACCTGGGTCCTCTGTAAGAACAGCCAGTGCTCTTAACTGCTGCGCCGTCTCTCTAGTTACCTTCTTGATTCTTGCTGGCTGGTAAGGTAACTAGAATCTTCTATTTTTTTTTTTTTACAAGTTTTTGTTCAGGTGTCCACCCTGCCTCCCATGACTCTAGACTGAATTCTGTTTCGTTCCAGCCTTTGCCAGGCTTTACCAGGATTGGTTTAGGTCTAGGTATGTGCTCAGAGATACAAGGAAGGCAGACTGATGGAGGTGAGGCAGGGAAGCACAAGCTTCCTCTTTGCTTGAAAGGGGTTCTCAGGGAAGGAAGGAGCCCTTCCTTGTGTTTCCCCTGTGCCTGTTGTCTTGGCTGGTTGTCACCATCTGGAGCTGGTATAGCAGCAAGGAGAGGGAGCCTGAAAATGTGTGGATATGTTGCATATAGCTGAAGAAAAAGATGGAGAGACCCAATCGCCACGTCACCACCTTTGGAGCTGACTTACTTCATGACTCCTAGATAGACACTGTCACTTTACAGGAAAGGAATGGAGACCCAGAGAGCTCTAAATGGAGAGACCACCAGTGCTGATGAATTCACTCTTTTCTTTTTTTAAAGATTTATTTATTATGTATACAGAAGAGGGGTGCCAGATCTCATTACAGATGGTTGTGAGCCACCATGTGGTTGCTGGGAATTGAACTCAGGACCTCTGGAAGAGCAGTCGGTGCTCTTAACCTCTGAGCCATCTCTCCAGCCCGATGAATTCACTCTTGAAGTCATAACTGTAATGTGGTTACTGATTCCTGCTCTGGTGGCCCCTGTTGTAGTGGATAGCATTTCTTTAAACAGCCTCGCTGCTTGGTTTTGAGAGGAACTGGAATGACAAGGGCAAGTGTTTATGTTATGTTTGAAATAGTTTTAGATGGTTCCTAATTATTTGACGATAGATCACCTCTGACAAACGCTGCTCTGAAATTCTTACTGCTGCAAGGCATCTGCCACAATCCCAGCATTCAGGAGGCAGAAACAGGAGGATACTATGAATTCTAGGCCAGCCTGGTTTCCATAGTGAGTTTCAAGTCAGCAGAGTTATGTATGGAAACAGAACCTATCTCAAACCACAAGCGAACAACAAACATCAATTCTTACTTTCTTTTTTATTTTCTACTTTTCTTTACCTGAGGTGGGGGCTGAAACAAAAGATGTTCTGGGGAAGGTTCTTCCTGGTAGCAGAGTGGTTTTAGTACTTCCTCTGCTTGTCCGCCTCATCTGCAGAAACACCGAGGAATATGATGATGGTGGTAGGATTTGGGGCATCTTCTGGAATATTTCTTTAAAATGCAGATTGATTAACAACAACAACAACAACAACAACAAACCCCCATTCAGTCTTTTGTTACTGTTAAAAATTCTCCAGCTGTTTTTCCCCTTGTAGTGTCCTGGTGAGGGTGCTTTAACACCAAGAGTACCACAGGTGATGCCGTATGTTCCCAGTTCCTGACTTCTCTGTAAAGACAACTTTTTGATTTCTGGTTGAGTGCTTAATGATTGGTTCCTCTTTTTAGAGTTAAATGTGGTTGTGAATGCAGAACTTGCCTTTAAACCAGCAGAGATTTTCTTCAAAAATCCTCTCAGTCATGAAATTGGAAAGAGTGTCTTGCCGTGGAGTTTAAATACTAAATTCTACTGGAGGGACCAGAAATCTCAGCTCACTAGCATATTCTAAATAAGTTGGTAGGTTGTCCAGGAGTGGTAGGAGGCTCAAAGCAGCCATCAAAGGCCAAGCTGCTTATGCCTGGTCATGCCGCCATTGTGGTGACCCTGTCTGTGGCTGCTCCCCAGTCGTCGCTGGGTCTGCCTTTGGACAGGAAGGAGGAAGAAAGCAGATGGCAAAGGTTTCCACCAGCTGCACCATTCTCATTTGGAGCTTCCTGGAAGCTTGGTGACTCCTGCGCACAGCTCCTTAACCAGAAGTGTGTCGCACTGCCGCCCCTCATTCACACAAGGCTAGCCCATTGGCATGCCCAATGTAATTTGGTGGAAAACGTTCTGTAAAGAATTTATACCATTGTTGTCTGTAAGCTAGTGGGACTTGGGGAGAATAGAATGTCCAAACACATTTAAAAAAAAAACAAACCCTGCTAAATACTGGATGAAGTGCTGGTTTCTTTTGAGTGACAGCACTCTGAGAGGCCATATATGCATTTCCATGCAAGAATAAGTGGGCTTAGTGAAGACCTAAAGAGCTGAAAAGGGAGAATTAGTTGTATTATTTGTGAAAACATTCACTTAACTGACAGAAACTTGTAGTTAATTTAAAGGATGATGTCTTGAAATCTTGAGATTATAACAGGAAATTTTGGCAAATGTAAACCACATTCATTTTAGAAAGCCAGTGTTAAGAGGCCTACAAGGTGGCTCAGTGGGTAAAGGCATTTGCCACCAAGCCTGAGGACCTGAGTTCAATCCCAGGACCCACATGGGGAAAGGAGATGTGGAAGGAGAGAGCGGGTTCCTTCCTGCAAGGTGTCCTCTGATCTCCACATCGTTTCACATTGTGAGTAAGAAAAATGTGATATAAGCTGTGTATCTGTGAAGACATGTATATCTAAGTTTGGTCCATACAATGAAGTTATTAACAACATTGTCTATGGGCTATTAGATTGCAAAATAATGTGTAAGCTGTTTTTGCGTAAACTCTTAAATTCCATGTATGTTGTAAAACTCATAGTAAGAAATCTTGTTAATGGTTTTTGTTTTGAGACAAGATCTCATTGTGTAGTTATGGCTGGCCTAGAACTCACTATTTGGACCAGGCTGGCCTTGAACTCATAGAGATCTGCCTGTTTCTTAGTGATGGGATTACAGGTATATGCCACTACTTCCAGTTGTGATTGTTCATTTTTGATGCTTATGTTTTTAAATTTTAAAAGTTTTACTTTATGTGTACAAATGTTTGACCTGCATGTGTTTATGTGCCATGTGTGTGCCTGGTCCCCAAAAACGGTTAGAAAAAGGCACCAGATTCCCTGGGACTGGAGTTATGGATGGTTCTGAGCCATATGGGTGCTGGTAACTCTGGAAGAACAGCCAGTGCTTTTAACCACTGAGCCATCGCTCCAACCCCATATTTGAAATTTTTGCAAGGGTAAATTGACATGTGTATTTTGCAAGAATGAATCATCGATTCTTTAATTAGTAATCACCTTTCTAAAGAAGAACATTTGAAAATAAGAGGACATCTAAGCTTGATTCCTCAAATGCTAGAATTCAGAAAGTGATGTTTAGGACTTGCCTTCAGGGAGGTGTGAGGGGAGAAAATGATGGGTGTGGTAGTGACCGACTTAAATTCTCAGAGTAAGGCCATCTTCTTTCAGTTCACTGCCGAGTATTCATTTCAACTGGAGGCTGGGGTGGCCTTGAAAGGCAGTTAACAGACCATTGCCAGATCCTGGGGTCTTCTCAGTGATGGTCCATGATAGAACCTGATAGGCAAACAAGCCATAAGATACTTGAGCAGTGTGAGGGTTTGGGAGCACCTGCATTTGCCAGCAGGAACCCCTGTAGGATGTGGCTGACCATGATGCTCACTTAGAGAAAGGAAATGTGTTTGGACAGTTGCTGTACGAGTGCAGGTCAGTCCGTGCAAGGTTTCTGTACTTTCTCTGATGTTGAGAAGGAAGCTGTTCTCTTTGTGGCATCCTGAAGTTCTCTTTCTGTTCTGACCTTTCATTTTCCAAATGAACCCTGCTCTTGTGTGTCTTCCTTTCACTCCTGCTTTCTCATAAATGAAAAGGCATTTGAGGATTCCCACTCCTCACCATGGAACATGTACCCAATAGGTCTTTCCCTAGAATCCAAGAAGACGTAGAAGAATCTCAATTACCGCTTGAAAACAGAGGGCCAAGTCTCAAGAAATATCATGAATTATGTCCATAGACATCCTCTGTGGAGGCCCACCGAGGTTTTCTAGTGCCTTTACTCAGGACTGCGTAAGAGGATGATTGGGCCACAGGCCTGGGTACCAGGTGTTTGGAAGGTCAACACTTGGTTGTATCAACAGGAGAAGGTTTTTTTTTGCCTCGCCCCTTGCACTGTTATAAAAAGCCCTTTTGAATAAAGTTCTGAGCTGGTAAGTTCTGTCTTTCCTCTTGTCATCTAGGTCTCTCTTTCTATCTAAATATTTCCCACTTCTCCCTGTCCCAGAGTACCCTGGTCATAAAGTAGGGGCTGGTTTCCCACAATCCTCTCTTGAGATATGCAGTTGAGCTCTCTGAGCCCTGAATTTTCCATGCTAAATTCTTTGACTTACTGGTTTAATTTTTGTTCTTTAGCTATCATCAAACAGGAAAAAGCTTTTAAAAGGTCTTTACTATATTGTAAACTGGTTTATAAAATAAGGAGCTGCATTGTGCTCCTCTTTATTGCTAATTTACCCACCATTGTTCAGCTGTTGGTCTGACCATAGAAGAAAATCCTATAATGAAAGCAGCTACATCTTTATTGATGTAGATATGTACTTTATTGTTCAAATGTGGAATGCTTTGTAAGGAGAAACTACAAGCATTGTCCGAATTCTACCGAATGTTGAGTCAAAAGAACCTCTCCCCCCACATATTTACTGCTATATTTTGGCCGCATTTCTTTAGGCATATCAGATCAGGAGAGTGGACAGGAAAGAGAATTAGTATATGCACCCCCCCACACATACTTGAGCACTGCTTATGTGCTAGCTCATTACTTCAAGAAGTTAGGGCAGTGTCCAGCTTTCCTCACATGGCTGGCAGTGGTACTGGTGATAAATTAAGAATCAAGATGGAGGTTTCTTGGTCTGTTAATAGCTTCTGAGCTTATTGAGGGCAGGGATTGTCTCCTGTGTCACTATGAGTCACAGTGGTGGTACGTGATGTGTGACCAGCAAGTTATAGATCCTCCCTGACTTACAATGGGGTTGTATCTGCTTGCTTATGGGAAAGCTGGAGAAATTTGATCTGCCTAAGAGCTGAGATCCTGAAGAACAGAAAGGATTAAAAAAACAGGATTATGGAGAAAGGAAGAAAGAAAAAAGGAAAGAGAACTTCCTGGTTTCCATCATTAATAGAAAATAATAGTCAAATGCATCAACTTTTCCCCCTGAGCTGCCTACCATCCTAATTCAACAACCCTGCATGTGGCATCAGCTGTTGACCCTCATGCTTTTGACTGGGGGCTGCAGTCGCTGCCACCCAGCATCCAGAGAGAAGGCTGGGCTACAAATCGCTATCCTGTGAACAGATCCACATTCACTTTTACACCATGAAAGGTGAACAAGTCAGAAACTGCAAGCCTGGGGTCCTCTGTAGTTAGATGAATGCTTGTGAATAGATGGAGGGATGGGTAAATGAGTGAACTCATGGAAAAACAACCCGGTCGGTCCTCAATCTGGAGGGTTTTATGACTTAGAGATAGTTACTGGATCTTGAAAAGGACTGATGAATGCTGGAAGCATTTCCTAACTGGGAGAGGACAGCGTACCCTGTCTGTCCCGTGTAAAGTGAGCCTGTCTGTTCCTGCCCTCCCAATGCCATTCTTAGTGTGAGCATTCGTCCCCGGGGAACTGACTCAGATTCTCAGGGAATGCTTGGAATCTCCTTGAACACAGAGCAGTACAGTTCTAGAAGATGGACACTTGCCAGTGCAAAACAGTGAGGGCTTGGCACGCCTCCTCCCTGTGTGTGAATCCTGGAGGAGGGAATTGTTGAAGAGGGCTAGGCGTGCCACATACCTTTCCTCTAGAAGTCGTCACTTAGCTGCTGTGCCATGGTAGATAATGGTGAACTGCAGAGCTCCAAGGAGGAAAAAGGCCAAGCCTCCTCTCTTTGATGGTCCCTTCTCTGAGCTGTGACTTTTGTCACAGGATTTCTGCCCATACAGGTAAATAGAGTCTAGACCGATTTCTGTAGTGATTCTCCCATCCCTTCCAAAATTAGACGGTAGAAGTGAGGTCCTTCAAATAAGATTGGGATGACTTCCCTAATGCTGCTTCATGTATGGTCAGTCTCCCTCTAGTTAGAAGAAGCATTTCCTTGTTTACTGATGTAGACAGAGCAGATGCTCTTTTATCTTCTATAATCGGGGCTGGTCTTTCTCACAGGTTCCTTCGGTATATAGAAACACTCACACACAGAGGAATATTCTCAACACAAAACAACAGCTTTCATTCGAAAGGGAGTAAAATGTATTCTGGAGCCATTTTGAGTGATCATGGCCCGGGGACACAGATTTAGATTACCTGATACTCCATGTTCCAATGTGAAAGCAGTTCCATGACATGTTACAGTTTTACGTAACCAAGTCATAAGTCTTGTGAGGTTGACAGTGCATTGGCGGATACAGCAGAGAAGCAGTGACAGCAAGGTGGGCCCAAGATGCTCTCCGATGACATTCTTAGCTTGGGTTGGTGAAAGCCAGTGGCCTGCTATGTAATAGATTCCAAAAAGGTCTTATCTGTTAGTCACAGGTTATTCTGGCATGGAGGCAGTCAAGGAATGGCTGTTCTGGAAGGGTCGAACTGGTCCAAGGTAAGGCAGTGAGACTTCGGACCTGCCCTGTTCCAGTCTCTCTACAGTATTGCTCCTCTAGTTAGTCATTTGGTCTCTGTAGACACAGCTTCTCTCTAGGAGTTCTCATTCACATTACTGTTCAGTCCAGAAAAATGAGTCTGATGCAGGTATTTCAGTAGCTTTTGGATAAATGCTGTTTTGAAACACTGTGCCCCGATGCTGATTCGTCATCTCTCATTTGTCTCATTAGATGATGTCTGGAGAGGGGGATGTGGGTGGGCTGAGAGGCTCTGCCGGTAGATGGACTGGCAGGTGCACTAGTCACCTATGGGTCCCTTTTAGCTCAACAGGGGAACAGCTGTGGCCTCTGGCTGAGCTGAAGAGTGGTAAAGACTGATTCCCTCCTTGATGTCCCCTATTGGAGACTCAGGTGGTTCTTGTTCATCTTGGCCAGGTCATGCTTGTCAGTGTTTTCTGGCCAGCTCTGATTCACAGACTCTTCTGGCTTGTGTCTTTCACCTAGTCAGGCTTTCTAAGTCTTGTGGGAACAAAAGCCAGGGTGTTAGGGGGAAGATAAACTACAGCCATCATTTGCTTTGGATTTTTTGATAGGGCTGCCTTAGGCAGGGGATGGTGTGGTACAGCTTGTGAGTCAATCTTCACCCAGAATCCCATGTGCCCTCTAGGTTTTCTCTTATCCTGTGAGCGAGCATCCCTTGTAAGAGGGAAGAGTGGACACACATGTTCATGTACTTTCTCTCTTGCTCATGACTTTCTTACAGTCCCCAGGTCCCACTGGCTAGAAGTTTTGTCCAGAGGACCTAACAGATTGAGAGTTATTTGTATTTAGAACATAGCTTTTTTAAAATAAGTTCATTAGATGCAGAACTAAAGGGGATTGATTACCTGGGAAAACAGACTTAGACACACTGAAGGACTATTTTGATTTGAAGAGTCGTAAATGCTCTAAAAATTTTAAGCAGTTTTGAGTAATGAAGTAGAAATGTCTAGCACTCTGATTGACAGTTGTAAAGGGCATACTGAATTGTTCTGGTTCTCTCAGACACAATGATGAAGGGCAATTTCCCTTGAGGCCTCTCAGGTTTTATCAAAATAAACTGACAAAGTTTAAATAGGGAAAACACATTTAAATTTATTGATATATGTACTAGTTACTTTATATATATATATTTACTAATATATATAGTTACTATATATATATATATATAGTTACTAATATATATATATGTTTACATTTATTTAGTTGCTTTGTGTAGGGGTGGGTGTGGAGGTCGGAGGACAACTTGCAGGAGTTGGTTCTCTCCTTCTACTATGTGGGTTCCAGGCTTTGAACTCAGGTCATTAGGCTGGGTGGCAAGCACCCTTAACCACTGACTTAGCCCAATAGGAAGACATCATTCCGTAATGGAAGTTGTGGCAGTTTATGAGAATGACCCCCATAGGTTCATATATTTTTTTGGTCCCAGCTGGTGAACTGTTTAGGAAGAATTAGGAGGCGTGGCCTTGTTGGAGGAGGAGTGTCACTGGCAGTGGGCTTTGATTTTTTTTCCAAAGCACCCCCCAGGGAGTCTTGTTCTTTCTTCCTGTCATGTGCTTTGTGGGTCAGATGTGAGCTCTTAGCTTCTGCTCCAGTGCCAGGCTTTCTTGATTGCCTGCCATGCTTCCTACCATGATGGTCATGGACTAACCTTCTGAAACGGTAAAAAAGGCTTTCTTCAGTGAGCTGCTGTAGTTGGAATTTTCTTTGGGCCACCAACCAGTTCCCAAATAAAGACACAGAGACGTAATATTAATTTTGAATGCTTAGCCTCAGTGTAGGCTTGTCCCACTAGCTCTTTTAACTTAACTTAACCTGTTTCTGTTCCTCTACATTTTGCCTTGGGGCTTTTTACCTTCTTTCATTCTGCATGTTCTACTTTCCTGCTTCCATGTCTGTCTGGCCCCTGGCATCTCCTGGTGCCTTCTTTTCTTTCTTCCCATTTCTCCACCCCTCCCCCATCCTCCTCCTACTTATTCTCCCTGCTTGGAAATCCCACCTATACCACCTCCCTCCCTATTGGCCAGTTAGCTTTTTATTAGACCAGTCAGGTGCCTTAGGTAGTCAAGGTAAAACAGCAACACATCTCTACATAATTAAACAAATGCAACACATCTTTACCTAGTTAAACAGACATTTGACAACAAGCTGCCTTGTTCATAGTGTCTCTTTACAACAGCAGAACAGCAACTTAGGACAGAAGTCTATTCAACTAAGGCCATATTCTTCTGTCTTTAATGAGATATATATTGGTGGGATTGGGAACAGTTCGTATTCTTTTTTTGCGGACTATTCTTAATGAAGGTACAGGAATCCCAGAATAATCTGAGAAGTAGAAGCATCAGTTGAGAAAATGCCTCCATAAGATCGGCCTGTAGGCAAGCCTGAGGTGCTTTTTCTTGGTGATTGATATGGAAGGGTCCAGCCCACTGTGGTGGGTGGTGTTACCCCTGGGAAGGTGGTCCTGAGGTGTATAAGAAAACAAAATGAAGCCAGGAGGTAATGGCGCACGCCTTTGATCCCAGCACTCAGGAGGCAGAGACAGGCAGATCTCTGAGTTCGAGGTAAGCATGGTCTACAGAATGAGTTCCAGGACGGTCAGGGCTGCACAGAAACCCCATCTGTGGGGGGGGCAAGGTAGGAGGAGCAGGCTCATAAGCAGCACTCCCCATGGCCTCTATCAGTTCCTGCCTCTTGTTCTTGCCTTGAGTTCCTGCCTGACTTTCCTGGATATGTACCATACAAGCTGTAAGATGAAAGGAACCCTTTCCTCCCCAAGTTGTTTTTAGTCAGGATGTTTTATCACAGTAATTAAAAACCCTGACAAGACAGGGGGTCATAGGACTATTTATTATGGGAACCAGTTTACTTCTTCCACCTTTAGGTAGGTCCTCTTGATCCAGCTCAGGTCATCAGGCTTGGAATAAGCCCCTTCAGTTGCTGAGTCATCTCTCAGGCTCCAGAGTCGGTCTTTTGAAGTGAGACTGGCTTGTTAAATTAACTCTATTTATCTAGGAGGCTTTGGCATCTAGAATAAGCCTGTAAGTGTTAGCTGGCTTCTCTGTAAAAGACCAATGATGAAGGTTATACAAGACATCATGCAGGAAGTACAGGAGCATCTTCCATGCTATAAGATGTAGTCAAGGACTCTTTTCCCTGTCTTCACCAGTGAGACACAGATGGTTTATTTTGATTGGTGCTTAACACCTTAGCTATTGATGGTTTAATTTTGCAAATGAAGTGTATTTCATTTAATATGTTATATATAGCTAATGTGTGACAGGTCTTAAAGAAAATTTAGTAAATTTTATTTTATTCAATCTTTTGTTTATAATTTGGTGTTTATAAACACTTGTGTCTAATGCTCTTATCACATGTGTTTAGTCTTTAGTAAAGACAGCCACAGTGATAGTCTTCATAAGAGGTGAGGAAGAGACAGGATGACCTAATAGGGCTCTTGGTATATCACAGATGCTCTTAGCAGCTTTGTTCTGGTGCACTCAGATTATTTATTTATTTATTTATTTATTTATTTATTTATTTATTTATTCATTCATTCATTCATTCATTCATTCATTTCATTCATTGGTCCTGGGACAGGAACTCCAGGCCTTTGTTCATGTATATTTGGCAAGTGCTCTACCACTGTACTGCATATTCAGAATTTTCTTAAGGGAGGATTTGTAATATCAAAAAAACGGCCTTAGATGCTGTGGGATGTCTTTCTGTATGCTATGAATATGTGTTGCTCTGACTGGTTGATAAATAAAGCTGCATTGGCCTATGCAGGGCAGGATGGAGCCAGTTGGGAAAATCCAAGAGAGATAGTGAGAGGAGAAAGGAGAGTCGGGGAGATGCCAGCCTGCTGTCCAAGGAGCAACATGTTATGGGATGCAGGTAAAGCCACGGAACACGTGGAGAGATACATAGATTAATAGCTATGGGTTGAGTTAAATTATAAGAGCTAGCTAGTAAGAAGTCTGAGCTGTAGACCATACAGTTGGTAATTAATATAAGCCTCTGAATGATTATTTTTATAAGCAGCTGTGGGACCTCAGGGCCAGGTAGGACACAGGAAAACTTCCAGCTATACTTAGAAACTGACAATGTGTTAAAAATAATACAATAACTGTAAGATTGAGCAGCACAGAGCCTTCCTGTAGACCTTTCTTGAGTACATATTTGTACATGTCATTAAATATTTGTGTATGAATGTGACGTATCTTGATGTTTTCTTTTTCTTTTTGTTTTTTTTTTTTGAGACAGGGTTTCTCTGTGTAGCTTTGGAGCCTGTCCTGGAACTAGACCAGGCTAGCCTTGAACTCACAATCTGCCTGCCTGTGCCTCCTGAGTGCTGGATTAAGGCATGTGCCACCACCGCCTGGCATCCATCTTGATGTTTTCAAAGTGCACATTGACAGTTTCCTTATGTCTGAAATAAGAAAGTTGAATCTATTCTTTCTTTGTCTTGCTTTGAAATTGAGAATGTGAGATTTTTAGTTTTTAAGGTATGGGAATGAAAGTTCTGGGAAGCTGTCTATAAGGCAATGGGTAAATGACTGTCTGTCTGAAGGAAGGCATTAGGCTTTTCTGGTTTATATGTGGAGGATATTTATAGAAGGAAGTTACTGACACACACCACATACCCTAAATGGATAGTATGGGCCTCTTTTAGCCTGCCCTACCATCTGAACATTTATTATGTTTACAGTTGACTCAGAATCACAGGTGGTTCCTGATATTTTATAGCTAAAAAAACAGGGGCTCCTTGGAATAGCGGCAGGGTGACTGTGGACTGTTGCAGTGTTACTCTGTGAATGGAGAGGGTGCTGTTCGGGGCAGTTGTGGGTAAGTGAATGAGAGGGTGCTGTTCGGGGCAGTTGTGGGTAAGTGTCCTGATGTAATGCAGCTGGGAAGAGGCTCTGGATGGTAGCAATTTCTAAGTTTCTCATTACAAAGTTGTCTGGTTACTATTTTTATTTTCATCGAGTATTAATTACTTCTCTTCTTTTAGTGATCAAATAAACTGACAAGCAGCCGTCTGAGGGAGGAGGGTTTATTCTTGGCTCAGGATCTGAGAGTGTGTTCCATCATGGCAAGCAAAGCACGGCAGTAAAACAAGAGGCTGGAGGTCATGGTGTCTGCAGTCAGGAAGGAGCTGAATGCTGGTGCTCAGCTTGGTTGCTTCTGCCCACCTTTTATTCTCTATGAGTTCCCAGCCCATAGGATGGTGCCCACCCACATTCCAAATGAGTCTTCCTTCAGTTGAGCCCCTCCAGAAACATCCTCATGGTGTCCAGAGGCTTGTGTCCTAGGTAATTCTAAATCTAGTCACACATTGACACAGAAGATTAACTGCCGGCCCTGTTTTCAGTGAGGGGGATAATAAATCAAGGCATGTGCAGTGCCCTGTGAACTATGCATTTGTACATGTAACTGTGCATTTGTACATGTGTAACACTCCACACTCATGTAACCTCAGCATCATCATGAACTTCCTTTGTTATGGGTGGTAGAGAATTGGAAGCCTTACCTGAGAAGCAGAGGTTTCTCAAGAAACCCATGAGAGATGGCCAAGGAAGTTGATCTTTCCTCTTTCCTTCAGTATCACTTCTCTTTTATTTCTTTGATTTATACACATTTTTTCCTTTTTTTTGCTTATACACGTATTCTTAGGAAAAATATGAGAAGTAAAAAAAAAAAAATAAGAATCAAAAGATAACAAACTATCCATGATGTAACCATTGTGTGCAACCATGATGTTTCCATAAACTTTCATATCTGTGTATCTATACACACACAATGCACAGTCTTTGTCTCACACTGCAGTACTGAATGTAGCTTGGGTTGGCCTTAGACTCATAGCAATCCTCCTGTCTCAGCTGGCCAGCCTGAGATTACAGGCACGAGCCATAATGCCTAGAATTCATGTATATGTGTACTTAAAAATTAGTATATGTGTATTTAAAAAATTACAAAAAGCTGCCAGGCAGTGGTTGCACATGCCAGCACTCAGGAGGCAAGCAGGTGGATCTCTGTGAGTTCGACACCAGCCCGGGCTGCAGTGAGTTCCAGGACATCCAAGGCTATACAGAGAAACCTTGTCTTGCAAGACAAAAACCAAATTTACAAAAAGTTTATAGTTGCTTAACATGATGTTCTCTATAAATTTGAAGGTAATAGAGTAGAAATATAGCGTCTACCATTATGAAGGAATTAAGTTTGTTCTCTCAACCTGGAACCACACATCTTTACATTCTTTTGTTCTTTTTTCAGTTCTTTTTTCTTGAAATCATTTTAATCCAATCTTCTGTTAGTGGCAGCTAAATAGTACTCTAAACAGAGAAAACTGTTGAATTCATTAATGACTCCCATGTATGAAATTCTTACGTGTGTGTGTGTGTGTGTGTGTGTGTGTGTGTGTGTATGTGTGTGTGTGTACATACGTGTTTGAGGGTGCATGTGCATGTGGTGCCTTTGCTTGTGTATGCCAGAGGTTGATGTTGGCATCACTTCAGTAGGGTTCTGCTTTATTTTTTCTTTGAGACAGTGACTTTCTTGGCTCTGCAGTTCACTGGTTTAGCTAGACTGGCTTCCAGCAGGCCCAGGGATCCTCTTATCTTTGCTCCCAGCACTGAGATGAACAGGCATGTGCCTGACCTTCTTGTGGGTAACAGTGGAGCCATCTCCCTGGCCCTGATTTCTTACTTTCACAACAGTCGACAGTAGAATAAATAGACAAGTAGAACTTCTTGTCTTGCCAGCTTATTTTGAGACTTTTACTTTGGTTTTTATAACTTTTTTTGAATTTGATCTTGCATTTTATACATGTATATAGTGCATTCTAATTAATGATTATTCACCACCTTCTCTGGACCCCCACAATCCTTTTTACCCCCTCCCTTAATCCCTACATATTTCCCCTCTCCCCCCCATTTATATCTCTATTTTGTTTGTGACACCCTGAGTTTAACCAGGCTGTCTGTGTAAGCATGGATTTGGAGGTATCCGGGTTAGCCTGTAGGCTCAGCAGTGGGTACATGACTCAAGACAATGTGTGCTCCTCCCTTGGCATCCAGCAATACTTTTCTTTTAGTTTAGCAAATTTTTTTGTTTAAACAGGATTTTCTTTTTTTTTTTTTCTGGTCTTTTTTTTCTTTTCTTTCTGTTTTTTTTTTTTTGTCTTTCAAGACGGTCCTGAACTTTCTTTGTAGACAGGCTGGTTGAACAGAGCTGTCTGCCAGATGCTGGGATAAAGACATGTGGTTGCTGTGTCTGCTTTTTTTGGTTTGGATTTGTTTAAGTTTGTTTTAAAGAAGAAAAAGATGTTTTATGAGTTGGGGGTTTTTTTGTTTGGAAGAGGAACATTGTCAAATTTTAACAGTTCTATGGGGTTTTCTCAAGCCGTATGAGCATTAGAAATGTTATTTTCTTCCTGCCTTTCTTTCATCCCCAATTTTGTTAAAAGAGATAGGTATACCCTATGCCCTTTTAACAAAGTACGCCTTTTTGAATGTTTGCATTGTGATTCCGGCCCTGAGCCCATTGTGTAGACAACGCAGCTTTGAGTGTTGTTGCTAACTGTTATTTCTTTGTACGTCTGTGTGTCTCCTACTTCTTGGTTCTTCAGTCTGTTTTCCACTTGATTATGTATCTTCCATTAGAACATTTTCCAGAGAGAATAGACAGAAAGCATATTTTTGAGTCTTTTTTGCTGTTATAATTTTCTTTATACTAATGATAATTACAGAACTGATGATTTAGTCAAACTTTGAATTCTTTTTTTTAACTTTCTTTTTATTTATTCTTTGTCTTTCACATCATGCATCTCGATCCCATTCATTTCCCGTCCCTTTATATCTGCCCTCTGCCCTTGCAACCTCCCCGCAAAATAAATAAATTTAAGAGGAAAAAAAAAAAAAGGAAAAAGATCTCATCCTGGAAGCTTTAGCGTGACATAGTGAGCATGCATCTTTATTTGCAAGTATTCATTGCAAGGAGCATTGTCTAATTTGAAGCCTCTGGTCTCTGCTACACAATCAATGCTGGGCTCTCACTGGGACTCCTCTCAGATGCCTGCCCTGTGTGGTGGAGATCATAGATGGGGTGGATGCTGGGGTGGGTCAACTCCATAATCCTGGTTCTGGGCCTGGGTAGCTGCAGGTTGGTCAGCCTGCCAGTTCTCCCCTGTCCCACCACCCCAGGGTGAGCGCTCCAGCATTGCCCTGGCTAGTTCACCCCTTGCACAGCACTGAGCAAGGGGTGGGGCCAGTTCTCCTTCTTTTACATCCTCAGAGTCAGCTCACACACACCTACACCATCAAGGCTAGCTAGCTCTACTGTGTAACCTAGGTGAGGTGTAGGGCCACTCTCCCAAGTGCTGCAGCTGGTGAGGGGCAGGGACAGCTAGCTCTCCAGCTCTTTTGACCAGTAGGGATGGGATGGCACCCCCCCCCCATGTGGCAGATGAGGGGCAGGGCCAGATTTACCATGCTCATGTTCTCTGGGTGGTTCACCAGCACCCCTGCCAATAGGTTGTCAGCCCTACTGTGCTGCCCAGATGAGGTGTAGAGTCCGCTTTCCTGAGTGCTTCAGCTGTAACGGGAGTAGGGTCAGCTCCCTCCCCACCACAGGTGGCCAGGGCATGAGGAGGAGGGCATTTCCCGGGCCTCACCACCACTTGTCAGACAAGGGGAGGTGGCTAGCTGTCCCACTCTCACACCCTCAGGACCAGCTCACCTGTGCCTCTGCCACCAGGGTCAGCCCTCCTGTGCTGCCCAGGGTGAGGAGCAGGGCCTCCTTTTGTGAGTGCTGTAGCTGGTAATGGGAGGGTCAGCTCCTTCACCTGTCCAAGGCGGTGAGGGTGAAGGATAAGGAGGGTCACCTCTCCCCCACCCACACTGCTGCATGACAGAGTAGTAGTGAGGACAGCTCTCCCACGCTCCCAGCTTTGGCTGGCTCCCCTACACTTCACCAACAGGTGGCTCAGTGTGCTGTCCAGGTGAGGTGCAGGGCCTGTTCTCCCCAGTGCAAGCCTTGAATTCTTACAGGAGATGAGTAAGTCCTACTCCGTTGTCTCTTAGCACTTTGTATGGATAAATGAAAAACCTAAGGTTGGACTGGAGAGATGGCTCAGTGGTTAAGAGTACAAACTGCACTTCAGGTTCCTCACACCCTGTCAGGTGGCTTACAGCTGCTGTAACTTCAGTTTCAGAGGACCAGACTTCCTCTTCTGGCTGTGCACACTACTCCTCCCTCACATACACATAATTAGAATAAAATAAATCTTTTAAAAAAAACTATCTCTGAAGTAATAACAAAAATTATAAAAGAGATATAAAGCTAATTGTTTTTCTAGTGCTAATTCTTTTTTTTTTTTTTTTTTTTTTTTTTTTTTTTTTTTTTGGTTTTCGAGACAGGTTTCTCTGTGTAGCTTTGCGCCTTTCCTGAACTCACTTGTAGCCCAGGCGGGCCTCGAACTCACAGAGATCCGCCTGGCTCTGCTCCCGAGTGCTGGGATTAAAGGCGTGCGCCACCACGCCCGGCTCTAGTGCTAATTCTATATGGATTTTTTGTTTGATTTTTGATGGTGGATAAGTGCATAAGTATATGTTAGTAGTGAAAAGTGTAAAATCCACTGTGAAGCTCTACAGCTTCAGAATTGCTATTCAAACTCAATAGACATTCATATATATATATATATATATATAGAGAAGAGAGAGAGAGAAGAGAGAGAGAGAGAGAACAGAGACAGAGACAGAGACAGAGAGAGACAGAGAGAGACTTTGGGACTGGTTAATTTTGTGTTGATTTTTATTTGCAGTTTTTTTTAATAATAAAACTTTATAAATAAATTAAAATAAAACCTCTCAAAGTCTCTCTTACTCCTCTGTGTCTATGTGATGTATATTATGTTGGCAAATTGTCATATTTTATTTGAGCTCATCTAGAAGCTAGCTCTGGAAGCAGGGTTGCCTCTCCTCCATTTCAGATTTAAGCATGTTGTCTTAAAGTGTCTTCCAGGGCTTTGGGGATGATTTGGCTTCATGAAAAGAGAGAATAGTAAAAAATGCCTAAGAGTAAAACATTGTGCCCTTGAAAACCGATGGTGGTTAAACCGTCCTCAGCCGAGGCTACTGTTGTTTACAAGTGCCTGCAGGGAAAAGAGAAGCTGGAAGTGCAGTGTAGAGAAAGCTCAGCCAGAACTCCAGCTGTTTGCCTCTGCTTACTCAGCTGGTGCTGTTGGATGTTGTGAACATCCAGATTGATAACATCGTCAGCTGCTGTTTGTTCTTTCACTTGGAAGCCTCACCAACAGGACACGCTTCTCTACCTGAGACTCCTTCTCTCTATGGGAAACTCAAGCCGCTGCCCGAGGGAGGCTTCCACAGAGGACTTCTGCTGGATGTTTTGAGCACCTCGTTTGATGACTGTCAACCCTTGCTATTCATTCTTTTGCTTGGTTTGCTGTATACTTAATGTCCTAGTTTGGTTGCTATTGGTTTGATAAAACGTTCTTACCGAAAGCACCTTGAGAAGGAAAGGGTTTTATTCCAGCTTACCCGTGAGTCCATCAAGGAAGCCAGAACAAGAATCCAAGGCAGGAACTGAAGCAGAAACCAAGGAAGAACACTGGTCCTAGGCTCGCATTCTGCTGTCTTTCTTATACAGTGCGGGTCCACTTGCCTAGCAATGGCAGCGTCCATAGTGGGCTGGGGCCGCCTACATCAATTAGCAATCAAGAAAATGCCCAAGACACTCCCATGGGCCAGTTTGATGGAGGCACTTCTTCAGTGGAGGCTTCCAGGTATGTCAGGTTGACAATCAAGATTAGTATCACACTTACTAAACTCACTCATTCAAACCGAAGATAGAGCTCTCATAGACCATTATCTGTATCCAACAGGACAGTGTAGTGTATGAAACGTGTTCCTGTCTCTCTATCTGTTCTCAGCCCTCTAAAACCTCTATGATTAATTTTGGTCAGCTCTGATTCAAAGCAAACTTTATTGTCAGAATGTGATCAGAGTATCATACAACAGTCAGCTCTCTCACTATGTAATTTCTTGTTTTTCTTGTGCATTCAAGATTAGGTTGAACTGGTCTCCAGAGGCAGCAGCAGGTCAGGTTTTCTGCACTAGCAAGCCTGCACCGTTATTGCCACGGTTCTTTGGGCCAGCAGTTCTTCTGCATTTTGCCTCAAATATTGTTTTCTGTTGCTTGGTTTCATCTTTTCTTGCAGTAACTTTTGTATCAGTGATATTGCAGTATCTTTATGGATCACAGAGTGTTCACAGAGGATGTATGTTTTAAAAAGCAGTCCTTACAGTTATTATTCAGATTTTTCCACTTCTCTTAATTAGTCTTTTCCCCTGTCTGACCTGCTAGGTTCTCTTCTGCCAAGTGAGTGGGTATTTGTTTCAGTATAGTAGTTGATATTGCATTGTCAGAGATTGTGTAGTTGTTGTTGTTAGTCTCCAGCAGGCACAAATAGGAAGAAGAGTTATGATTTATCGTCTCTATTGGCGGGGGGATCTTGGAATTCTAATAGTTTGTATGGGACAGGGATGGGACTGCAAGTAGTGGGAGACAGCTGCAGGACAGAGTGGACCTTTGTTCAGAAACAGTGTTCTTTTGTGTCCCCTTGGCCCCTTGAGGCCTGCTGAGGCCTGGCCTTGACATCTAGGCAGAAGTGCCTACACAGCTGGTTCATTCCCCAGCCCTCCTACAATACAGGAGCAATCGAAGGCACCGCAGGGAGGATCGTGGTGGAGTTGGGCACTCTGTGGCTGGTGGCGTGATGGAGAGTTTAAGCTTGACTCCAGTGGCCACTGTGTTCCTGTTCTACTTTTGTTTCTTATTAGTGTGTGGCATGGACTGTCTGCTGACTCAGCAACAGTTTCCTCATGTGTGTGGTAATTTGAAATTTGCAATAGCTTCTTAAGGTACTTAGTAGGGTGTCTGGCTCTCATAACTGATAAATGGGAGTTTTACCGTCAGTTCTGGCTGCTGAGTGAACCATGCCCTTTCTTCATCTATTTTTAAAAATGATTTGAAATTATTATATAAATTATATATATATATATATATATATATATATATATATATATAATATATATAGTAGTGTGTTGTGTGTGTGTGTGTGTGTGTGTGTATACACATGTATCGGGGGCTGGAGAGATGGCTCAGCCGTTAAAGGCTAGGCTCACAACCAAAAATACACACAGGAGGACAACTTGTGGGATTAGTTCTTTTCCACCATGTATGTCCTTGGGATGGAACTCAGGCATGCTGGCAGATGCCTTTACCCCTGAGCAATCTTGCCGGCCCTTTTGAAACCGTTCTTACTGGCTTTTCTGAGACTTTAGGTTTGTGGACAGGAACTCATTAAGTCGTTACTTGTTGGTAGAGAAATTTCCCTACTAAATTAGGGATATACCTTTCCATGAAGTTGTGAGGAGTAGAGTTTTAAGTGTCTTGGTTCCAAATGTTCATGTGTAATTTTTAAAACTACCTGAAGTCCATTTTTTGAATCACCTGAAGTGAGTAAAGGGTCCATAATTATTATGTCGCTATCATTAAATTCACATTCCATTCATTATTTTTAGTATGTTTTCAGTATGCTTGCGGTGTCTTACGGTGGCAGGAGAGACAGGAGTTAACAGTTAGAGGCAGGCCATTTGGGTGTAGATCCTTCAGGCTTCCTTTTAAATTCCTAAGAGGTTTAATAAATTACTTATTTCTCTTTGCCATTTATCATCTTTAAAAGGGGCATGGTGATAATGGTGGCTTATAGAACTGTAATAATGAAAACAGGTAATTCTTTTAAAGTAATTATAACTGCGCTTAGCTTAGTGTAAGGGCTTAATAAAGTTTGCCGTTACATTTTAAGATTTGCTACCCTGTTCATCGTGGACTTTCTGTTTTGGATCTAGCTTTCAGAACTAAAGAGCAGCAGAATGTCGATTCTTGAATTTCATGATTGTCTTTCCTTCTCATTTCTAAGCAGCAACCATTAAAAGACTTTAATAACACCAATAGCTGATTTTGTGTGTAAGTAACAATGCCTGTTGTATTGTCACTGAAGCCACACCTGACCACAGTAACTTAGAGAAGAACGGTCGGAGAGGAAGTCCAGTCCGCAGGGAAGGCATGGAAGCTGGGTTGCTGGGATTATAGGATTGAACTACCAGACCCGCTTTAATATGTGCTTTTGAAAATGAGCAGTAAGTCTATAGCCATACTACCCTTAAATGTGCCCCATCTTTCTGGATCTTGGAAGTTAGACAGGGTCAGGCATGGTCAGTACTTACTTGGATGGGAGAGACTCCTGGAGATTCAGGGTTCTGTAGGCTTTAAAGAAAAAAAAAAAAAAGAGGAGGAGGAGGAGAAAGAGGAAGGAAGGAAGAAGAAAAAGCAACATTCAAGGTTTTAAAATATCACGAATCCAGGCAAGAGTTAATTGAGCTAGTGTAAATATATTACCTGTTACATTGACTGGGAAAGACTTTTTTTCCTCATACATTCACTACCGAGAAATAAATACTAGCTCAAGGAAGATTCCTTTGCTGAAACATTTATGTGCTGACCAGCTGATTACATTATCTGGATTATACGAATCTCCTCCACAATGAATGAAAACTGGAGGACAGCGTAGTTGAGGACTGTCCTCTAGAGATCTGACCCCAGAGATACATCCTGAAGGTTTTGAGTGACTTACAAGGGGTTGACATGGATTATGAAGTGAGCATCATTTTCTTTGTCAACCCGTGAAGAACACAGCTCTGTAACAGCCACAGAGCAGCATGGGCTTTGTTATGCATTCTCTCCTGTACCTGAAAGCTTGGGTTAGGATGTGTGGGGCCAGGTGCCCTGAAGCCCAGGAGCTTTTCCACGGTGGCTTCTCAGCAGCAAACCTGCTGCCATGCTTCTGTTCCCACCTTTGTCCTCTTGTCTGATTTTTTCTTCTCTGAGTATTAAACAACTTCAGAAACAATTTCATGGCACAGGTTGAAGATCTTCAGAATCTGAAATTGGCAGTGCTCTAAGTTAGGACATTTGAGGACCAAGTAAGGCTACAAGTGGAAAATTCCATCACTGATCTCATGTGGTGAGTCATGGTCAAAACACAAATGCACTGAGACTGTAGATAATGTCACCTCAGGCTGTGTGTGTAAAGCAATGAGAGGTTTATGTGGACTTGAGTTGTGATCCTAAGCTAGTTCATTATATATACATAGGCATTCTAAAATATGAAACACTTCTGGTCCTACACATCTCTTTTTTTCCCCTTTAAAACAGATTATCATGTAGCCCAGGCTAGCCTCAAATTCACTCTTAAGCTGAGGATGACTTTGAACTTTCTGATTTTGCTTCTACCTCCCAAGTGTTGGCATACACCAACCATACCTTGTTTTATGTGGTGCTCAGCATCAAACCCGAGGACTTCTTCATTCATGCCAGGCAAGTGCTCTAGTAACTGGGCGTCACTTCCAGCTTTAACCATTCTGGTAAGAGACTTTCAGTCTGTAAGAGTTGGTCTTTCCTGTTCCACATTGTTTTGAAATGGGACTATAAACAGGCTCTCCATCCTAGAACTTATGTGAAGATTAAATGATTAATTAAACCAGGGAAATCACTGTGTGTCCTAAATGACAACCTTTTGTCATTGTCACCCTTTTGTTTATTTTCTATTTTATGTAACTCCCTCTATTAGAATACTGTGGTTTGGAAGTGGTAGGCAAGGAGCGTGTGTTGCCATTGGGAGATAGTGTTTAAGATGTGGGGGTTTACACATGGATGCCCCGGGTCTGGGCTGCAACCTGTGGCCAGAAGGGTGTCTGATGACTGACTGGGCTGCTGCCAGGGCCATGCTGTTTGGAGTGGCCTGCACTCTTACCTGGGGCCATGATGTCATCAGGCCAGGGCTGCAGCCTAGGGCCATGTCTGGGTCCCTGGCCCTGCAGTAGTGGGGGTCTGGGGTGATGTCCATAGCTCCTCTTACCACAAGAGCTCTATGGATGCCTGGGTCTGGTCAGCCGCCTGGGACCATGTGTCTGAGGGCCATGCTGCCACCAGGGCCATACTGATCTAAGTGGCCTGTGATGCAACCTCAGCCATGGTGAGTTCTTGGCTTGAGCTGCTGCCAAGGGCCATGTCTGGGTCTGTGGTCCTACTGCAGCTGGGATCTGTGATCATGCCATGACCAGTATTAGTACCGGAGGGGGGGGGTCATTGGAACCATAGGTGTGGAAATCCAAGGGCTGTGCTGAGCGAGCCCTGCCCTTCAGTAGCTAGCCTTGGGGTGGATGGCCCTGCCCCTTGCTAGATCCTGTGGCAGGAGAGCTGGCCCCGCCTCTCAGGGAGAGCTGCTCTCCCTTACTCCCAACTCCCCTTACCCTCCACTCTGGCCTCACTCCTCACCACAGGTGTGAAACTCATCAGGGCAGCACACTAGAGCCAAACCTGTTGTCGAGACACAGGTGAGCTGACTCTGAGGGTGTGAGAGCGAGAGAGCTGACCCTGCCCCCCTCCCGCATCTGCCATGCTGTGGCATGGATGAGAGAAAGATGCCCTCGCCCTGCTCACCCATTGCCACCTGCAGCAGGTGAGAGAGCTGGCCCCGGGTCGTGAGAGTGAGAGGGTTAGCGCTGCCCCTCACCTGCTGCGCACACAGGAGAGCGGCCTGGCCTCTGCACCTTACCCGGACAGCGCACTAGAGCTGACCCTGTTGTTGGGGACACAGGTGAGCCAGACCTCAGGGCGTGAGAGCAGGAGAGCTGATCTCCCAACACCCACACCCATATACCCCTGCAGCAGCAGCAGCAGCAGGAGAGAGAGAGAGAGAGAGAGAGAGAGAGAGAGAGAGAGAGAGAGAGGAGAGAGGGGGGGGGGCTCTGCACCTTACCTGGGCAAAACAGTAGAACTGGCCCTAGTGGTGTGAGTGTGTGTGAGTGGGCCGGATCTGGGGACATGAGAACAGAACTGGTCCTGCTCCTTGCTGTTTGCTGCATTGGGTCAGATAGCCTGGGCAGTGCTAGAGAGTTCGCCTGGGTAGTGACCATGAGAGAAAGCTGGCGGGCTGACCAGCCCAGCTACCACCCAGGTCCCAAACCAGGGCTATGAGTTAGCCTGCCCCAGCATCCACCTCATCTTCAATGTTGAAACATGTGAAGGGGCTGGCTGAACCTACAGATCCAGAACTGCAGTATCTTCATGACACAGGACAACAGGTTATCCAAGAGGAGCCCCAGAGAAAGCCCGTTATCGATGGTGTAGCAGAAGCCAGAGGCCTCGAGCCAGATCAATGACTCACGGCAATGAAATTTGCAAGAAAAGATGAATAGACTAAAGAGTGAACTGTGTGACTTACCAGTCACTCGGAAGCTACACTACAGCTTCCGAGATGAGATTCTTCTCCTTCTTTTGTTTTTTGTTTTGGTTTTTGGTTTTTCTTTTAAATTTTTTTTTGGTTTAGAGGGAGAGTTATATGGGCAGAGGGTAGAATTGGGGGCTGGAGGTAAGTGTGAAATCCAGAGAATCAATAAAAGTTGATGGAAAGAAAAAAGAGGTGGGTCTAGAAGGAGGGACACTAGCCATTGAAGGGACCACTGGGCTAGCCTTTTGATTTTCCCTCTTTGCTTCTTGGCTCCAAGAGATGAATAGGTTGTCTCTGCCACATACTTCCACTTTAATGTATGGTGCCTCTAGTGGCCAAAAAGCACAGGGCCAAGTAGCCAAGGATGGAGACGGCACCCAAATCAGCCTTTCCTCCTTTAAACTGATTATCTCAAATATTTAATCACAAGCTGAAGGAGAAGTGGCAGCTTTGATCACGTCACCACGCTCCGCTTCTCTTTCCGTATCTGGGTGGGACAGACTAAGTTCCCCTTTAAATGGAAGTGCCTCATACACCCTCATTAGTCTTTTAGCTCCTAATGGAAGGGATAGAAGTTTGTCTTTTCCTGAGTTTTGCTCATTTTTCACATCCATACATGGTATGTTCACATACTCTGACTATAAACATGTTTTAGACTAAAAGGTCTCTCTTTATAGTTAGCAAGTGTAGGCAGAGTTTTTTTGTTGGGACCACTGGCTCCCCAATAACCACACAGAGACTAATTATTAATCATAAATGCTCAGCCATTAGCTTAGGCTTGTTACTAACTAGCTTTTTCAACTTAAATTAACCCATATTTCTTATATATGCTCTACCATGTGGCAGTACTTTTTTTTTCAGCACAGCATGCTCATCTTGCTTCTCTCAGCTTCTTGATGGCAACTCTGCCCTCTTTCTTCCCTGTACTCTCTTTTTGTCTACAAGTCCCATCTAACGTTTTCCTGCCTAGCTATTGGCCAGTCAGTTCTTTATTAACCAATGAGAGTAATACATATTCACAGTGAACAAAAGGATATTCCACATCAAGCAAGATATTTTGCCTGCCGTTACCACACCTGTTTCTACCAGAGAGGGCAGAGAGGGAATTGATCTTGACATCTTTTGGTATGATAGAAACCAGCTAGTACTTGTGCTTTGTGCCAAGGAAGATCTTTTTAAACATGGAAAGCAAAATCTGGAAGGATTCAAAAGACTTTGTGGAGTGTATTCATGTCAGACAGACAGAGGTAGAGGAGGAAGTACAGAGGACCCCATCCAGGTCTTCTTTCAATTGCAGAATACGTTGTCCTTGCATCAGGAGACATGCAGAGATGTGAGCTTGGCATAAACAGACAGGTGAAGGACAGACTACAGTTCAGAAAGAGACCCACATACACATGGTCAATTTGAGTTTTGGAAAAAGAACAAGGGCAACTCAGTGGAGAGAGCATATTCTTTTAGACATGGTTCTGGAACAGTTGGATAGCCACCTGTGAGAAAAATGACTTGAAGCCAGTCTATACTCCGTCCACATACAGAAATGGACATGGAACAAGTTACGACTCAAAATGTAAAACTTCTAGAGGAAGCACAGGCTGAAATATTTGTGATATGAACTCCATGCAGTGGCACATGCCTGTGACCCAGCACTCCAGAAGGCTTAGGTAGAGGATGTTTTTGAACTTGCCTTGACTGTATGAGGAGTTCAAGGCCAACCAAGCCTTTCTTAAAAGAACAAGGGCTAGAGTTTCAGTTCAGTGGGGAAATACTCACCTAGCATTATGTAGCTCTAGTGTGTTAGTTACTTACAAATACTGGATCAAAGCAACAGAAGGAAGGGAGGAAGGGATGGGGGAGGGAGGGTGCTGGCGGGCTGGCAGGCTGGCTGGCTGGCTGGCTGGGTTTACTTTGGCCCAGTTTGAAGGTATAGTCTTTCATGGTGGGGAAGTCATGAGAGCAGGATCATATGGGAATGCTGGCACTCTATTCACTTCCTCATTTTTATTCAATCAAGGACCCTCATCTTTGAGGTGGTATGGCCCACATTCAGTGTGAGTCTTTCCTCCTAAGTTAAATCTTTGTTCAACCCCCCACCCCATGGACACACCTAGAGATGCATTTCCATGGTGATTCTAAATCCTGTCAAGTACAAAATCACTACCCTCACTCCTGAGTTGGATTGCTAACACTGCACACAGTGTGCCAACATACATATGCATACACACATTGCTGGAATTTGCATTTTATTAAGATGCTCAGGTTGTCTTTCTAAGTGTTAAAATTGGAAGGTCCACTGTAAGGTGAGTATTGAGATGCACTGGCTAAGCTGATAGGGGATGCTGGGGAGGACACGATGTTTCAGCAGCAGGCCAGTGTGCACAGGACCCAAAGGAATGAGGAGTCAGGGCAGCCAGCTGGTGGATGGTCTATACAGAAGGTTTGCAAGTGTGCATTCAGTGACACAGAAAATAATGCAGTCAGGATTTAATTCTTTTTTTTTTTTTTTTTTTTGTTTTTTTGTTTTTTTGTTTTTGTTTTTTGAGACAGGGTTCTCTGTGTAGCTTTGCGCCTTTCCTGGAACTCACTTGGTAGACCAAGCTGGCCTCGACACAGAGATCCGCCTGGCTCTGCCCCCGGGTGCTGGAAAGCGTGCGCCACAACGCCCGCAGGATTTTAATTCTTAAAATTTAATCTGTGCAAGTTCTAAAACTCAAGGATATAGTTTTCATAGCTTTTAAAATATATACAGTTTGTTCTTATTTGAAATATTTTTTTTGGTGGTGGCCTTCTGTGTAACTTACCTTATCGGCAGTTTTTGTTATTGTTCCTGATGTATGAAACTAAAAACTGACAACTGCTGAGTAAGAGAACTAAGAGTAGTTTAGCAGAGTACAGGGCATATTGGGAGCTGGGCTGTGCAGGGCAGGAGCAGCACACATCGGTGAGGTGCTGGAAGACCAGGCAAACCATGGGATTGTACTCATCCTGACAATGTTGAATGACTAATGTAATCAGCTTATTTCAGTGGCTTGTGCAAAGGACCGCGAAGGGTGAACTAGGAGCTAGGAATCCAGCTAGGAGCATATCACAGATAACAATAAAGTGTAATGAGGCAATGTAGATTGCAGACAGGACTGATCTCAGATTAGGGATGGAGGTAGAACTGACAGAGGTTAGTAATTTATTGGATGGTAGAGACGGTGTTATTATTCAAATTATCCCTTGACTTTAATTTTGGTTAATTTAATATGCTTGAATGAGTGCAAGTCAAAACTTAGCAATGGATTGAAATAACTGGAGTGATTGAGCTCTGTGCAGTGTAGTCTCTCAAAGACAAAGAGAAACTCATTAAAGTGTTATCAGAGAGTTAATCCATCTTCCCATTAAGTACCCATTCATGAAAAGCTATGCTGTGTAACTCAGAAAATGCAGATTTCATTCATTGTTTTACATACATCCTTGAACAGGGCTGGCTGACAGTAACACTGGACTGCTAAGCTGTCCGTCTCCACAGGGCTTCTCTCCATACTACATAGAGCAGGATTTCCCAACACCCTTGCATTATATAGAATGGCATTTAGTACCGTGGGATTGTGTAACTTTCACTCAAGGGTCTTAGCATTCACATTTTTTGTAGTTTAGTGAATTCTTGGGAGTTTGAGGAATTAAACTGTAGCTGCTCCTTTGATCCCCACCCCCACCCCAAGAAGCATAGATTCACTAATAAATGAAGGCCCCGTTTCTCCAGCTTCTTGTTCATTTAACCAGTTTACTTTTATGCCTTTTGGTAAGTACAACTTGAAATCAAAGGGCATCAAGAAGTAATCAATTCTTTCTGCTAAAGTTACTTCTCCAGCCAATGTATAGAGAAATTTTACTGTTGTAGATCCGTCTCTGTTTCCTTTGTACTGTGCATTTGACACATCAGGGAATGTTGATGAATAATTCTTTGCAAATAATAGGAAAGGTTCAATGTGAAAAAAAAGTTAATGTTTGACACTGAGAGTTGTTAACATTCATGAATATATATTATTTTAAAAGCCCACAGTAAGGTCAGTAGGTGGTGGCACATACCTTTAATCCCAGCACTCAGGAGACAGAAGCAGGAGGATGTCTTGAATTTGACACCAGGCTGGTCTACAGAATGAGTTCCAGGACAGCCAGGGCTAACAGAGAACCATGTCTTGAAAAAGAAACAAAAAAAACCCCAAAACTACAAACAAACAAAAACCCGAAAAAAAAAACACAGCAAGAGATTGATTACAGAGAGAAATCTGTATGCTTTGATGCTTTGGTCTTCCCTCCCTCCCTCCTCCCCTCCCTTTCTTTTTCTCCCTCTTCTCACCCCCTCTTTTAAGAAATGGTCTCAATGAGTAGCCATGGCTGTCTGGAACTGTGTGGCTAGGCTGGCCTTGAACTCACATCCTCCTGCTTCTTGTGTAGCCATGGCTATCTGGAACTGTGCTAGGCTGGCCTTGATCCTCCTGCTTCTGTCTCCCAAGTGCTGAGATTAATGTTGTGCTCTAACTATGCCCGACTTGGTTTTTCAAGACAGCAAGAGTTTTTTTGTTTTCAACCATTCATTCTAATTCATCACTTCATATCAAACAACCTTGGAGAGGGCAGTGGCCACTCTTGTATATTCGTTTGACTAGGCAGAGTAAAGATGTAGTATCATTGCCTCTGATTCTCATGCTTTATGCTTCCTTTGTACAGAACATCAGATTTGTATTAAATTTGTCAGAAATATGATTAGTTTTAGTTTAATACTTAATTTAGTTTAATATTTACTTAACAAATTTGTTCAGGTGCTGCCAAAGTCCAGAAGTGGTGGCAGGCAAGTCGTTGGAGGTGGAGTTGCAGGTGTTTGTGAGCCGTGTGACATGGGTGAGCCATGTGACATGGGTGCTGGGATCTGAGCTCCGTTCACTGCTAACCATCTCCCCACCTGCTCCAGTTACTTCTGAACTAGACTGAACTGTAAGGGCTTCCATGACTCCACCCCAAACCCAGTATTTGTCTCTCTGTCATAGAAGAGAGCAGGCACATGTTCAGAAATGATGAAATTATTTACAGTGGAATTCTTTTGTTTTTTCTGTTGGGAGAAGTTTTTTCCTAAGAAATTATGGACAGCACTGCGGAACCCATTTCCAGTTCCCCGAGCTTCCAGGAAGCTGATGCTCCACTGGTTCTGCTTTCTCTCCACTGTTGGCTGTGAAATATCTTGAGACATTTTGATGTGAGAACTTAAATTTTTTTTTTTCTGGGTGGAGGATTTGGCACTATGTACAATTTTTTTTTTTAACATTTAGGTACACATGTTAGATAATTAGCATAAAAACTAACTGGTCAGTTTTAAAAATATAACCTATGGGACAGTCTTCATTCTGTTTAGAAGCATAGAACCTGTTACCTAATAGTAAAAGGTATTTTATCTGTGGGCTATTTATTAATATCAACAAAGGATATTAAACCAATTCAAATGTTAAGTGGATGACAAGTGCTTAGTATCACTCAGATTAATATCCACTACAGTTTCCCTGTTTATGATCACAGAGGAGGCTGTTGTTGATAGAATATACACATATAGTTGTTGATAGAAATCAGGAGCTGAAATAATCTACATATACAAGGAATAAATATAGTGAGACATCACTCCCCGGCTTCAGTCATCAGCCTCTGTCATTCTTGTTCCTGCAGCTGCTGTCCTCACCCTCGCTGGAAGGAGTAGTGAGGCTCTCTTAAACAGACCCTAGGGCTGGGGTGTAGCTCAGTGCTGCGGGTGTGCTCCTTCTCTGGTGTGTGCACACACATTTCATCTGATAACCTACAGCATGTGCCAGGAAAGGACAGCTTGCTCTGTATCCCACTGTCATACGGAATTAAGGTAACAATAATGTCTTTTTTTTTTTTTTTTTTGGTTTTTTCAAGACAAGGTTTCTCTGTGTAGTTTGGTGCCTGTCCTGGAACTTGCTCTGTAGCCCAGGCTGGCCTCAAACTCACAGAGATCCACCTGTCTCTGCCTCCCGAGTGCTGGGATTAAAGGCATGTGCCACCACCGCTGGCTACAATAATGTCTTAATATGTCGAAGTCTGGGGCAGTATCTAATCAAAGCTCACACTGTATCCAAGACAGTGACTGGGACGTGACCTTGCCCCATCTACCTGTGCAACTTCCATCAAAGCATTCAATTCCTCTAGAGTTCTAGTTCCTTCCTACAGCCATGGGGTGTGATTATGCCTTTGTTTGGCTCATTTGAAGGTGATTTGTAAAAGGATTTAGAGAAGAGAGGAGGACAAGCAGAATGGATGGTGGTCTTCTTGTTTCCTACTTGCTTTATTTAATTTTGCTAATAGAAAAATATTTCTCAAACCCAAGATCTGTTCCACTTAGGTCCATCTTATTAATGGAGCTGTTCTAAAGCAGTACGGCAGTAGTTCATTGAAATGTGTAGACTTGGGTTAATTTCAAGGTGTGTGAGGCTTTTAATTTGCAAGCTCTTTCTAACAAAGTTTTAATTAAAAACTGACAGATTTGTGTCTAAAATTTCATTTGCCCACTAAGATTCTTATGTAATTTTATGTTTCATTTTTTGGAAGTTTTTTTTGAGACAGGGTCTCCATGTGTGGCTGTCTTTGAATGACATTGATCTTGTCCTTACTTCTCAAATGCTGGGATTATAGGTGTATATTACCACACCTGGTGCTATTCCTCATGTTAGTTTTCTTCATTTTTAAAATACAGTTTACTTACCTTATTCATATTTTAAAAGGTTTTATTCTTGAAATAAATACGATTATTCAATGTCACCTATGTGTGGCCAATTATAAGTCATACATTTTTGTCTAGGTTTCTTTTGTCTGGAGACATTCTTGGCGGCCTCTTTAAAGCTGGGTGCCTCTTTGCCTGGTTTGCTTTGCCCCTGTGTTGTCCGAGGACAGTGTTAGATTGGACCACTTGAGACTTTTTTTGGTGGTACAATTAGATTTGGCCCTGGTAGCCTTGTTGTTTAGATATCTTCTTTTTATCCAGACAAATTTCCTTTGCTGTCACCTTTTTGCAGGGTGGGATTTATTGTCATTCACTGTCATACCTCAGCGTGTCACTCTTGAGATCTCCAAGTGCTTTGACCAGAATTGCTTCTATGTTCTAAGCCCAATGTGGCATTATATGGGCCTTCAGAGCTCAGAAGGGCTCTTCAAACTAAAACTTGGAGGTAAACTTTGTTAAAATCCTTCCTATTCCCTTGGATTGGGGATCTTCAGGTTACTGACTTACGGTCGAGTTGGCAGTGGTTTTGGTTTTGTTGATTTTTAAACACACACTCCTCCAATTTCACTGGTAATTTGATGGTTTAGTCCAGGTCTTCCTCTGGCACACTACTGCAGCTCGTTGAGTTTCCTAATTTTTTCTTAGAAGAGTGATTGGACTTCGTGAGGCTTTTTTGTGTTTTCTCATTTTTTTAAAAATATGGGTTAATACATCTGTTGTGATAAGCTTCCAGACTAGAACAATGGCAGCCATTTTGGCTCCTTCGTCCTTCGAGTCCTTCTTTCCTTCCCATACCTCACTGTTTACTGCTGTCACAGTCAGTGTTTGGAGACATTTCTTCTCACCATGCAAACATGGTTCAGAAACTCTTTTTCTCTCTTTAGGGTGTCATGCCTGAGTTTCATTTGGATTTAAATGCTGCCTTGATGGATTCACAACATGCCCCCACGGTTGGGAATGTTTGCACATGCCTGGGACCTAGACACTTCCACTAGCCAGTTCCAGGTCAAAATAGCCATTTCCGGGTCAAGGCATTCCGAGTGACCAGGACCCGTGCTTTGCATGGTTGCGCAACGCAACCATGTGATCTGCGCATGCATGGAGTAGCTATGTCGACCTGTGTACGCATGTGTGCCACCCAGCCTTTATAAGCCGGCGCCATATTCCAGCTTCCTCTTCTTCCTCTTCTCCACGCATGTGTCTCTCCGAAGGCCTGAGCACTCGTCTGTCCCTTTCATCTTAATAAAACTCTGTTAGTGGATTCTGTCATGTTTCATGACCTTTCCTCGCAGGGTAAGAGCGCCACTAAATAACTAACAGCCCTGCCCTGGAGTGGCCAAATGGATTCTATTACCAAATGATAGCCAGGATGGCTTTGGGTCACTCCTGGGTCACTTTGGGTCATTTGCTGGTGTATTCTAATTGCTGTGTTTACTGACAACTCTACAAAATGACAATTTTAGAAATTCTGAGTTGTATTTATTTATTTATTTTTAAAGACAGGTTCTTTCTGTGTAACCCTAGCTGGCCTGCAATTTGTTACATAGACAAAGCTGGCTGTTAGCTGGCTCTGTACTTACAGCGATCCTCCTGCCTCTACCTCCTGAATGCAGGGACTACAGCTGTGTTCCATTTGCTTATTTTTTTTACAATAGCCATCTGCAATTTTAAGTGTATGCTTTAGGTCACATATACACCAGTATTGTAAGGCCATTAACACTGTTTACTTCCGGAACATTTCATCATCAACAGAAGCTGTCCTTCCCCTCTCCTGGAGCCCTGCTGTGACTTAAGGTGACAGAAGAGCAGTTGGTTCCACTGACTGACAGTGGATACTGTCCGTCAGGACTTTCTCTGAGTGGCTTCTCTTGCTTCTCAGTGTTTTATGAAGTTCCACTGGAGCCTTCCTCCCATGCCTGCCACTGTCACAGGTGACAGGAATATACTGGTATGGTGGAACAGACCCTCTCCTCCCCAACTCCCCAGAGTGGATGGAGCCAGGACCAACCTTTAGATCTAGACCATTCCTCCAGTGACATCCAGATTCTTCCTTCTGGGCGGTGCTGATAAGCATGAGCGAGTCACTTAGGTTCGAGGTTTCTGCTCCCATTTCCACTGCTGTGAGGGCTCCTGTGAGAACAGACGACATTGCTGACAACTGGGCCTCTGCCAGCCTCCGACCCACCATTGCGTCACTCCTTTATGTTTTGTCCTCTTTCCCTTTATTTATTCACTTAACCTTTGAAAGCAGCTCCTCTGTATTAAATACTGTAGGTGATAAAATTATCAGCATCACAACATGTAAACCCCGAGGTAGTCTAAGAGTTTAATATAAAATACGCAAGAAAATACAAAATATAAAAATACTCAAGAAAAACTTGCAGAGTTGTCAAGAGGACTCCTGTCTCCTGGGTGAACAGCCTTGCTGACTAGTGCAGACAGCTAATGTCACGTGTCCTCACAAAGACACAAGTGCAGGGTGATCCTGGAGCTTCGTCGTGTCTGAGGAGCCCCACAGGCCTCACGAGAGGGCTCTTGTTTAAAGAGAAGTAATGTGCAGAATACTGCAAGCAGGAGGGTGTCCCGGAAGACAGAAGCCCACGGTGTTGAAGGACAAAGTGCAGCACACCCGCACTAAAACACAGACCACAGCTTGAGGGAACACAACGCACAAAGGCCAGACCACGGTGCCAGGACACAATTTGCAGATATGAGTACAGCTACTCAGGAAAGCCTGTGGGACTTCCTCCAGGGCCCGGACTGCGACCTGAGACCGTGGCAGAAAACCTGCTTCTGGGTCCCAGTCCTTGCTCACATTAAAACTACACACAATAGAGAGAAACAGAAAAACGAATTTACTTGTAGTTTTACCTGAAACTGGGGAGAGAAAAGTCTTAGTCTGTCTCCCTTTGTCCCAGCACTATTAGAGTTTACAAACAAGGTGGCAGGAAGCTCAGAAGTGCTGGGCATGTTAACTGTGATCTGGTTACCAGAGCTGGACTCAGAGTTTGTTCCATTCCCAGCATGGTATTTCCCGTAGGCCTCCTAATCCATGTGACCTCATACATGAGTGGTGATGGATGATAGTGCAGTTGTGGCTATCATCTTCGTTATGTGCACCTGTCACGTGGGTCCCTTTATTCCTTTTAGGCTCCATTTTACCCACTTAAAAGTAGTTTCAAACCTGACAATCATGCCTCTTGCTTGTGATTTTTGTAATCAATGTAAACTGTGGAGGTTTATTTTTACTCCCAGACTTTGGAGTAAAAAGACAGGCCTCCAATGGTGAAATGCCCAGGGAAGGTGGCTGTCGTGGGCACACCTTACTGGCTCCTGTGTGACTTCAAATGACCAAAGGCTGGTAATGTTTGTTGAGCAGTAATTCACTCAAGTGTTGGGCTGTAGCATTCTACACCTCTTCTCCAGCTACCGACAGATGGCGCTGGTTAGGGTTGCTGCATCGAAGAACATGACTGGTGTCTGTGAGTCAGCAAAGTGGTGTAGGTCTTTCATAGTGGGGTCCTTGATTTGAGGAACTGAACTCTGTGGCAGAAATGACCAGGGACTGGATGGCACCCAGCTTTAACTGTCGTTATGCACTGGCAGCTTCTGGACACCAAAAATACACAGGGCATCATTGATGAAGATTAGATTTAGTTTTTTACTGTGTGAGTGGAATGCAGTATTAGGAACAACACAGTAATCAGAAATCTAGTAATCAAAGAGAGAGCTTTTTCTTTAAGTTAATCTTTCACATACACTGTCTCAGAATCTCTGCAGTTGTCTTTGTGTTTGGAACATTTTGTAGCCTTTAAACCAATTACTGTAAAAACTACCAAAAGACACTGACTGACAGCCCATGGCTCAAACTTTTCCTGTTAACAGATTGCCGGGGGCATGTTCCTTGCTTGGGTATTGCTGCTGCAGTATGAGTCATCTATTGGAGAGGCATTCCCTGGAAATCCAGATTTACCACACACAGTGGAATTTGCTCTCTACCCCTCACCCCAAGTTACTTCAGTAATGCAAAAACAGTTGTCCTCAGGGAATTGAAGCTCGTTGCCATGGTAACTAATGAAAGTTGCCTCATTCTCAGGCACATTTTTAAAAGCCTAGATTTCAACATGGGTAGATTGTCTTTTTTTCCTTTTTTTTCCTAGTAGCTTAGCAACCTGTGGTGCAATGTTTGTTGACAACCCGAACCCTCCTTTTCTCCTCAGAAAAATGAGCTCTGAAGATAGTATTTAATTGTGTGTTCACTGTGTAGTTCGTAGGTATCTCGATGACAATGACCTTACTTTCTAGGTCTGAAATCAGGGCACACTCTGTGTCTAAAGGGCAGTTCTTTGCTCTTCAGTCACCTACCTGAGAGATCTTGGCACTTGTTTTTCTTCCTCGCTCCTTGCATTGGTGCTATTCAGTGGGCTGTGTGCAGCCTTCCCTTCTTATTTACCGATCTCAGCTCCTGTGTGCTGTGACTCCCAGCTCACACCTTACACTGAATACCAGGTAGGCAGTTTTCCTGCTGTGACAGCCCTGAGTGAACTATTCCCAAACTCAGCGGGTTCCAACATAAACAACTGCCTCCCACAAAAAAACAATCCCTTGCTAATGAAAAGCACCACTGTTCACTGATACCCACATCCAAGCCTGCCAGGTCGAATCCCAACCACTAATAATCAGTCCTCATGGGTTAGACCCTTGGCATTCTCTCTCTCTACCCCTTTGTACAATCACCCCCTTGCTCTTTGTTAGGTCAGGGTTGATCAAGGCAATGTGAAATAAGAGAAAGAGTAGGCAACCTTAACAGAAGCAGAGCGATTGAAGGACACCAGTCTGTCCCTGGTAGTGGAGTCTGCACCCAGGTGCGGGGGACTTGGGGCTTCATAAGGACTTCCCTTCATAGGAGGGAACCATTGGGGAGAAAGTTTTCTCAGTGGATGTGCTCCTTATAGTTCCAAGGCTGAATGAGTTCAGCAGATGTTCTGGATGTTGCTTTCTTGTCAGGCAGGTGTTCTTAGGTCTGGAGTTTCTCAGCTGTCTCAGGTTCATTGTTTTAGGTCATTAACCCTTCACTGAACCAGTTATCTGGGACTGCTTTTTAGTCTCTTTGAAAGCCTGTTGCCCACTTCAGTATCTGGCCTGAATTCTTTTGACTACTCTTAAACCTTTGACATGTATTTTTTCTTTATGTTTTTATTAGCATATACTACTAATATATAATGGGTATCATTGTATCATTTTCATACATGTGCATAATGTATATTACTATCTCTTGTCCCTGCCCTACATCTTCTTAGTAGCTTAATAGCTTCTGACTATTAAACAAAGAATGTCACCAGCCTGTGGTCCCTACCTGTGCACTGTATTTGGCCTGGCTTATGGCTTTGTTTCTCTTTAACTAATAAAAGCTCTTGTATTTACTGTCAGTGTAGAACATGGTATTTGCTATAACCCAAATTCCTGTCCCCAGACCATGGCCTGTCATAATTGGCTCAGAATAAATGACCTCTTGTTCCCTTTGAGGAGTGGGCAAACCAGCTACTTCAGGGTAACCAGGACTTGCCCTGGCTTCTCACAAACAAATGGGATTCTGTCTCTGGCTCCTTATTTTAAGTGGCCTCCTCAGCTTCCATGGCCTTCTGACTGGTCCTTTTCTCACCATTGCTGCTCACTAGGGCAGTCTCCCTGGCTGGCCATCTGCTCCCATATCAAGAACGCCCTCCATTCCTCCCCAGTTGTTCTCTGCCTAACTTGAGTCGTGTACTCAGTGTCCAGAACCTCCACATGCTCCCATAGTCTTAGTCCTTACCTCCCTTTACTATAGTTCTGTCTATGCCATCTATCCCTGTGAATGTGTGCAGCTTCCCCTACCCACCCCAACCCAGTGAAAGAGGGCAGGGTTCAGCAGCTTACAGTTTCCTTCCCCAGCACACTGACCTCTACTGTCTTAACTTGTCTCTGAATTACAGTTCTTTTTCTTTCTTCTTTTCTTCCCTTCCTTCCTCTACCACCACCTCTGTGGTGGTATTATGTTCCCCAAAATATTGTGCACCCTAATAAACTTTTCTGGGGTCAGAGAGACAGAACAGCCACTAGATACAAAGGCTAGAAAATGGTGGCACTCACACCTTAATCCTAGAACTCCAGAGGTAGAAATCCCTCTGGATCTCTGTGAGTTCAAGGCCACATTGGAAACAGCCAGGCATGTGACTCACGCCTTACTCAGAAAATGAGCCTTTAATCCCAGGGAGTGATGGTTAGAAAGGAAAGATATATAAGGTGTGAAGACCAGAAACTAGAAGCATTTGGCTGGTTAAGCTTTCAGGCTTTGGAGCAGCAGTTCAGCTGAGATTCATTCTGGATGAGGACTCAGAGGCTTCCAGTCTGAGGAAACAGGATCACCTGAGGAATTGGCGTGGGTAGCTGTGGCCTGTTCTGTCTCTCTGATCTTCCAGCATTCACCCCAATAACTGACCTCAGGTTTGATTAACAAGACTCTTTAAGATTCATGCTACATTTTTGATGTTTATTTTTTATGGGTATGAGTATTTTGTGTACATACCATGTGTATGCCTGTCAGAAGAGGGTGTCAAAGCCCTTGGAACAGGAACCTTCTCTCCTCTCCTCTGCCTCCCCTCCCTTCCCATCCCTAGTACAGATAGAGTTACTTTACTCCTTTTCCAATTTAGATGACTTTACTAGTGACTTTTGTTGTGAGTAAATGTTTGACAAGAAGCAGTTTAGGGGGAGTTTGGCTTACAGTTTGAGGTGATACAGTCTATCAAGGTGTGGAGGACATGGAGGCAGGGCATGAGCTAGCTGGTCACATTGTCTGCAACTAGGAAACAGAGATGAATGCTATTTTCTGCTTTCATTCAGTGTAGGACCTGAGCCCATGTGATGGTACCAGTCAACTTGACAATTAAGATTAACCATTGCACCCTTTATTTATTTGACTAGTTATTCAAGTTGTGCTGGCAGTGGTTCAAAAAAATAGGGAGCATACCTTCCTTCTTCTTAGTTTTTAGGGGAAGCTTTCATTCTTTAATCAGTGAGTATGCTGTTAGTGTGACTTTTCCATGACTACCCAGTGTGGTTCATCTTCATTGTCAGCTTGACTGGATTTGGAATCATCTATGAGACATTGGGCATATCTGTACCAACATTTACAAGGAGAATTTCAGAGAGGAAGACTCACTCCGAATGTGAGTGATTGCATCCTGTAGATGGGGTTCTGAGTTGGATTGGATAACACGGGGAGGAGGGGAAAGCCAGCTGCTTACTAGCATGTCGGGCTGACCCACAGGTAGGGCGGAGGCAGGACTGGTCCAGCTGGGGCTGAGCAGGATGGTGAGTGTTGATGGCCCAGACGTCCCCATTCCACTGGAGAGAAGCACACTGAGCTGGAAGTCTTTTCAAAGCAGGAACTCGTTTTTTTTGCATCAGGTGTGGACTTATATAGTTTGGGGGGTGTGGAGGGGATGGGGTGAGGGTAGCAGGCCAATGAGATTATGCCATCTCAGCAGTTACTAGGCAGAGGTGATTCTAGGTCGTGTAGAGCTGAGTCTCTCTTATGCGGAAGTCATGTCCAAAGACAGGTCGCCAAACTTGAGCTAGGTTCAAGAAGTTACACTGGGCCTCACACCCGGGCCTTATGGGGACCGACACCAGCGTTTGTCTCTTTGTTCTGTGCTTTGCACTCATGTGACTAGGCACCATGCCTTCCTTGCTATGATGGACTGTATCTTCAAACTGTAAGCCAAAATAAAATCATCCTTGAGTTGCTTCTTTAAGTATTTCATTTGTAGAGACAAGAAAGCAACTAATAGATGCTCTGCATTAAGTTAAGGAAGACTTCTTCTGCTCGAGGTGTACTCTTTATCATGAAAACCTGAATTTTGTCAAGTGCATTCCAGTTAGATCAGCTGCTCTCAACCTGTGGCTGGTGGGGTCGACTAAGACCATCAGAAAACACAGAGATTTACATTACAATTCGTAATGGTAGCAAAATTACAGTTATGAAGTAGCAATGAAAATAATTTCATGAACAACATGAGGAACTGTATTAAAGGGTCACAAAATTAGAAGGTTGAGTTAGATGGTCATAGATGCTCTATTTTACTGATAAACTGTGCTATATGAATTGATTTTCTTATTCTAAATGACCCTTGCATTTTGGAATATGTCCCACTGGTTCATAAATACAGTCCTTCTGTTATGCTCTTGAGTTTGATTTGCTAGTGTTTTGTTGAGAAACTTGGTATCTATATTCACAAGAAATATGAACATGAGTTTTTTAATGATATATTTGCCTGGTTTTGGTAACAAAAAAACCAGCCACTAGAGTATCTTATAAAGTATTCTCTCTTCTTTCTGGAAATTTGAATAGAATCCTTGTCAGTTTTCCCTCAGATATTTGGTTGACCTCGCTAGTGAAGCCACTTTGGTCTTGAACTTTATTTTGAAGTTTTTGATTATAGATTAACTTTCTGCTGGCATTAGTATTGCTGAGGCTATCTATTTCTTTTGCAGTCTGTCCTGTAGCTAGTATGTCTCAGAAATGTGACTGTTTATTCCAGATTATCTTATTTACAAGCATATAAGAACTATCTTAGAATATTCAAATTTTCTTTTGTAACTGTGAAAGGATCTGAGTCAGCACAGGACACCCCAAAGATCAAGTTCTCAGCACAAAGGATATTTATGTGCCCTAGAGGAACAGAGGGCAGGGAATAAGAGACAATGACAGGAGACAGAGGAAGAGGGAGAAGGGAAAGGGAACAAGGGAGAGGGGGAGGGATGTTTGCCCCAGAGGGACAGGTGGATGTTTGCCTCTGGATGGAGAGGAGACAGACTTGGACCATAAGCAAATGGCAGTTTATAAAGGGAAAAGGGGACCCCCCCCCACACACACACCCATGTTAGGATGACTTGGTTTTAACTAGGGTAACCAAAAGGGGGCTTTTGATTGCTGGACTTTGACAAATACTTTGACAGCTGGACCTTGTGGTCATCCTCAGGAGGAGGAAGTAGGCAAATAAGGGAATGGACTTGGTGGCTCGCTTTAGACTGTAATCTAACAGTCAGCAAGGGAGAGGAAGCGGGAGGGCAAGACCTGCCAGAGCCATGCCTGCCAGTCTTGGGCCTCCTAGAGCCCTTCAAACACCATCATTTCCAATTTAATTCAGTTGCCTCTCAGTTTGTTAAATTTGACTTAGTTTCATTGACTCTATTGTTAGTGTTTGGTGTTTTTTTTTTTTTCCCCCTTCCTTGATCTAGTCTACTATTCCCCATCCTTCTCTTAGCATTGGGTTTGGTTGCTCTGTTTCTGGTGCCTTAAGTATATAGTTAGGTTGTTGCCTTGTGATCTTGTTTAACATAGACATTGACTGCCATAAATTTTCATCTAAACTTTTACTTTACCTCTTAGATTTTGTTGTGTTTTGCTTTCGTTTCAGTTTATCTTACAGTGTTTTCTAATTTTCGTAATTTTTTTTTTCTTTCAACTCATTGTGGCTTTCCCCTACTGTTCCTTCTGTTGCTGATTTTAGCTTCATTCCATCCTGGCTAGAGAATGGGTTATGTATTGTACATGTCAGTTGTATGTTCTGCCATTGGGATATTCATGTGCCTGGAGATCTCATTGATTGTGTGACTCAGACCTTTGACTTTCTTGTTGATCCTCTGTCTAGATCAGCGTTCTCAACATATGGGTTGCGACCCCTTTGGGGAGTTGAACGGCCCTTTCACAGGTGTCGAATATCAGATAACCTGCATATCAGATATTTACATTACAACTCATAACAGTAGCAAAAATACAGTTATAGGTAGCAATGAAAATAATTTTATGGTTAGAGGTCACCACAAACATGAGGAACTGTATTTAAGGGTCACAGCATTAGGAAGGTTGAGAACCACTGGTCTAGATGCTTTATCTGTAATTGAAAGTTGTACACGATTCATTTTTATTAGCTTTTGTTTATCTAGGATAATCTTAATTTCCCCCTTCATTTATGGGAGGGTTTGGATTTTAAGGTCTTAAACTTATTTTATTAGTTCTTTGAGAGTTTTTGGTTTTATACAAATGGTATATCATATTTGCCCTCCCCCACCTCTTCCCAAATCCACTCCACTTTGTCTACCCACTGACTTCATGCCCTCTCTTTTTTAAAGGAAGTAAACAACCCCCTTGAAACCAGTTTGTGCTGCCCAGATGTTCTTGGCTGTGTGGTCTTCCCCTGGAGCACAGTCAACTTTCCAGGAGATGTACTCTTAGAAAGACCAGCTCCTCCTCTTCAGTACCTAACAGCTGCCATTTGCTTCATTTGCTAGGGGCGACATTGCGTGTCCAACTTTCCCCTGTATGCCGGGCTTCGATCTGGCACAGGTTCTATACATGCTGTTACAGTCGTTGTGAGTTCATAGTGCAGCTGTTGTGCTGTGTCCTGAAGATGTTTTCTCTGTGGTCATCCACGTCTTTGGCTCTGACACTGCTCCCTTTTTCTGCAGTGATCCCGGAGCCTTGGGGTTTTGTGTGTGCCAAGGATATAACTTCCACTGGGGCTGAGAAGTCGCTTACTCCTGACATGTTGGTCAGCTTTGGGCCCTGTGTTAACCACCATCTACTGCAAATGGGAGGAGCTTCAGTTGGGGTTCAGCGATGCATTGATATGGAGTCCCCACTTAGACTTTCTTTCATTTCTGCATGGTGGGTCAGTGGGTAGTTCTTGGATGGTAGTTATTTCATTTAGCCCCTCACCTTTCTGCCCGCTGCTTCTATGAGAATTTGGTTACTGATGCCCTGTTGTGTGAAATAAGTTGTTTTTCTCTCGCTGCCTTTAAGATTTTCCCCATTTGCATTTGATGATTTGATTTTAATCTGTCTGTTAAATCTGGTTCAGTCTATCTTCTTAGATTTCTTTGAGCTGCTTGGATGTGTATGTCTTTCATCAAATTTGGTAATTTCTGTCTGTTTTTCCTGAAATACTTTTCTCTCCCTTTCTCTTCTTGCAGGACTCCCATATTTGTGTGTTGATAACGTAAATGATGCCGCACGGCTCTCCTAAGCTGCCGTTGTTGCTTATTTTATCTGGTTTGTTATTCTTTTCAGTTCAGCTTCTCATTTGGACTCAGTCGTCCTAGCTTCAGGCTTGCCTCTTCTCTTTTGTGCTCAGACCTCCTGCAGGCGCTTCCCAGGTGTTTAGTTCCCGTCCTTGTGCTTTGCAGTATTTCTACCCAGTTTCCTTACAGAACGGTCATCAGAAGTGAGGTTCCCGGTCCAGTCGTACATTCTCATCCTGGTTTTATTTGTTGTCTGTGAGTTTTTAGGCAGTCTGCCAGTAAGCCCAATGCTTGCACTTCTTCTGGATAGTTCTATCAATTTCATTTCCCTCCTTGAGGTGATCCATATCTTCTGTTTCATTGTGTACTTCACAGTTTCCTGTTGAGAGCAGATAAGAATGTAGTAATCCTGAAGTCAGGTTCTCTGGAGTGTAGCTGTCTTTCTTACTGTGTGATTTTTTTACAAGGACTGTATTCCCTGTGTATAATCATTGAAAATTCTTTCTGATGTCTCTGAGGTCAGCTAACTATCTGGGTCCAGTAAGAGAAAGGAATGTTGCTGTCATTCATTTCTTTAAGGAATCTGCATGGGAAGCTCTTCAGCCCTGAGAGGGTTGAGCTGATGGTCAGCCTCTGTCCTGGTCACTCACTGAACAGTCAGGTAAATCGGAACACGTGTCTTCACATTGTAGAGGACTTGTCTCCACCCTCGCTCCAGCAGGCTACTCTAGGAAACAAGCCATTCTCCATGGCTACCTGCCAGATGGAGCCTGATGTTTGATGTTCGAATCTTTAATGGTCTTTTAATAAAAAACTCAGAGCCAGATATCAAGGTGAAAGCTGAAAGATCAGAGAAGCAGAGCAGCCAGCCACTAGTTCTTCTCTCTAAATCTGCAGCCTAAATAGAGTGAATTCCTGTTCCTCACGCCTTATTACCTTTCTCTACCTGCCATATTACTTCCTGGGATTAAAGGTGTGTGTGCTTTCCAAGCAAAGGCATAAGATCTCAAGTGCTGGCATTAAAGGTGTGTGCCACCACGGCCTGACCTCTATGTCTAATCTAGTGGCTGGCTCTGTCCTCTGATCCTCAGGCAAGTTTATTAAGGTACACAATATATCACCACAGATGTTGGAAGTTACTGAATGGTAGAATTCAGTGCCACCCTCTCCCACTTTTGTTCCTAGTTCAGTATTTCTCCAGGTGCTGAAAACATTATGTAGTAGACCTCAGAATTTGAAATAATTGATTTTAAACAGTTCTTGTCAACTCAGTAGTTGATTTGGTTGAGGGACTGATTTTTTCAGTGTTTTATCCCAACATCTTCTAGGATATCACTCCTGTATTGATTGCGTTAATTTAAAAGGTGTTTTATTTTGTGTGTATGTGTGTGTGTGTACATGCCTGTGTACCTGGAAAACCTGTTTCTTGAGATAAGGCCTGGCTTGCAAGAATGTAACTGTTGTATCTCCTTGTCACATGTTAAATATTATTTTATGTGATATCTGTACTTTCTTTGCAGAGCAGTTTCTCTGTGTTCACTAGTAAAGACCTATGGTTCCTAGAACAGTGGATGCTTCCAGGTCACTAGTGCAAAGGCCAGTTACTTTGAAAGACAAAACAATAAAGTGAAAAATTTTCAAAAACTTTCATGGTAGATGTATGCATTCATACGTGAGGGTGGCATTTCGAGGGTTATGTAATTGTGAGTGAGTGTACAGCACCCTTAAAATTAAGGACTGCAAATACATTGTATGGATTCCTCAGAATCTATAAAACTATTATCTAAAATGTAAGGAATATAGGGTTTTTAGATAGGTTCATGTAGTATGCATCTCTGTCTATTATACCTATCATGAATCTGTACATATATAATGTTAAAAAGTTTGAGCCGGGCAGTAGTGGCACACGCCTTTAATCCCAGCACTCGGGAGGCAGAGCCAGGTGGATCTCTGAGTTCAAGGTCAGCCTGGTCTACAAAGCGAGATCTAGGACAGGCACAAAACTACACAGAGAAACCCTGTCTCAGAAAAAAGAAAAAAAAAAGTTTGATTTCTGTGTATTACTATCTTTGCATGACTCCAAGTGCTGTGATTTCATGTATACATTTTCCTTTGTTATAGGACAGTTCGTGTTTGGTTAAAGAGGGACAGTGGACAGTACTGGCAAGCATATACCATGCAATGCCTTGTAAGTATCTTGGTCTCCAGATCTTTACCCCAGTGGCCCTTCCTTCCCTGTTTACCTTTTTTGTATATTTTTCTTGAGTAACTAAGACTAAAGGTTGGGGATCTCATTAACCAAAAAGTCCCAGATTGAATAATTCTGTAGTTTTCTAGGCTCTCACTGTGAAAAGTAAGATATGGTGTGGAAATTGACTATAGATTCATAGGTTCAGAATGAGAGGAATGGAAAAAGACACAGCCTCTCTGATGACAGCAGTCTCCCTCCTCTTTCTCACTTCGCTTTAACTATTTGGAATTTTGTGTCCTTAGACAATTCAGAGTTCTGTCAGGTGGTTACATTTATGGAGTGAATTTGTCCTTATATTATTGTTAAACCATCTTTTCAAAATTCAAGACATTCAGCATTGAGCATTCAGTTCTCAAGGACTTACTTAGGCTTGAAACATTCTATTTAGAAGTGGGTCTCATTTTGCCAAGATCTTTCTAAAGAAATATGTCCTTGTACTGATGGGTACAAGAGTTGGACCAGCCATGCCGTCACTGGCATAAGCCATCATCAGCATAAGCCGTCAAGGCAGTAGTGGACTCAAATCATGGGCTACAGCCAGTTCTCCCCTCTGGGAGACCATAGAGCTGAAAGAGAAAGGGGAGGAGAGGACGGGAAAGAAGAGAACTTCCCAGATCGTCCCTCCAGAGATTTCATTCTTTAAAATTAATGAGGTTTATTCTGTTTGTTTTGGTGTAAAATAATTGTTTGAATTTATTATAGTAAACATTTTTTTTCTTTTCTTTTCTGTTAAGTCTCACTGTGTGCCTTGTCTGGTCTAGAACTTGTTGTGTAGACCAGGTTGGCATTGAACTCACAGAGGTCCATCTGCTTCTGTCTCCCCCTATATCCCCACTGTTGGGGGGTAGAGTACTGGTGTTAAAGGCCTGTGCAACCATGCCTGGCATCCATTTATTCTTAGTTAAAGTTGGCATTGTAGAAAAATCTCCCTGGTTTGTTAGGACTCATATGATCTTTGGCTATCTGTAGTGTGTGTCTCATTCCTTCAGAGGTATCCCACCTTCAGAAGTACATGACATGTGCCAAGCCAAAGTAGGTTTTAGGTGATTTTTTGTCTATGCCTCTAGCAGAAGAGTTTGCCTGTTCATGACCGAATGATTTATTTTTTGTAATTTTTATAGTATATTTTGATTGTGTTCCCACAACTCATCCTAGATCCTCCCCACCTTCCAACTGACCCAAATTCATGTTTTCTCTGTTTCAAGAAACAGAACCAAAACAACCCCCCAAATGAAAATCAAAAAAACAAACCCCACTAAGACCCAAAAGAAAACAAATATCCCCCTCCCCACTTATCCACACATAAAACAAAACTAAACTCATGGAGTTCATTGTGTTGGCCAACTACTGCTGGACATGGGCCTGCCCTAGAGTTGATATATGCCGTGACAAATCCATTGGAAAAACCCGATTTTCCTTTTCCTCTCAGGTATTGATTGTAAATAGCTTCCTGGTGAGTGTGGGACTTCCGTCTTCTTGCCTTCTGGGATTTGGCTGCTTGAATCTGTGCAGGGCTTGTTTGTGCTGCTAGTCTCTTTGAGTTCATAAGTGAATGGTCCTGTTGTGTCAGCAAGCCACTGTTTCTTCGGTCACCCATCACCTCTGTCTCTTTCCACTTCCTCTTCTGCAGAGATATCTGAGAACTGAGGGTAGGGGCTGATGAGCACATCCCGTTTAGGACTGAGTGCTCCAAAGTCTCTCACACTAGGCACAGTGTCCAGTTGTAGATCCCAGTTAATTACCATCTACTGCAAGAAAAAGCTTCTATGGGCATACCAATATGTCATTTGAGATATTTTATGTTATGTTCCTTTTTTAGAATAATAGTAGTAGGATTTCCCTTGGGCCCATGACCTGTCCAGTCTCAGTGTTTGGCTACATTAGCAGTGTCAGGTATGGGTTCCATCTCATGAGTGGGCCTTCTACCCAATTAAAAAAGTTGTTGGTTACTCTCAATAATATTCATGCTGTGCTTGTACCAGTATATATTGCAGGCTTGTTGCTGTTATAGTCAGTGATATTGATGATTACTTTTTCCTCTGGTAGTGTGCAGAGTACCTTTTAATACCATGAGTACTAGTCAGTAGGGGAAAAGCTTCTAGTTGGGTAACACCTCAACTTCTCTATGTTCTATGACTTAAGTGTTATTTTCTGCAATAGGCCTTGATCAGGTTGTGGAGAACAACCATTAGACCTGGTAGTAGCCTGTGATGTGGGGGGCGGGGGTGGGTGGGGTTCATGATACCACTTTTACCCAGTAACTCAACAAGATGCCTGGTATGGGAGGTTTTATTTAGTGGCATAAAATGTCTAGTTAGGACAATTGCCTCCTCCGTTATAAGATGACACCATTTGAATTTTTTCCCATTCACATATATATGGTTGTAGGTTTCTGTGTGGTTTTTTCAAAAAGCCTTTATTGTGAATTATCTTTCCCCATATTCCTTTCTTTCCCCTGCTCTCCCATCCTACTCTCCACTTGGTTCTTCTTTTCTAGTTTCCCCTCTATCTCTTTGTAACACTGTACTCTGTTTCCCTTCACTGGAAGATCTACTTCTGTTCCTCCCTAGTGCCTTGCTAGGTACCTAACATCTGTGGTTATTTGGATTGAAACACATATCTAAAGGTTAAAAGCTAACATCTATGTATAAAAGAAGTAATGCAATATATGATTTTTGGGGGGTCTGGGTTACCTCACTCAGGAAGATTGTTTCTACCTGCATCATTTTTTTTTTTTTTTTTTTTTGCAAATTTCATTTTTCTTAACAGCTAAATAGTATTCTATTGTATAAATGCACCACATTTGTTTGTCAGTTGATGGGCATCTAGCTGTTTTCAGTTTCTGGCTATTATGAGTATAGCAGCAATGAACATGGATGAGCAAATATGCCAGGAGTAGGATGTAGAGACCTTTAAGAATATGTCCAAGAATGATATAGCTGGTTCTTGTGGAAGATTGATTGTCAGCTTTTTAAGGAACCTCCACACTGATTTCCATGGTGGTTGTACAAATTTGCATTCTCACTAGCAATAAGTGTTCCCTTTTCCCCAAATCCTTACCAGCATGAGCTGTCATTTGCTTCATTTTTCTTGGCCATTCTGAGTTCAGGGTAAGATGAAATGTCAAAATAGTTTTAATTTGCATTCCTCTGATGGCTAAAGATGTCAAACATTACTTTAAATATTTCTCAGCCACTAAACATTTCATCTTTTGAGAACTCTGTTTAGTTCTTGTGATGATTTGAATGAAAATGGCCTCCATAGGCTCACAGGGAGGGGCACGATTTGGAGGTGTGGCCTTGTTGGAGGAAGTGTGTCACAGGGGGTTGGCTTTGAGGTTTCAGAATCTCAAGCCAGGCACAGTTGCTTACTCTCGTCCTGCTGACTGCTGATTCAGATGTAGTCCTCTCCAGCACCATGTCTGCCTGAGTGCTGCCATGCTTTCAGCCATGACGATAATGGACCAAACTCTGAACCTTTAAGCCAGAGAGAGCTGCTTAAAGAGGCTGCCATGCTTTCAGCCATGACGATAATGGACCAAACCTCTGAACCTTTAAGCCAGAGAGAGCTGCTTAAAGAGAGCTGTTGTGGTCATGGTGTCTTGACAGCAAGAGGAGCCCTTAACTAAGACAGTTCTGTACCCCATTGGCTTGTTTTCTTGATGTCCAGTTGTTTTAGTTTCTTTATATATTGTAGATAATAGCCCTCTATTAGGTGTATAATTTGCAAATTTATTTTTCTTAATAGCTAAATAGTATTCTATTGAATAAATGCACCACATTTGTTTGTCCGTTGATGGACATCTAGCTGTTTTCAGTTTCTGGCTATTATGAGTATAGCAGCAATGAGCATGGATGAGCAAGTATGTTCATTTGTCCAATGAACTGCTGCTTTGTCCAAATGATGGTGTCCTTTGCCATAAGAACCTATTCACTTTCATGAGGTATCAATTATTAATTGTTGATCTTAATACTACAGTATTGATGTCCTGAATCAGAAAGTCCATTCCTGTGATAATAATGAGATCAAGCCTATTCCTGCTTTCTCTTCTACCCAAATTCAGGGTATCTGGTGTTATGGTGATGTCTTGATTTTGGAGTTGAGTTTTTGTTCTGAGTGATAAATATGGATCCTTTTGCATTCTTCTACATGCAGCCACCCAACTTGACTACCTAGCATCATTGTTGAAGATGCTGTCTTTTTTCCAGTGGTATGTTTGTCGTCTTTGTCAAAAATCAGGTGTGTGGTTTTATGTTTGGGTCTTTGATTCAATTCCATTGATCACTGTGTCTATTTTTATGCCAAATCGTGCTATTTTTATTACTATAGTTCTGTGGTACATCTTGAAATCAGGAGTGATGACACCTCCAGCAGTTATTTTATTATTTGAGTTTTTGTTTTTGTTTTGTTTTTTCGAGACAGGTTTTTCTCTGTGTAAAGCCCTGTCTGTCCTGGATGGAACTCACTCTGGAGACCAGACTGGCCTCAAACTCAGAGATCTGCCTGCCTTCTGCCTCCTGAGTGCTGGGATCAAAAACGCTGAGATTGTTTTAGCTGATATATAATATAATATATAATATATATATATATATATTAACATAATATATATTATGTATATTATTTATTCCATGTGAAGTTGAAGATTGTCATTTTCGTTTCTGTGAAGAATTATGAAATGGAATTTTGATGAGAATTGCATTGAATCTGTAGATTGCTTTGGTAGAATGGCCATTTTAAAAGCATTAATTCTACTAATCCATGAGCATGGGAGATCTTTACATCTTCTGGTGTCTTACTAAATTTCTTCAGTGTCTTAAAGTTTTTATTATACAAGTCTTTCATTTGCTTGGTTAGAGTTATCCACACATATGCAGCTATTGTGAAAGGCACTGTTTCCTTGATTTTTTTCTCAGTATGTTTTTCATTTGTATCAAGGAAGGCTACTTAATTTTATGTGTTAAATTTCTACTCTGATACTTTGCTGAAAATGTTTATCAGATGTAGAAGTTTCCTGGAGGAATTTTTAGGGTCTTTTTTTTTTATTTTTTATAAAATCATATCACCTGCAAATAAAGATACTTTGACTTCTTTTCCTATTTATATCCTCTTGATCTCCTTTAGTTGTCTTATTGCTCTAGGTAAGACTTCAAGTACCATATTGAATAGGTATGGAAAGAGTGGACAACCGTGTCTTGTTCCAGATTTTGGTGGAAAAACTTGCCTCTTGGAACCACCTTCTTTTGTCCCATAGGTTTGGGTATGTTGTGTTTTCATTTCATTCACTTCTAAAATTTTTATATTTCCTTCCTGATTTCTGTCTTGGCCCATTTTTTCATTCACTAGTGAGTTATTAATTTTCCATGAGTTTGTATACTTTCTGCTATCTCTCTTGTGGTTGATATCCCGCTTTAATTGAGGGTGTTCTTACAGGAGGCAGGGTATTTCTTTCACTTCTCCTCTATCGGTTGGGGCTTGTTTGTTTACTACTATGTGGTTAGTTTTGGAGGAAGTTCCACAAGTTTCTAATAAAATGTTTCTTTAATATTTGGGGGGAATGTTCTGTAGATGTCTATTAGGTTTTTAATTTATGATGCTATTTAACCCCAGCATTTTTTTTCTGTTTAGTTTTTGTTTGCATAGTCTGTCTATTGGTGAGAATGGGGTATTGAAGTTACCCACTATCACTATGTTAGGGTCAGTATGTGATTTTTTTTTTTTTTGGCTGTAGAAGTGTTTCTTTTATGAACTTGGGTACTATGGTTGATGCATAAATATTTAGAATTGTAATGTGCTCTTGGTGGATTTTTCCTTTAATGAGTATGGAGTGTCCTTCTCTATCTCTTCTGATTACTTTTGATTGGATGTTTATTTGGTCAGGTGTTAAAATAGCTACATGTGCTTGCTGCTTGGTTCCAGTTGCTTGGAATACCATTTCCATCCTTTACCTAAGGTACTGTATGTCTTTGATGGTGAGGTAGATTTCTTGGATGCAACAGAAAAAACTGATTCTGTTTTCTAATCCAATCTGTTAGTGTGTGTCTTTTTATTGGGGGAATTGAGGCTACTAATATCGAAAGTCATCAGTGTTTATTGGTTCCTGTTATTTGATGTGATGATGGTGTGTCCTCCCTCAGTCTCCCTTGATGTACTGTTCTGGGATTAAATAATCCTTGTGGTCCTCTTTGGTGTTATTAACCTTCTGTTCAGTCTGAAACTTTCTTCTGTTGACTTCAGTAGAGCTGGATTGGTGTATAGAAATTGTGTTAAATGCGGTTTTATCATGAAATATCTATCTATCTATATATCTATCTATCTATCTATCTATCTATCTATCTATCTATCTATCTCTATCTCTGCCTTGATTGTGATTGAGAGTTTTGCAAGATATAATAGTCTGAGCTCCATTTGTTGTCTCTTAGAATTTGTAGGCCCTTCTGGCTTATAGAGGTCTCTATTGAAAAGTTGGTTATTCTAATGAGCTTGCCTTTATATGTTACTTGGTTTTTACCCTTGTAGCTTTTAATATCCTTTCTTTGTCTGTGCATTTAATGTTTCTAATATGTGCTGTGGAGAATTTTTTTCTTTTTCTTTTCTTTCTTTTTTCTTTTTTTCTTTTTTTTTTTGCCTTTGCCTGTTTGGTGTTCTGTATGATTCTTGTACCTTAATAGGCATCTCTTACTTTAGTTGGGGTACTTCTATGATTTTTTTCCTTTTATGAAAATAGATTCTTTTCTCACATAATATATCCTGATTACAGTTTCCCCTCCCTCTACTCCTCCCAGTTCCTCTTCCATCTCCCCTCCATCTGGATCTACTCCCTTTCTGTCTCTCCTTAGAAAAGAACAGGCTTCTAAGAGATAATAATAAAACAATAAAATCTATATCATAAAACAAAAACTGTCATTCCAGAATTGGACAAGACAAACAAGCAGAAGAAAAAGCCCAAGAGAAGGAGCAAGATTCAGAAACGTACTTGTCTATACACTCAAGAATCCCATAAAAACAGTAAACTAGAAGCCATGATATGTATGCAGAGGACCTGGTGCAGGCCTGTGCAGGCACTGTGCATGCTGCCTCAGTCTCTGAGTTCACGTGAGCTTTGATTCTGTTGATTTAGAGGGCTTTGTTCTCTTGGCGTTCTCCATCCCCTCTGACTCTTACACTCTTTCTGCCTCCAGTTCATCAGGGTTCTCTGAGCCCCAAGTGGAGAGATTTGATGGAGCCATCCCATTTAGAGTTGAGTGTTCCAAGGTCTCTCACTCTGCAATCTGGCTGTTGGCTTCTATAATTCCATCTGCTGCAGGAGGAAGCTTTTCTGATGATGGCTTAGCAAGCACTGATCTATGATGAGTATAGCACAGTGTCATTAGGAGTCATTTTTATCACTATTTTGTTTTGTTTTTTAAGACCAGTAGTATTGGTTTTACCCTAGGTTCCCAGACTATCTAGTCTCTGGTTCTTGGTTACCCATCCAGTGTTGGATATTAGTTCCATTTCATGGAGTGGGCCTTAAAGTCTAATCAGACATTGGTTGGTTCCCATAAGCTTTGTGCCACCTTGTCCTGGTGTGTCTTACAGGCAGGACACCATTGTAGAGCAAAGGGTTTGTGACTGGCTCGGTGTTTAAGTTTTTCTTTTGCTATCATGCCTAGTACTTTCCTGTTACCAATGCTGACACAGAGGAGTGAAGGCTCTATGTAGGCACCAGCTTGACTTCTCCATGTTAAATGAGTTGTGTCAGTATTGTGCATACCAACTGGGCCTTGCTGTCTTTTTGTGGAGAGTAACCTATTTGCCTTGGCCATAGCCTTGGGTTGTTTGTGGTTTCTCATGGACCCATTGGCCAACAATCCAATTAGATGTAACCCAGTCCTGGAACTGGAGCTTCATTTAGTGACAAGAGATGGCCAGTTGGGACTGAGTCTCCCCCATTATTTGACGATTTCATTTAGATTGCCTTCACTTATGTATATATTTTAGGAAACTTTTACTGTATAAGCTTTCCATACTACCCCTCAAATGGTTCTTAATTTTAGCTGTCTTTCCCTATATTCCCTTTATCATCCTCCCTTCTCTTCTACTCCCCACTTTGGTTCCAGCCCCTCCCTCCATCCATAAACTATTGATTCTGTTTTTCTTTCCTAATAAGACCTATCTGTACCTTCTAGTTCCTTTACTTTACACCTATCATATGGTTCTACAGATTGTAGCCTGATTATCATTGACTTAACAGTTAATATTCACATATAATCACACAGTATGGTATTGGCACAAAAGCAGACACATTGATCATGGAATTGAAGACCCAGACATAAATCACATACCTATGGAAACCTGATATATATATAAACCAGAAATGCACACTGGAAAAAAAGATAGCATCTTCAACAAATGGTGCTGATCAAACTGAATGGCTACATGTAGAGAATGAAAGTAGATCTATACTTACCACATTGTATATAACTCAACTCAAAATAGACCAAAAGTCTCAACACAAAACCAGATACACTTAACTGAAAGAAGAAAAAGTGGAGATACACTTAACCTGATAGAAGAAAGTAGGAAATAGCCTTGAACTCTTCGGCACAGAAAATGCTTTTCTGAAGAGAAAACTGTTAGCACAGGCAGTAAGATCAACAATTAATAAATAGATCTTCATGAAATTGAGAAGTTCTGCATGGCAAAGGACACCATCATTCAGACAAAGTGGGAGTCTACAGAATGAGAAAAGATTTTTACTAACTACACATCGATATAGAGCAATTATTCAAAATATATAAAGAACAAAAACTAGCTATCAAGAAGCAAATAAACCCAATTAAAAAATGAGGTACAGATCTAAACAGAATTCTCAATAGAGGAAATTCAAAGTGTGAGAAACACTTAAGAAATGTTAGTATCCTTAGCCATCAGGGAAACACAAATCAAAACTACTTTGAGATTTTATCTTATCCAGTCAGAATGGCTAGATTAATAAACAAGTGACAACTCATGCTGGTGAAGATATGGAGTAAGGGGAACACTCATCCATTGCTGGTGGGGCATACAAACTTGTGCAGCCACTATAGAAATCAGTGATGGTTCCTCATGAAGATAGGAATCGATCTACCTCAAGACCCAGCTCTACCACTCTTGGGCATATACCAAGCATGCTTCATCCTACTCAAGGACACTTGCCCAACCATGTTCATTGCTGCTCTGTGCATAATGGCTGGGAACTGGAAACAACCTAGATGTCCCTCAACAGAAGAATGGCTAAAGAAATTTGGTACATTTACACAATGGAGTGTTACTCAGCTCTTAAGGAAAAAAAGAAACCATGAAATTTGTAGGTAAATGGACAGAGCTAGAAAAAAAAAATCCTGAGTGAGTTATCCGAGACCCAGGAAGACATACATGGTATGTATTCACTTTTATATTACGTTAGCTGTTAAGTATATGATTAAAAAAATTACTGTGCTTTTGACTTGGGTTTCTTCTTCTTCTTCTGTACCTATGGTCTTTCTATAGTGTCCTTGATTTCCTGTATGTTTTGTGTCTATATTTTGTTTTTGTTTTGATTCACACTTTCTTTGTCTGAGCTATCCATGTCTTCTACCTTGTCTTCAAGACAAGTTGTCTCTTCAGTGTTTTGTAATCTCTTGTTGAGACTTATCTCTGAGGTTTTGTTTCACTTGTGTAAGTTTTCATTTTCAATTTGGGTTTCCTTAATAATTTTATTTCTTCTTTGTTAATTATGTCTTCACACCTTGAATTTTTTCATTATTTCTTTCAACTCTTTGTTTTTTATGGTCTCCGTTAAAGCATTTATTCATATCCTCTTTGAGGTCCTTGACATACTCATAACTGATACTTTGAAGTCCTTATCTCGTGCTTCAGCTAAATTGCTTTTCTCAGGACCTATCACAATGTGGTTGCTACCTTCTGGAAGAGGCATATTGTCTTGGCTTTTCATGTATGTTTTGCCCTGGGATCTAGGCATCTGGAGTTATGATATTGAAGTTATGATGTTCTTGGCATAGATATCTGTTGTCTTCTTTGTTGGGTGGGTGTTCTGTTCCTTGGTTGCTGTTAACCACTCTGGGTCCTATCCTAGTGTGGCCGTGGGGTCCCTGATAGGGAGTGTTTCTGTGGGTGACCAGTTGTCACAAAGGACTGGAGTTGGGATAGATGGAAAGGCTGGAAGGGGTGACAGGAAAGAACTAGGGGGACCCTGGGTCTGGATCAAGAGGCAGAGTCCCTAGGGGAAGGAGGAGAGCTGGACATAGGGGCTTCTGTGGGCAGGCTACACCAGGACCAGAGAATGAGTGGAGGACCAGAATGGAGGTCAAGAAGGGCAGTAATGGTTGCCTCCCAGAGTCCATCCTAGAGTGGCCACTGGAGTCCCTTGTAGAGAGTGGTTTCTGCTGGTCAGCAGGTGTTTCAAAGGAGTGGAAATGGGCTAGAAATGCTGGACGGGCAAACAAACGCATCATTAAGGATACAGTGGTTTCACTGATTGTCAAATTAGCTTAGAAGCTGTCAAAATGACTCTAGAATTTTCTGTTAGGTAGGTGGCAGCCACAAAGCTGACCTGATTTTCAACCATTTTCTATGAAGAGGAAACTTTTTGGGGTTCTGTGCTTTACCTGTTTTGGTTCTAGCAGACACAATTATAGGTTATAGGCCTGCCATTTTAGCTCCCTCCCCTACTAGCATTAACTATTAAGCTGTGGTAGGAATGATATTTTAGGAGCATGGGGAAAAAGGGAAAATTCTGATTCCCCACCCCCCCACTTGAAGTAAAAGAACCAGTCTTTTCTCTGTTCATCAGACTTGACATATAGTTACTAAGAAGAGGCAAGGGGTGGCTGTAACCGAACAGGGAGTTACAGCTCCCTGTGTTGTGCAGAACAGGCAGCAGAAACCCCTGGGCACTATGACACGGGTACTAAGTAAACACCCGTGGAATGATGGCGTCTAATAATAGATGTGATTTCCCAAAGGCATGAGCTCTGCTTCTCTAGTAGTGGTATGTTGGCTTTGAGAAGTAAGACTTTAGATATTTGTACAGTCTTCTAAAGGGAATTAAAACCGGCCTCCTTTGATCCTTAGATGGTTTTCAGCGTCACCTGACCAATTATTGGAATTATGCTATCAGGTTCTACCCCAAGCGGCCGCTTAGAATCTGCATTGTAGTAAAATCTCTAGGTGATTTCAGTGTGTATTAAAGCTGAGTCTATGATCTTGTAACATTATAAGCTTTATGTGTTACTGAGCAGTATGTATATGTTTTAAATGAACCCAGATGAAGACTCGTGCATATACAGTATTGATTTATAAATATGTAATCACGCTAGTCAAACATTTATAACCTATCTACTGTATATAGGCCAATGATGGGTGCCAGGGATTTCTAGATGAAGAAGGTTAATAGAGCAAGGCGATCTCTGAAATTTTTCATTCTTGTATGCTTTCAGTATCAACACCCAGGTGAAAGGGGGGTGAAAGGACCATGTATATAGTCTCCATAGTCATCAGTAATTAGCTTTTATTGTCATAATGAAACCCATTACATTATATAATCACTTTAAAATAAGTGAAAAAAAAAAAACCCAGAATTTGGCTTTTATGTTCTCAGAATCTTACAAATTCAGGGCACATAGGAACTAACTGCTTAGCAAGGTATTTCAGCTTTGTTCAACTTGAGTAAGCGTTATTTCACATAAGGAAATAAACTACAATTGATTATAGAGTACCTGAAAATGGTCCTTCTAATGAATTGTTCTGCAAACTTACCTTTTGAGGGAGAGAGAGAGAGAGAGAGAGAGAGAGAGAGAGAAGAGAGAGAGAGAGAGAGAGAGAATTACTTAGTATTTATCCCTAATTAATGTTGAAGTGGTATTGTTTACAAAATAAGTGAATGTATGCTACAAGGCAGCTGTGACCATGTTGTGGGTTTATGCTAGTACATAATAAGTAATATTCCAAATGCAGAAGGCAGCTTCTTGACTTTGTCCTTCAGACTACTTTCAAAATAGAGTAAATGTTGTGTTTGGCAGGAGAGTAGATGTTCTGTATCTTTAGTAAGAAGTGGAAGTTCAGCTCCAGAAAGGGGGCAGGAGGTAGTGAGTGAGAAGAGTGGTGGAGGCTGACTTTGATGCTGACAGCTAGCAAGGCAGTGTGTGACATGCTGAGTGACCTAGGGGAGTGACAGGCAGGGGAGTGATGAACAGCAGGTGCATCATGTAATCCCAGCTGCTGTCCCAGCTGCTGTCCTCATTCTCTTCTCTAAGCTGTTCCTTCACCTGGAGGAAGGAAGCCAAGAGAATCCAGCCGTGTGTAATTAAGGTTGCTTTTCCTGAATCCATCTGGCTTTCCCAGGTTGGCGCTTTGACTAAGAAGTGCTGGTCTTGGTCCTGGCAGGCCCCTAGAACTGGCAACATTAAAGCCAAGAGCTTCTAGGCATTTGTGCATGGAGATGCAGTAGGAGCTGATGGCAGAGAAGGAAGGATGAGCCAGGCAGGGGACGCTCTGGCTCCTGAGGGGACAGAAGCCCAGGTGGTGATGCTGGAAGGCTGCCATCCTCATCCTCCTAGTCCACTCAGAGTCCTGGCAGGGTTCTGCCTGTGAGAAGTCCTCTTTGCCACCTCTTTTACCAGGTGCACCACATGTGCTTTTAGTTCCCTGGCTGTAGCCACAAGTGATGTGGCTAGCCTACCTGTCACAGCCTCCTGGATCTCTGTGACCTTTAAAGAGAAGGGCTGACTTAGGGTCCCTGTTGGTGTCACTGTACTGTTAAGCTGAACGTGGTCTCGGAGGAGTGAAGCCATGGAAACAGGGAATCCTCCTTTCTTTAGTTTCTTCAGACAGCTGTTTCAGCTACGTGCAATGGCCAGAGGATGTGGTGGTAAATATGGCATTTGTTTCCCGCCCTCCTGATGCTCACACGGAGTGAAGAAGGCAGGCACTAGATGGGCACTGCCCACAATTCATTGAGGATGACATCTTGAGAAATAAAGCGATAAGGACCTTGTCTCTGGCGGTCCCTGAAGAAAGTCTGCTTAAACTCTTCGCAGCAGAATTTTCGCATAGATCTGTGCTGGGAATCGGATCCAGGGCCATGAGCCTGCCTACTAAACACACTCTGTTACTGAACTCTGTCCCAGTGCCTCTGCAGAGAGTGGAGGGTGACTGTTGCCTTGTTTGAAGTTTCCCGTAAACCAGCGGATATTGTGGGCAAAAGAGAAATTGGAACAAATATTCTTTCACTCTTCCCGGCGTCTCCATGTATTGCTGCTGACTGCTGTGGCACAGTCAGCTTACAGGCTTCTAAGCTGGGACCTTCCCCCTAGGTTTGTTTAACTGCAGAGGGACCTTCCTCAGGGCCCAGGACTGAGAGTTCATTGCCCCCATCCATGTGTTCTAATGGCTACTGTTTCAACCACCACATTCTCATTATACTGCAGACAAAATAGCACGTGAAAGTCACGGCTGTCCATGGTTGACATGCTTTAGATTTACTTTACTGACTAGATTTGTCACTCGTGGGCTTAAGACAGAAGAGAGGCAGGGAGGAAACTGAAGTGTCATCCGGGGCGGCAGGTGGTGGAGATGGTTGTGTGAGAGGATTGGGTGTCACAGTTGGGCCTTGGTGCCAACTTCTCCTTTGGGAAGAGAGTGAACTCCCTGGGCTGCCAGAGGTAGAGTAACTAGAAGGTTGAGGGGTGAAAGCCTCAGGCAGGGCCACAGTGGGGTCTCTTTCAGACCAGACAGGTGAATTTACGTTAGCTCCTGAGCATTTATGACTTTGTCCCCAAAAACAAAACTGGAGACTGTTTTTTCCCCCAAAGATAATTACAAATACAAAGATAGGCACAGTTTACAAATCACTGAGATTAGCCGGGCAGTGTGGCGCACGCCTTTAATCCCAGCACTCGGGAGGCAGAGCAGGTGGATCTCTATGAGTTCGAGGCCAGCATGGTCTACAGAGTGAGATCCAGGACAGGCACCAAAGCTACACAGAGAAACCCTGTCTTGAAAACACACACACACACACACACACACACACACACACACACACACACACACACACACACACAAAACAAACCAAAAACCAAAAAACCAAAAACCAAAAACCAAAAAAAAACCCAAATCACTGAGATGACTTGTTTTGTTGTCTGTCCCAGCTCTTGCGTTGGCTCTTGGTGTGAGGTTGTGACCAGGCCACGCAGATTTTACACAGGTACAGCCACTGAACCATCTGCTCAGTTAACAGATGTGGGAACTTGAGCCTTATTGAAACAACTGATTTTGAACCATCTGTTTTCCCAGATCTATTTAAGGCCAAGTTGAGAGCGAGCCTGATTGTAGTGGGTGGCTTGCGGCTCACCTAAATTCTGAACTGTACACTTGTATCCGCTCTACATAACCGCCTTCATTCTACATAAATTCTACATAAATGCCTCATCTTATGCTTACATGGACATCAATGTGAAATTCTCAGTGGCTATTTTTTTTTTTTAAGGGAATAAGAGACAGTTTATTTTGGAGCCATTTTGAGTGACCATGGCCCAGGAACGTAGATTTAGGTTACCCCAAACTCCATGTTCTATTGTGGAAGCAGTTTGATGAAGGTTTGTAGTTTTACAGAACAAAGTCACAAATCAAGCCAAGTTTACCCATTGGTGGGTAACATCAGAGAGGACAGGTACAGTGAAATGGGGGAAGCTTTTCTGTAGGCCCAAGATGCTAGCTGAAGCTAGTGGTCTGCTAAGTTAGTAGAGTCCAAAAGACTTATCTATTAGTCACGGGGTGTTAGTTCTGACACACACGGGCAAGGAATGGCTGTCCCAGGGGCTAGAACTAGCCCAAGATAAGGAGTCACTGTACTGTTGTCAACCGCCGCCCACACACATTTTTAAATTTGTACTAAATTATACTATAGAAATTAAAATTATACTATAGAACATTTTAGATGCTAATTAAGTCAAGAAACACCAGTACTTAAGGTATAAAACCATAATGGATATTGTTACTGGAGACTGATGTCCTTTGTATAATTTGCATAAGAAGAGTAAACTCAAATCTTTGAGTATTCCTAGTTAGAATAAAGGAATTAAAATTTAAATTAGAAAACTTTTTTTTTTTAGCTAAATCACACTGGATAATAAGAATGTGTGTGTGTGTGTGGTGTGTGTGTGTGTGTGTGTGTGTGTGTGTGTGTGTAAAGACAGAAAAATCTTGACTCTTTCAAGCATTAGTTTTTTGTTGTTTTGTTTTTTGTTTTGTTTTTGAGACAGGGTTTTTTTTTTTTTTTTTTTTTTTTTTTTTTTTTGTGTGTGTGTGTGTGTGTATCCTTGACTGGCCAGGAACTCAAGACCAAGGCTGACCTCAAACTCACAGAGATCCACCTGCCTATGCCTTCAGGGAATGAAGGTGTGCACTACCACCACCCGGCTCAAACATTAGTTTTAAAATAATTTGGGGCTTAGGGTAAGCAAACAGTCCTAACAGAAAGGCAAGATGAAATGAAAGGACATAATATCTTCATTTGTAGCTTCATTAAAACCAAGATTAGTATTATTTTGTCATTTGAAATATACCAGATAGAATACTAGATATCATAAGTAGTTTTTTCAAATCTAATTACAAAATATTTAAGAAGCATAAACAGATAAGTGTTTAGTTCCTCAGGATACTCCATTATCAGTGGCATTGAGGATGAGTACATCCAGAATTTTTCTGCATCCACATGAGTTTATTCTTAGATAATGTGAGACATTTTTCTGCCTCCCAGGAGTGAGTTAGAAGTGCCTGGACAATTGTGAGCTTTAAATCAGAAAGGAGTCTCTGAGGTGATGTTCTTTTCTTTCGGTTGATGAAATCATCTGGTGTTTTATCCTTTGAACTTTAGTTTTCATAGATAAAGTAGGGAGGCTCTGAAAGGAGCTCAGGAAGGGGAAACCATCGCCAGATTATATTGTATGAAAGTCTTACGTTAAACATTTTATATAATATAAATAAATATATATATATACACACATATATATACATATATACACACACATATATATTTATATTAAGAGTATTTTGAAGAAATCACTCAAATTTTATATCACTCATTATATAACAGGATAAAAATTTATTTAACTATATATTTAGAATCTGTTTTAGAAGGAAATCCTCATCTAAATTTATGAATATAACATTCAATTTTATAGCTTAATAAAATCTTATGACTTTAACGAATGTTGTTTTATATAAATAATTAGCATTTAAAGATATTATGTAATAGATTTTAAGATGTTTAGGGTGCCCAGATGTATAAAGTATTATGTATTCATTAGGCCTTAAAATATGATCACAATATTGAAATTTAAATCTGTACACATACTTTGATTGGATATACCAAAAAACTAATAATAATAATTTTATAATACAACTAACATGAATTTTTAAAAAAGGAACTGAAGTGGCCATAGTTTGTTAAAAAAAAATCTTTCTGACACAACATGAAATTAGGTGTACTCAGTTTAGAAAAGAAAAGGGTAGAAAATTTATCTCTCTTTTTTTTAAGATAAGAGAAAGGCTCAATACAAAGGATCAAAGGTAAAGTTAGTCATATTAAGGTTCTCCCTGTCTCTAGATGGCTGAGGGGACTGTTATTTTACTGTACCCCACCTGCATTCTAGGAGTTAACTTGGTGGTCAAAACCTGTGCCAAGTCATGTCTGGCCACCCTTCCTTAACAAGCCAGTTAAAAGAGTCAAAACTGGGAAACAGAAAAAGGAGATTTATGTGGTCACATTGAGAAGGTGTTGGGGGAAGCAAATAGATCCAGCAAAGCCCTGGGCTCCATCTTTAGGGTCCTTCAGGTAAGATCAGAGCTTAACTAGAGGGCCAAGGATGTACACACTCCCCAAGCAGTCATGGTCAGAGTGCGGCCACGCCCACTGTCGTCTGATGAGTCTTTCTTTCTTTTTACTCTCATCCTGTGAGGTGGTTTGACAAGTTGTTAGTGCTGTATACAAGGGGTGCAGTAAGAAATCAACTGAAATGGCTGCTCCACTGCAGACTTCCTGTTCTGCAGGGAGAGACCCCTGTCAAGACAATGGATGATGCAGAGAAGTAGAGGATGACAACTGGACATTTTGAATTGGACATGCCAAATGACCTCTGGATGTGTGAACACAAGCACACCCACCTGCACACCTGTAACACACACATGCACACACTCTAATAAGATAAATAAAATGGAGAATTTGGCAGTTCTGTTTTTTATAAGGGAGTGGAGAAAATACTGTCATTCTGCTGAAGGAACATAGCAGTTTAATGACTCCTGATGACATATTGCTATAGCCATAGGTCAGTGCATCTCTCAGCCTCCATTAGAGAAGCTTCTTCTTGCAATAGATGGTAGTTAATACAGAGACCCAGAAGTGGACAACATGCAGAGAGTGAGAGACTTTAAAAGGGTTCTTTTTATTCTTAATACCACCACACAATGAAATAACTCCTATGTTAGTTTTCTGGGGCTGTAAGAAAGTACTACAAAGTGACTTCCTTCAACAGCAGGACTGTCTGTATTGTCTCCCAGTTCTAGAGGCTGAGATCTCAGGGGGTCCTGCACAACTTTGGTGGCTTCTGAGGGCTGTGAGGGAGCCTGAGCTTTGCTGCTCTCCGGCTTCTGGTGGCTTCCAGGTCTCACCCTTAGCTCTGGCTGCACCTCACATGCTGTTCTTGTGTGTGTGTGTCTGTGTCTGAATTCTGCTCTTCCAAAGACATCAGTGATGCTGAAGAAGGGCTTCTCCCTACTTCAGTGTGTTGCATCTATGCTATTAAACTACAACTCACCCACAAATAAAACCACCGGATTCTTACCACCATAGACCCATATGGTTTATTTGCATTTAAAACTGAGGTCTCTGTTAACTTCACACAGAAGAAAATGACTCCACAGTTATTTTCAACTAGTGAGTTCCAGTAATCTCTTGAACACTCAGGGTAAAATCCCCCTGCTAGTTCATTTGCCTCACATAAATTCTGAACCAACACATTTTTTTGCATTGGTGTGTGTATTTGAATGTCTGGCAGTGGAGGGTAAAATCTTTCTATTTTCTCTCCAGCTCAGAAAACATTGTTTGCTCCTGTTTAAATTGGGATTTGAGTGGGATTAAGAGAGTAAGGTTCAAAGTTTGCACAGCACAAAGTAGAGTCAGTCTTCTAGATAAGCAAATTTAGATCCAGTATGGCCAGCACAAGCCAAGACTCCAGCCTTTAGGACTTGCCACGTTTGAGAATGTCTTATTTGTATATTCATTAAAAAGGGCAACTTAAAAGCTAGGCATTTAGGTGCAAAAAATTGCTGTTTTTACTTTGTTACGGGTATGGTTTAAATGAGCTGTTTCAGGAGGCAGTGGGGTGAAACCTAGCCACACACTTAGCTCATTAAGACACCCCTGAATCGATGAGAATCATTGTTTTGTTAATTTCATCAACATGTTCATTTCTTTCAGCTCCATGTTCATGCATGTCTTTTAACCCGGAAACAAGAAGACTGTCCATAGGTCTAGACAATGGTACAATCTCAGTAAGTACAAATAAGTAAGATTTCCAGTTGAAATACTTGCCCTCTTTGTGGAGTGTTATGAACTGCGCTAACAAGTTATCTAATAGCTTTTTCAAGTAAACGGTCATTTCCTGGCAAAGCGAGTGCATGGACCTCAGTAAGTTATGGTGAAGGGGAGGTGCTGTGTAGGGCGAGGCTGTCTTTACTTATGTGCTGTGGCTCAGCGTGCCCTGCCGCTTTGCTGGTTGCTAGGCTATGGCCCTCAGCAGGCAAAACACTGTAGCTGTGTGCATCTGCATCAGTGAGAGAGAACAGAGATCCCGAACTTGCTGTACTGTGATACTGAACTTGGACCGCTGCACCATCTGAGTGTTAGCAACAGTCACATAAGGGAAATGCTTTTTCTTCCATCTGCACGGCTGATCTTGTGTTTTGTTACTCTCTGTTCTCTTGGCTTTTTCTTGTTGTTTCAGCTCTCTTGTAATGGGAATAATAATAGGAACAGAATGCTGTAAACTTGAATGGGTTTGTTTAGGAAGTACAGACCAAGATTTTAGATCTAGATCCAGATAAATATTAGAGCCGTTGGTTATAGGTCTTGAGAGAACTGAAGTGCTTAGGGCTTGGAAGTTTAGGTTTTATCTTTATCGTCTTACTTACTGACTTTGATCTAGTATATTGACTGCTAGCAAGTGTGATCTGTCCATTTCTTCATTGAATAAGTTATCTAAGCCGAGTGTGGTGGCACATACCCTCAATCCCAGCACTCAGGAGACAGAGGTGGGTGGATCTCTGAGTTCAAAACCGGCCTGGTCCACAGAACAAGTTCCAGGACGGCAAGGGCTACATAGGGAAACCTTGTTTAGAACAAAACAAAACAAAACAAAAAATTATCCAGTGTCCTGAGCAAGAGAAGCTCTGCTTTGGTACTCGTGAACTGAAAGGTCCTACATTGAAATGCTGTGAACCTTGTAACCCCTGGTACTAGGCAGGTGGTGGTAGTCCAGGCAAAGCCTAAAAGTTGGAAGATACTGTGATCAAGCCCAAGCATGGGTGACAGAGCAAGATATGCTCGAGAAGGGGGTGAGGAGGAGGGAGATGAGGAGGAAGGGGAGCAGAGATGTTGACAGAACTGGGCATAGGAAGAGAAGGTGTAGACTTGTTCTGTAGGCAACCACACTATGGTATGGGACATCAAAGAATCTAAGAACCTGTTCTTCTAGGTAGTTGAAGGTCCATATCAGACTATACAATCATATTTTATTAAATAGCTTGACTTAAAATGTATACATAATAGAAGATAAGCCTCTGCCTACAGTCTTACCTCAGCCCTTACGAGCATTAGAAGGTGTGTGTTTGGATACTTCCTAAATCTCAAAGTAGTTGTTTAATGGCCTTTAGGAAATATTAATAGTATTACTAAACATAATCAGCTTATCAGCAGTATTTATGGGACTTCTCTAATGCCCATTACTTAGTAGGATTTTTGAGATTGCATTTGTAGTTCTATAAGCTTCTCCTTAGGAAAGCAGAGATTATATACTGAATCCTTGTTCACTTTAAGGAGAGCCATTTTTTTTTTTTTTTTTTTTTTTTTTTTTTTGGTTTTTCGAGACAGGGTTTCTTTGTGTAGCTTTGTGCCTTTCCTGGAACTCACTTGGTAGACCAGGCTGGCCTCGAAACTCACAGAGATCCGCCTGCCTCTGCCTCCCGAGTGCTGTGATTAAAGGCGTGCGCCACCACCGCCCGGCGAGAGCCACTTTTTAAAGGAGGGGTGTGTATAGGATAGGTTTATTTTACTGTTTGTTATTTTTTATCTTATGCGTAAAAGTATTTTTCTTACATGTATGTATGTTTGTCCCATGTGTGCCTGATGCCTGCAAGAGGCCAGAAGAGAGCAATTAGATTACTTATAGGAGGTTGTGGGCTGCTGTGTGCATGCTGGGAACTGATCCCGGGCCATCTTCAAGAGCAACAAGTACTACAAGAGATCTTGACTGCTAAACCGTCTCTCTAATGTCAGTTATTTTTAAAAAGATATAAGAAATAACTGGACTGCTTAGTGAACTGGGAGGGTTCATTATAAAGGAAAAGAAAAGATGAGCTGAGATCCATGTGTTGCCCACCAGCTCATTGAATTATATACAGAACATTCACTGTCTCTGCAAAGTCTTGGATCTGTGTTACATATAGTGGTTCTTTGTCCATTTGAAATCAGTGCAGATGGTTAATTGGCATGGACAAGTTATGGACAGATGTAGCTGTTTATTCTATAGAAGAAGGGAAACCACAGAACCATTAGTCCTCTTATTAAATGGAACTTCCAGGTAATGGGAGCATCAGTCAGGGACAGGGCTCTTCTGCTTCTCTGGTTATTTACTACAGTGTCAAGATGCCAGACTACCTTCCTCTAAAGGACTGAGGGCTGGCTTCGTGTGAGAACTTCCTTAAAAGTACCTCCTTTGTCTCACTGAGGAGAATTAACTGCTCATACTACTGAGTCACGTCTGAAGCCTTATAAAATTCTCAGATACTAGGGAAAGATATATTGAGAGACCAGAATGTTTAAGGTTCTGGCTTCTCATCACTGTAATAATAGATTCCTTGCTACAGAAAATGCTTAGAATCTTGTCAGTTCAGTAGTGTACTCTCTAGACACAAGAAATCCTTTTCTGAGACTATGTGTCCGAATAATGATTAAATTCTAAAATCCAGGGAAGGCTAAAGTCAGAAAGTAGATCCTTGTTCTTACTGAACCGGTCCCGTTGTCGCGCTGCACAGTGGGTCAGAGGATGGAGAAGGAAGGTCAGATGCTGTTTGACCACCGGACCAAGTGTGGACCGCAGCAAGAGAAGCAGGACGCTTGGGAGACGCGCAGAGGGAGGATTGGGGCAGTTCCGGAGCGGAGGGAAAGACAGACGCATCCCTTGGTTGTGGGAGGGAGGCGAGGAAAGCCTTGGTTCTTTCTCCTGAGGTGACAACCACAGAGAAGCTGCAGGTGGGGAGGCTGTCTTCACCTGTCCCTTTCACTCTTCCTTTTCAAATAGCCCGAACCCTGTTCACCACCGTGGGCTGCAAAGCTCTAACCGTCTTTTAAGATGTTGTTCAGATGTTATATTTTTACATCTATTTTATATGTTATTTCATGCAGATTGTTTCTGGACCTCAATAATTAGAATGAATCACCTGTAATGCTTAGGAAGCTTGCTGTGTTGATGCCTACTTCGTTTTTGTTTCATTAAATGATTTTTTTAAAAAATCTGTCTCTTCTATCAAGAATTGAGTATTAAAGGCCTTGACCAGTCTTTTAAAGATGTTTTTTATCTTTTGACAACATCATACAATGTATTTTGATCTTATTCATCCCCTGTCCCCTACTGGTCCCAGATCCTCCTCCACTTCCCCGTTCTACCCAGCTTCACCCCCCTCCCCACCCCAATCGATAAGTTCAGTTTTGTGTGGACAGACTGTTCCTGAGCATGGGGTCTGCCCTCGAATGTGCTTAAGATACTGGGTGTGACACCATTAAAGAAAACTGGCCTCCCCCTCTCCCAGCAGCAATCAAATGTCAGTAGGTCCTCAGCTAGGGAATGGGACATCATGCCACCTTCCCTCCATATATATATGTGAGAATATGTATTCTTATATCTATTCATTCTGTCAGTTCTGTTTCTCTAGAGAACCTTGACTAAGATACCCTCCAAATATGGTGGAAAGTATTTGGGTAGGGAGAGGGAATCTTCTTCCATATTAGGGATCTAGCTTCTTGACATAGGCTAACTAACTATTCAGCCTCAGTCCAAGGCTTGCACAATATTCACCAGTCCTCTCTCCTCAATGGTTGATTTCTTTCTAAATCCTTTTTTTTTTTTTTTTTTGGTACTTGGTTACCTCCTTGCTTGTTTTCTATTAGTTGTGTGCCTAAATACTTTGCCTTCCTACCTTTAGCTACTTAAACATCCAGCTCCCACCAAGTCTCTATTACCATGACCTCAGTCCACTCCTCCCACTCTTCTGTGACCTTGCTGCCTGTCAACATCAGAATCACCACTACTACACTGCTACACAAACACACACACACCACACACACACACACACACACACACACACACACACTGTTAGTTTTTAATTGTAAATGTGTTTCAATCCAATTAACCACAGAGGTTAGGTACCTAGTAAGGGGTTGGAGGGGGTGGAGGATCTTCCAAGGGAAGGGAAATAGAGGATAGTATTATAAAAGATAAAGGGGAACTGGAATAGGAGGATTAATAGAGGAGAAGGATGAGGCAGGTTAAAGGAGGGATCCGGGGAGGAAAACACTACTAAAGGTCTTGAATAGATGCTTCCTATAGTAGTCAGGACTCTCTAGAGGAACAGAACTGATGAATGAATATACTGGTAAATTAATATATACTCATATATTCACATATATATGGATTTATTAAAGTGACTTATAAGTTATAATCCCAACTGTTCCAATGATGGCTGTCTCCCAGTGGAAGGTCCAAGAATCTAGTAGTTGTTCAGTCCACAAGGCTGGGTGTCTTAGTTGGTCTTCAGTATACGCTGGAATCCTGAAGAAGTAGGCTGTAATGGCAGTGAAGGCATGGACTTGCCAGCAAGAGCAAGGGCAAGCAAAGAGCAAGCTCTTCTTCCAGGTCAGTGGTTCTCAAACTTTAATACAGTTCCTTATGTTGTGGTGACCCCAACCATAAAATTATTTTCCTTGTTACTTCATAACTGTGTTTTTGCTACTGTTATGATTTATAATGTAAATGTCTGTTTTTTTTTTTCTTTCAGTCTTTTGGGGTCACAACCCACATGTTGAGAATCACTGTTTCATGTTCTTTATATAGACTGCCATCAGAAGGTGTGACCCAGATTTAAGTCTTATAAACTTTGTCTTCTTGCAGATAGTGTTCTGTAGGATTCATATTTGCAAGTTAAATGAACAGCTTCATGGAAAAGTCACTGCTTGCTTCTGTTTCGTTAGTGGTGTTCTTCAGGTGGCCGAGCTTGATGTTGTGTCGCATGGTGGAGCTCACAGTGTTGTGTGTTTTCACGGAAACCCCAGGGACAGAGTTTTTTTCCTGGTAACAGGAGATACCCAGGTGGACTCTCCTGAGCCTTCAGAGGCTTCAAGGGAAAAGAATGTAGTTACCTTAGGAAAGGGTATTTCTTTTTCCAGTAAAAGAGAAAATTGTGCCTTTGAAAATAAGTTTTTGCATCCTTTAAAAAGGAATCTGGGCATCTTTAGAGATGTCATCCCCACGGCCAGCGTCTCCCTGTACGGAGAATGTGCAGGACAGGGCACTGTTTGTAGTGAATCCGTATGTGCAACTTTCTCTCCCTTGTCTGCATCTGTTTCTGCCGTTTCAGTTACCCACCGACAGCTGTGGTCTGAAACAGTAAGCAGAAGTTCCAGAAATAAATGACTCCTAAGTTTAAGTAATCATTTATCTTAGTTGTAATTGTTAATCTCTTATTGTGCTTAATTTAGAAACTAAATTCTCTCATAAGTGTGTGTAGGGAACAAAACAAAACAATCTCATAGGCATCCATTGGTGGACTTGGAAGCATCCCTTATAGATGTGAAAGAGGAGCAAGATGGGTCATTACCAGTAGTAATACTCTCGGGTATTAATACCTAGCCTGTTACTTTCCTAGGACTGCACAACAAAGCCTCGCAAATTGGATGGCTTAAAACGACGGGATTCATTTTCTCAGTTTCAGAAACTAGACACAGAAATGAAGATGTTAGCAAGGCTGCACTCATTCTGACGCTGGCAGGGGAGCCTCCTTCCTTGCTGTTTCCTAGCCTCTAGGACTAGCTGGCAGTGCTCCGTGTTCTGTGGCTTGAACCTTCACCACACTTGCACTAACCTGTATCCTTACGTCATTTCCCATCTGTATTACCTTACAGGATGCCAGTCATTGAGCTTAGTCAGTCAGCACTAATCAGTGTGGCCCCATCTTAACTTGTCACATCTTCAAATCTTAGCCTATCGCATCTTAACTCACTCTGTTTCTAAATAAGGACATACTTTGAGCTTCCAGATAGTTGTGAATTTGGAGGATATTACTCAACTCAGCTCACCTACTCTATCTGCAGTGAACTCTTACAGTGTTCTTACAAGGTCGCTTGACATGAGGTGTGATTTAGGAAGAAATATCCAAAGATGTTAGAGGATGAGCCAAAATTCCTCTTGGGAGGGAGAAAGATTAGACTTGAAAAGAACATTCTGTAGCTAGTGCAGTCCTCTGGTTAAGTGGCGCATTGGGTGGTTATATTGGGTAGGTGCTTTGGGTAGATCATGACAGTGGTGGCTGAGCTGGCCTCCTTGACCTTGGGTAGATTTTTCTGAGTATTGTTCCAGGTGGACTTCTTCTTACCATAAGGGCAGTCCAACTACTAGGAGCTGTGTACAGTGTTTATTAGGGTATTGGGAGCATTTGGCCAAAACTTGTATGTTTAGTCATTGTTTTTAAGAGAGAGGGAAGATTTAAACATTCATCCTAACAAGAGGCTTTGAGTAGATTTTTATTATTAGTGCTTGCCATGGATTGCTATGAGCCTACATGGACTACACCCCACACCACCACACCTATGTGGTGAGGTCATGCTGTGCAGTAATGACTGGCAGCCTGGGAGGAAGGCGTTTCAGCTGTGTCCAAGTCAAGTCTACAGTCAGTCCATGACTGCTGACGGAAGTCCTTTAATTCTTCTCCTAGCTTAGCCACAGCACTGCTCTCTAGCTGGCAGGTTTTGTACTTCTAGAACTGAGGTTGCTTTCTGGGATTTCTAGTTTGACTCCATCTAGGAATAAAACTTTAATTGTGAGAGCCTAAGATGGTCTTAAAGGAAGTTCCCAAAGGTCTTGTATTCACAGAAATGTGGAGCTGGGATCTTCAGGGCCTACCTTCAGTTACCGACACTACCAGATGGTGATGACATCATCACAGCTCCTCCCACTACAAGCCATTGTCAGGGCTGGTGAGATGGCTCAGCTGCTAAAGACTCTTTGTCACCTCTCATGACGACCTGGGCTTGACTCCTGAGACCCACATGGGAGAAGAAGAAAACTGACACCCACAAGTTGTCTCTGACCTTCAAACATGGCACACACATGCATCCATGCATGCACGTGCACATGTGCCCCCCCCCATAAATAGATAAATAAACACCATTTCTGAGCTTTGTTTTTTTAAACATTTAGAGTCAATGGACTTTCGTCGATGTGAGCTCTTTCTAACATAGAGGCAACCATGTTCTCCTGCCCTTGTGCTGAGTTACAGTGAACTTAACCCAGGTGTTGGAGCTGTGCTCAGGAGGAAGTAGTTCTAAGGACCGACACACCAGTGGCTTTCTGTTCATTGACACAGTTAATTCCCCACGGGGGATTTTTATAAAGAAAACTGGCGGTTACTGTACCTTTGGCATTTGTGGGGGTGGTGGACTTTTCTGGAACTTCTCAAGACCAAACCTGTCTTCCCTAATGTCATTACCTGTCTAGTTGTTCACCTTGTATTTAGTGACTGTGACTGTGTGTTTTGTGAATATTGGTGGAGCAGTAGTGTGTGCCTTCAGTACCAACCATATTCTTTGAGCTGAGATTCTTTTCTAGAACTTGCATTGTAATTGTGGGCTTTTATCTGTTTGGGTTTTGGGGGGAACAAGATAGGACCATGTTGGCCTCAAAGTCTGATCCTCCTGCCTCAAACTCCTAAACATTGGGCCTCCATTCCATTCTGTAGCTGTGAATTTTTAGAAGACCTTTATTTGAGACAGGTTCTCATGTAGCCCAGGTTGGCCTTGAACTTGCTCTGCGTTTAAAGATGGCTTTAACTTCTCCTGTGTCTGTCTCCTGAGTACCAGGATTACAGGCATGTATGACCAACACCTGGCTTAGCTGACCTTCTTGATGCAAATTTTAAGACTGATTCTGTAACATCAATACTTACAGGGATACCCAGATTGTCACATAAATTAGGTTAGAAGGAGGCTGTGCTGTTCAGGATGGGTTAAAATCATTTACATAGTATATGCAGTTAGGTTGGCCAGTCACCATAGCTGTGTTTCAGAAAGGCAATGGCGAGGAAATGATAAATACATGGTCAGGTACTTTCTCCTCTTCATCTTAGGACTGTACCCTAATGATTCTTCCTCCCCTGGTTCCTTCCCATTGGCTTGGAGAGTCTCAGGCTTCTTAAAACAAGAACTGAAACATTGTAACTCTCAGCCCCTTCCCTCTTTATGATCTCACTTCTCAAAAGAGTTCTTTACAGTCACCATAGCATAGTTCTTCCCTTGGAACTTGTCTTAGTTAAGGTTTCTATTACTGTGATGAAACACCATGACCAAAAACCAAGTTGGGAAGGAAAGGATTTATTTGGCATTGTATTCCATCACTGAAGGAAGTTAGGATAGGAACTCAACCAGGCAGGAACCTGGAGGCAGGAGCTGATGCAGAGACCATGGAGGAGTGCTGCTTACTGGCTTGCTCCCCATGGCTTGCTCAGCCTGCTTTCTTATAGAACCAGGACCACCAGCCCAGGGATGGCACCACCCACAGTGGACTGAGCCCTCCCTATTGATCGCTAATTAAAATGCCCTACTGGCTTTTCTACAGCCTGCTCTTAAGGAAGCATTTTCATAATTGAGGTTCCTTCCTCTCAGCTGACTTTAGCTTGTGTCAAGTTGATAAAAAACCATCCAGCACAAAACTCCAACCATTGCAGTCAGCCTTCTAGGACCATCAGCCTGCTCAGGTTCCTGGCTGAGTAGGAAGGCCCGTGTGGGCTTATCCACGGTGGGTCTGACCTTTGCAGCAGCGCTGGCTGCGGCTCTCTGGAACCGCCTCTGTTGGGTCCTGCCTCCCCATGCTTGAGCTCCCTGCAGTATGTAGCATCACTCATGGTTTCAGCAATGGCCTCTTTGTGCATGCACCCTTAGCATACGATTGTGCTGCCTTTCTTCTGTCCTCCAGCTCTTCTGTCCTTGGTTGTTCTCTGGTCCAGTGCTGGAGTCAGTCCACATTTGCTCTAGGCCTTGGTTCAGTTCTCTCTGTACAGCCTCATCTACACCATGACTTCATTTGCTATGCGTGTGACAAGATGAGCTTTGTGTTTCTATCTAGACTGTACTCTGGGGTTCTGACTTCCTTCCTAATGTTTCTCATTGAATGTTCCAAGTGAACCCCAAACTTAGCAGGTCTAACATAAACTCATTCCTCCTCGTGCCTCTCCCCAGGGCTCCCATTACAGTGACTGAGGCCCCTGTGTCGTGTTGCACAAGCGAAGGGTCTCGGCTCTCTAATGACTTGGTCTTTCTCTAGTCTATCACTTAACTCATTTTACCTGTTTGTCAACATCCTTTCCTCCCCTACTCCTTCGCCCTTCCATCTCCCACCCCATCCCTTACTCTTCTTCGCCCCTTCTTATCCCCCACACCCATCCCTTTACTTTTCTCCTCCTTACCGTCCTCAGTTGTCCCTTCACTGCCATCTCATAGTTATTCTGACCAAGTTGTCTTCCATATTAGGCTCAAAGGAGCTTTATAGAGATGAGTTTGTAATTTTGTCTACCATTGGAACCTTTAGTGGCTTCCCCTGATGCTTAGGAAACAGGGTAAACGTTTCTAGATAGCCAATGGGACCTGAAGGTCTCACCCTACCCACAACTACAGCCTTGGTTTGTACTGTGCCACTTTGCTCAGTAGTTCACCTTAGCAGCCTAGGTCTCTTTTCTCTGCTCACCATGTTTTTTCACAGGGCAGGGACTAAGTCTGGTTGTTTTTCAGGTCTCTAGCACCAGGACTCTTCAGTTTTAAATGCTTTGTAAACACTCAGAATCAACAAGTGAATGAATGAATGAATGAGTAAGTGATTGGATGACTGTAAGATCTGTGGAGCTGACATATAGTGGCTAGGAACCCAGGCTCTGGAGTCTCACTGCCTGAATTGAGTCACAGCACTTCCGCCTCCTACTCTGTCACGCTACACAAGGTTCTTTGCTCTCTGTCTCAGTCATCGGTGAGGATGATAATTGAATTCATTTTATATAGTTTGTGTCAGGATGACACACGGAAAACTCCTAGAACAGCCTGTGCATAGCACAGATAAATATTAGCTCCTGCCAATGTCTCTGGCGGCGGCAGCAGGCTCTGTAGCCAGTATCCATGAATCTTCCAAACCCATGTCCAGTGGATTTAGTAGGCCATGTCCAGGGGAAGAAATGCCCTAGTGGAAGCATCTTTTGTCTTTGCTGAATCATCGCAGTAAATCTCCAGTAATTTTCAAAATGTAGAGCACCAAAGCTGTATTTTTCTGTAGACAAGTTTAAGGTAATGCCATTTCATCTTCATCACTCTTAAAAAGAGGGTAGAGGGACTGGACAGATGGCTCAGTTGGTCCATTGCTTGCCCAAGGAACTGACTTAGAATCCCAAGTACCTAGATAAAAAGCCAGATGTAGTGGCATGCCCCTGTGATCCTAGTGTAGGGAAGGCAGCGATAGGAGCATCTTTGGAGATTGCTGGGTAGCTATTACTGCCAAATTGGTGAACTCCAGGTTCAGCGAGTGACCCAAGGTCAAGGTGGGTGGGTGTAGTGTATATGTGCGTATGTATTTGTGTGTGTGAATGGATATGTATTCACTTGTGAATCGAAGACGGAGATCAATGTTGGGTATCTTCCTCAATTGTCCTGCAAGTGTTTTGGACCTGTCTGACTGACTAACTTGTTGGCAGGGGTGAATGTGTTTCTGTCTCTACATCCTGTGCTGGGTTACAGGTCAGCTACTACAGCCACTGGCTTTTACACGGATTCTGGGGTAACAACAGGTGGATTACCCGCTGAGCCGTCTCCCCAGGCTCCTACAATATTTTTCAGCAATAGGAATCAATTTTCTTTACTATACCCATCAAATAAAGAATATTCTCTGTAGACATAGGATACTTTGCTAGTTTCCATATGGACTTCATCTCTTGGAGAAGTTAGTCATGCCGGTTTCTCCAGTCCTGTTCAGAGCCCATATTAATCACTGGTGAAGTCTTCCTCTCTCTAGTACCTTGACAGCAGCAGAGCCACGGGTCGGGTCAGGTGTCCCCAAAGAGCCCTCTGAAGCTTGTGTCTGTGCTGTAAGGCTTCAGAACTCACAGAGCCAGAGTGTGGGGGGCGGGCAGCCATTCTGTCATTGCGGAGTGGCTGTCAGCCGCTTTTGATCCCAGGCAGTCATGAGGCTTACGTCATCAGAGAAGGGTGTGGTGTCTTGTCTGCCCTGGTCTCTGGGGTTCGGTGCTGAGCTGTGCAGTGATCTAGGGTGTTGTAACTAAAGGTAGGTTTTCTTTCCAAGTCATGTGCTTCTTGCCCTTTATGTACCCACCCAACCCCAACAACACACACACACACACACACACACACACACACCACACACACACACACACACACACACTACAATTTGGATCCATGCTCACACCACTCATCTCCAGCTTCTCCCATTGCAGATGCAGGAACAGCTGTTCTCCCAGTTACCAGGGAACGACTGTACATTTTCATATACTATCAATATTAGACCTTAATCTCAGAGAAGATTGAAGAGGGACTGCTTACTACATTGACACAAAGACCAGCATGACTTTCCCATCAGCAGCCATCACATGGGTCTAATTGGTTTCCTAGATTAGAGAGAAGTCAAAAACTTTAGAGCAAGCCAGGCGTAGTGGCACATGCCTGTAATTCCAGCTACTTTGGAGCTGAAATGGGAGGATTCTCAATTCAAGGCCAGCGTGGACTACTTAGTGAGACCCTCACACCTCAAAAAAGGGGTGGAGTGTGGTATTGTATTCCCCCAAATACTGTGCATGCTAATAAACTTATCGGGGGTCAGAGACAGATCAGCCACAATATTAAACATAAAGGATAGGCAGTGGTAGCACACGCCTTTAATCCTAGCATTCCAGAGGCAGAAATCCATGTGTTCAAGGATAGCAGACAGGCATGGTGACTCATTGCGCCTTTAATCTCAGAAAGCAAGCCTTTAATCCCAGGGAGTGGAGGAAAGCAGAAAGGTATATAAGGCATGAGGACCAGAAACTAGAAGCATTTGGCTGGTTAAGCATTTGGCCTGGTTAAGCATTTGACTGGTTAAGCATTTGGCTGGTTAAGCATTCAGGCTTTTGAGCAGCAATTCAGCTGAGACCCATTCTGGATGAAGACTCAGAGGCCTCCAGTCTGAGGAGACAAGACCAGCTGAGGATCCGGCGAGGTGAGGTAGCTGTGGCTTGTTCTGTCTCTCTGATCTACCAGCATTGACCCCAATAACTGGCCTCGGGTTTGATTTTATTAATACGAACTTTTAAGATTCATGCTACAGTGGAGCTGGTCCTTTAACCTTGAGCTTTCTGTTTGGTTGGACAGGAAGGATGCCTTCCAGGGTACTAAGTGGAGTCATGGTTAGTACTTGGTATAGTTTTCTAAGTCTCTGCATTTCCTCTGGATCCCCCTCCTGATTCTTCCATTTGACACTCTGGCATGATATTCCCTGGAACTTCCTTCCCTCCTGCCCACTCTTTCCTGTTAATCTGCCCTGTAGCTTCACTGTCCTGCTCCTCCACTTCTCGGGACTGTACTTCAGGCTGCTGAAGCCCTGTCCTGAGCCCCGGACTCAGGCTGCAGAAACTGACTGTGCCTTCAACCTGGATGTCTCAAAGACACTTTAGATTTAGCCCATTGTCCCTTGTTCCTTTAGTAAATGGCATCATGCAGAGCCCCATCCAGAAACATAAGCCACATCTTCCCTCAACCCCAGAACTGTCTACAGTCTGTTCACTAGATTTAAAAAATGTTCTGTCCCTTACAGTTTTGACTGTGGCCCATTGCAGTAACCCACTAGACTGCCCCTACTGTCTGTTGTCTCCTATTCCTTCTTTTCCCTCATATTCAACCTTAAAGTTTAATTTTACCCCTCCTTAGGGTATAAGTTCTCAGCAACTTCAGGAAGAATAAAGTTCAAAGCACTTTTTTTGCCCCAACTTGTCAACCTACCTATCAGAGTTCTACTACCAAATATCAGATGTGTGGTTCACATCCACACCAGGAATGAGGAGCCACATTACTAAAATCAGATGCTAGCCCTCACACCTGACCCTGTTCGCAGACCTCCCCAGAACTTACCCTGCTTTTAAGACTAGACCTGGAGACCCAGAGTCCTCCCACTGAGAGGCCATCTGCACAGCTTTGTTGGAAGGTTCTTAGTTCACATTTCTACCTTAACATTTCTGTATATTCCATTTATATCCTTTTTATTTAATAAAATGACACATGAAGTCACTGAGAGTGTCTGTGGAATCAGAGGAATTTAATATGTGGTGTCCCTTTATTTTCTCTTAGCATGAGTAGCTTCAAGGCAGGAAATTTATGTAGTGGCATTTCCCATACTCTGTAGAGAACATTGTGAAATTGGATTCTGGGAAATACTTTTTGAGTGAATAAAAACCTAACCAAGCCAGGTACAGCCTCAAATCCCAGCATGCAGTAGGCCGAGGAAGGATGATCTCGAGTTCAAGGACTGCCTAGGCTACACAGACAAGCCAATGAGCAGCATAAAGGCCTTGGCTCCCAGTTACATGTCAGTAAGAAGTCCTTATATGGCAGAAAATGGTTTTTCATTTCAACAGTAGGTTAACTTTCCCTTTTTTGGGGGGGGGGAGAGGGGAGGGGAGTCCAAGACAGGGTTTCTCTGTGTAACATCGCCTAGCTGTCCTGGAACTAGCTCTGTAGACCAGGCTGGCCTCGAACTCACAAAGATCCACCTGCCTCTGCTCCCTGGTGCTGGGATTAAAGGTATGCACCACTGCTACCGGCGGCCATATTTACTTCTTAAGTAGTGTTCAGGACTGAAAGAACTGTGGGCTTAAAAAAGCAAGTATGAATGGACACCTTGGCTATGAATACTGTGAGATGCAGGAATATGGTGGTTTTAAATGACCCAGGAAGTGAACATTAGTTAGTTTTGAGGTTTGAGTCAAAAGCATTTATGTTGTTCTAATTCTCAGACTGACTAGGAGAAGCAACATCATAGTAATGGGCTCTGTTCTTCTTAAATTATTAAACTGTCTGTTAATTGCACCCATTTTTGTGTAATTGGACTGTGGGAAGCATTGGGAAGCATTGAACCTCCAGTACTTCCAGGGCACACTGCGATGACTTCCTCCACTAGGCTCATCCCCCAAAGATTCAGTAGTGGCACCCTATGACCAAGAAGACTTCACACTTGGGCCTTGGGCAACAGTAAAACTCCAAACTAGCCGTTTCTTGTAGATGATACTTTCAATATGGAAAGACAGTTGACTGTTGTTACTGCACACACCCCAACTTTCTTTCCTTCCCTTGTTCCACGTGCTTCTGTGTGCCATGCATATCAGTCAGAAATGTGCTTAGAGGTTTCCTACACAGCTGAGAGGGGCTTGAAGCTAAAGCTTTTCCTTCCCTCCACTACCCCTGGTCAGGAGGGTCCCTGGTCTTCCACAGAGGCAGAAAAGGGCACCTGGCCTCTCAATTCCTGGGTGCGAGATACGTGATAGGCAGCAAAGCCCCTTTTCACCATTACAGACATCGGGAGCAGTGCAGGCAAGCCCCAGGATCTGAAGTCGAGGGGAGCAAACCTCAGGCCTGCCGAGTCACTGAAGCCAGCCGCTCCCAAAGCCAGGTCAGTTGTCACAACTCTGAGACCTGGTCTTTCCACTCCCACTTCCTGATGATGGACATATCGAATGCAGAAGCAGCATGAGACTCCAATTGTCTTCTCGTCAGCCAGACATTAACGAGAACTTGTTAAAATGGAAAACAGTACAACTCTTGTAACTAAGTTTTGTTTATAAAAAGTTCCACTTTTCATGACCTTTATTAACCAATATAAATTTGTTATATTGGCTTAATTTTTATAACTTCATCAGGTTAATAGGTATCAATTCATAGAACCTAAATAAACGAATGTCCTTTAGAGTCCCGAGTACTTTTCAGCAGCATGCAAGTTCCAGGACACTGTTGTGAAGCCTGTAGACTGCATACCTCACGCCAAGCCCGCCCGCTTGTCTGATTTCTAATTCAAAAAGTCTAACTTTTTCTTAGTTCAGTCTTTTTGGATACCTGCCAAAAGCCTCCACATGCTTTCCCTGACACCTTGGGCTTCCTCCTAGTTTCTCCAAAGACCTCCCTTTCTAACACCTACTTTGCCCTAACTGGAAGGTCTTTTTTCTTTTCTCTCCCTCTCCTCTCAGCAGGTGTTGGGATTTTCAGCTTACCTGCCTTATTGCCTTTTCTATCAAGCTGTAGTAAAAAGATTCTCAAGTTTGGGGAAAAAAGCAAAAACCAAACAATCTTAGAAGGTCATTTTTAAGCATTAATATTCTAGGATTTGAAGTTTATTTGTAGGCATCTTGAGTACTGTTCTGATGTAGAGATGAAGGTGTAGAGGTTTCACCTTGCCCCCGCCCCAGCTCCCTGCCGCTGCCTCCCACCCCCAATTGCCATCAACATTTCCCACCAGAAGTGGTGTGTTTTATGATCAGTAATGATCTCTTGTGGACACATTATCACCACAGTCCATGGTTCAGGGTTCATTCTTGACGCTGTGCATTCTCTGGGTACAGACAAGTGTCAATGACGTGCAGCCAACACTGTATCGTACAGAGTAGTGCCATCGCCCTGCAAGCCCTCTGCTGCTCTGCGATGACTTCATGGATGCTCCAGTGATGAGAGAATGGAAGCTGAGTTGTTTTGCATTCAATTGGGTTCCCTTACTGAGAGCAGCAGACATCCCAAGGGACGTATGAAACAGGTTGCGCCGCCCAGCTTCCTTGCAAGGCCTCTGCTCACAACTTGGCTCTGACTCGTCTTGGAACATCCTCCCTTGCAACCAAAAGAGGGCGTGTATGAAACCTAGAATACCTATATGTGTCAGATTGTTAGGAAACAGCACAATTTGCATCGGGTCAGCAATTGTAAATTTTGATTCTGAAATCCCTGAAAACAGAGGCACAAAAGTCGACCACCACTAATTCGGAAGGTATGTATTTAAAAATGAAAGGCAGTTTTAAAGGTGGTAATACTTCTGTGACACTGATTTTCAGTCAAACTCTATGTAGGAGTTCCTCAGATTATTAAAACTAGAATTAACCAATGTGGTCCAGCAGTCCTACTTTGGGGCGCCTGTCTAGTGGAATTGAAAGCAGATATTTGCAGAATTCATGTTCTGTAGCCGCAGAGGCAGCAATAAGCTAAGTGTCTGTCAAGAGATGAATAAAGAAAATGCAATGTGTACATATGATGGAATATTTTGCATCCTTAAAAGTAAGAAGAAAATCCTGTTTCATGTGACAAGTATCAGTAAACCCAAGGACATTATGTTCAGTAAAATAAGCACAGTTTCTGCAATTGCAAACCAAACAGCACTGTTCAGTTCACTTGCATAGACATCTCAGGAAATCATAGTCAGAGAGAAGAAACATTTGCATGAAGGACCCGTATGAACACATACTGTCTTGCTCTCAGCTCTCTCCTTGTATTACATTCTTCCTGTGTAAAGAATCCAAGCATTCAACATCCATGTTTGATTTACACCTTGAAATCTTGAATATAAGTTCCTTTTTAGAAAAGTAAAATACAGTATGTAAGCATGTTCTTCCAGGGTGGGAAAGGATGCACTCTGCTTTCAGTAGTACTAATCTCTGGTTAAATAAACTCTAAAAGCCACCTGTATATTTCATTAAACTCAACAATAATGGAGTTACATTGAGTGATTAGGGAGTTGAAAAGGTTTTGTTTTCCTACTGTTTTAAAATTTAATGCTAAGTTTAACTCCAAAATCTAAGGTAAGAACTGAATATTTAATGTAAGGGAAATAGAAGGGTGCCTCCAAGAGCTGGGGAAGGGAGAAGCAGGACCTAGGTTGGAGTGTAGAATATATTCCACACTCATGCTCACACGTGCGTACCCGTTCACCTTCAGTTGTAATCAAAACATTAAGTATGTATTTGTACAGTGTTTTGGACACTTCTGTAAACAGACTGCAAGCTACTATAAAATAAGAAGTTATTTAACTAATATCACATTCCCAAACTGGACTTCGTCTGTGTAAATACCTAATGAAGTGGAGGTTGCTTAGGAGCGGCACTCCTTCTGTCTCCATAGAAACAGTCTCTCTCGTGGCCATCAGACCTGTGTGTGTGTGTTCAGCAGGTGTTATGGAAAAGAAAAAAAGTCTCCAGGAAATAACTGCTTGACAGTCACTTAGATCCCTGACAGAGAAATGATTCCCACGGAAGGAAGCCTTTATAATTGTGAAGAAGAGTTTACCGTGTCATTTTCCCTATTACAGAATTGGGGTGAGCTGCTTTTAAGGATAAGAGTTTCACTACCTAAACTTGCGTTATTATCTGAGGAAATATATTGGAAACAATAGAAATTAAATCACTTGTTTTCTTTAAATTAAAATTGTAAGTTCATATTATGGACATTAATCTTTTTAATGTTTCATTTCTTTCATTTTTTGAGATTATAATATAATTGCATTGTTTGTTTCTTCTTCCCGCCTCTCTCTCTACACCTCCCATATTAACCCACACTTGCTCTCTTTCAAATTCATTGCCCTCATTTTCTATTAGTTGTTATGTACTACCTGTATGTAACATATATGTAACCGTTCAGTCTGTATAATGTTAGTTGTATGAGTCGTTCAGTCTGTATAATGGTATTTTGTATGTATGTTTTTCAGGGCTGACCTTTGGTATTGGGTAACATCTGGTGTGCTTTTCTCTGAGGAAGATTTATTTCTCCCACTCTCAGTGTTCCTTAGTTCCCTGTGGTTCTCTGTGTAGGGTGGAGGTCTTGAGGGGCTTTTCTCCAGGCCACATTAACATGCCTATTGTTGGTGTCATTGTTCGGCTCATGTTAGGCAGTCATGTTGGTGACTTCTGACATTACTAGCAGGCATAGGCTCACATAGAACTCCCTGTTCCTCTAGCTTTACAGTCTTCCACCCCATCTTTCACAATGATCCCCGAGCCTGAGGTAGAGTAGTTGTATTCTATATATCCATTGGGACTAGGCTCCATAACTCTGCATTTTGATTGGTTATTGATTTTTGTGTAACGGTCTCTTATCTGTTGCAAAGTTTCCTTGATGTGGGGTTGAGGATTATACTTACCTGTGGGTATACAGAATAAATCATTTATACTATAGTTTAGGGAGTCTGCTAGTTTAGTAAAAGAGCAGTTATAGGTTCTCCCCTCCTAAGATCCATGACTTCACGAGCCCAGTACCAGGCAAATTTCTTCTTGTTGAGCAGGTCTTAAGTCCATCTAGAGAGTTGTTGGCTACTGTCAAGTTATATGTATCACTGCTGCATCCCTTAGGGCTATCATGCCATGCTGGTCATTGTGGTACATAGGTGTACTGGGTAGGACTGTTGATCGCTTCCCTCTTTTGGAGGTTGCATGGTGCTCATATCCATTGCTTCAGCCTAAAATAGCCATCCCTGCCTCTGCCACAACCAGCTTCCAGGCTTCCTTACAGGCCCATCCCATACTACATCCAACTTCTCCACCCAGCCAGATCTAACTCTTTACTCCAAGCTTGGATAAGGGCATTCATCCTGCACACCAGCCTAGTCTCCTCTGTCCCCCTGACTTCATTCCACCTAAGCCACTTCCAGCTTCTAGGCTTAAACTGCCCATACATCTCTCTTATGCCCCAACTACTCTGTCCATAGTTATTCCATAGAACTAACAAAAGAGTCCATATACTCAGGTCTCATTGCAAACTAAAAACAACATGAAAGGTCAAGCCAGTATTTCACCTCCAAAATCCACTCTTCTGTAAAAATAGTTGCCAATGAGAATTACCAGATGAACCCAGGATACAGAATTTAAAAGAACCATCATAAACCTCATCAAAAAAAAAAAAGTCAAGAAATTTAAAGAAAGCACAAACAGCTCAATGACATTAAAGAGGAAGAACTTAAGGACAATTAACACCAAGTGATACCTAAGAAAACATGAGCACAAGGCTGATGGAAAGGACAGAGGCAGCCCAGGACTTGAGATGGAATTCAATAATGAGATAAACATTGAAGAGGACTCCAGCTGAACAAAGATGGAATTGAAATTGAAAAACCCAATGGCTCCATTGGAAACTTCAAGGAAAGCGACAAGTGAAGTGAATCACACAGAAGACAGAATGTTAGGACTCAAAGATGAAGTAGAGGAGCTAGACGAAATAATCAAGGAACATTGATATATATCAGACCTAAAATCACAGGGAAGGAACATAAAAAATGTGGGAGACCATGAACAAATCAAACCTTCACATTAGAGGCGTAGATGAGGGAGCTGACTCCCAAGTCAGTGGCGGCGTGGACCAGCTTAGCAAACTCTTTTCTTTTTTTTTTTTTTTTGGTTTTTCGAGACAGGGTTTCTCTGTGTAGCTTTGCGCCTTTCCTAGAACTCACTTTGGAGACCAGGCTGGCCTCGAACTCACAGAGATCCGCCTGCCTCTGCCTCCCGAGTGCTGGGATTAAAGGCGTGCGCCACCACCGCCCCGCTGCAAACTCTTAATGTGTGCCTCTCCTGTTCAGGGATGGCTTTGTGAAGCACACATAGTGCTTTGAGTCTGGGGATCTTTGTGACCTTTTGCTAGGTAATGAAGCATATGCCTTTATTTCTCCCTTCATTCTTTATAATTTGGGCTGAGTCTTTATTTGGGTGTGACCTTGGTGATTGTTTTTGTTCCTTTTTCTGAGAAGAAAGCCCTTTTAGGGAATGTAACTATAGTTTTGTTTTCTTGATAAAAGTAGACTTATCATGCATTCTAGTCAGCATATGTCTTTGGTACACCACAAACAGTTGGTAGCTAATAATCTAATTTTAGATTCTGTGTTTAATCTGAAGTAGTGTTAGATTTTAAAAAGAGTGAGAGGTTGTTGGCAGGCTTTCAAATAAAGCAAGAAATTTAAAGTGTAGATTAAAAAACTATTATTGTGCTTCTGATGTATGTTTGGGGGGAGGGGTACATACATGCTGAGGATAATTTTGTGGAATTGACTTTCTCCTTTTTATTTACCATGGATTCTGTGTATTGAACTAAGATCGTCAGGCGTGCATGGCAGAGGCTTTAGCTGCTGAGCCATCTTGCTGCCCAGTAGGTTTTTTTAACGTGTCAGGTGCTGTGGCTTCATCATCAGGATTCTTATGGATCTGTTTTATTGATCCTTACAAAACAGGAGAGGTGGTGACCATGCTTAGAACTGTGTAATATTCCGTGACTAATTGATCACACCAGAACAGAGAGACAGAATGACTCCAGGACCAAGAACTTGTGATGTGTAGGGGTCTAAGGATGACCAGAAAACAAAATGGTATGTTTCATTCCAGTGGGAAAAACACATTATACCACCTACTGGCATCCTTCTTAGGCTGACAAAACTTCACTAACAAATGGGATTAGTTGAGGGAACTCGATATTACCGAACAAAAGCGATGGTGTCTATTTGACAGATGTATGTCAAGTGCAAACAGAAAGTGGTAACAGTTCTTGTGAAGTGTTCCAGAGTGTTGTGATTGGCATGTGTTTAGCCAAGCATGGACTTTCTAGAACTTTTTTAAAATGACAGGACATGTTAGCAACTTAAAAAAAAAAAATAGTAATACAGCCCAATTAAAGTAATTTTACCATCTGATTGACTGATTCTGCTAGGCCTGGTTTTCAGAGGAATTGGAGAGACAAAGAAAAGCAAAACAGTGGCTGCAGATGTCCAGCCAGTTAAAGAGTTCAGAAAGATCTGAGTGTATTTCTCATGGAAGACATTTCAATTGAAGTATTTTTTATAAAGAAAAACTTTAAAATTACCGCGCCGAGGCTGAGGATGTAACCCAGCTGGCAGAGTGTTCTCACCTCGCATGCATGCATGCATGCATGCATGCAGGCCTGGCTTCTGTCTGCAGCACTTCATAAATGGCATGGTGGTGCAAGCCTGCAGTCCCAGCACGCTGGACTACTTGCAACCCACTTCAAAAATTCCCAAACTGCAATTTCAGCTCAGGATGCCACAATTGCTTATTTGTTTATCACTGAGTTTTCAATACAGAAGATCCGATAAGTAAATACAAAGGCAGGATATTGAGAGAGAGAAAGATTGTAATTATTAGACAGTGGGTTACAAAGTCTAGTAGTCAAAACCTTTCTATACTTCAGTAAGAAAAATTACAGAATACAAAATGGCATGGCCACTGTATCCACGGCCTCGGGAGTTACTGTTACCCAGATGCCTTGGGGTTTATCGGTACACTCTTAACCACAGCCCAGAGTGCCTGGTTCCTTGGCCGCTTTCTCACTTCTAGAACTACTGCTCTGCTAGCCCCCGAGATCTGACTTCGCCAGGCTGCAAATGGGGCTAGGTGAAGCCATTTCCCCAGACGGAAGGAAATTCCAAAATCCTCTGAACGAGTATCACAGTCCAAAGGAACACGGAGAAAGCTCCAGGGAATCCCCTCCCCTTCCTTCCCTCCCCTGTCCTTACTTCTGTCTGTCCAGCCAAACCTCCTGTGTGCTGGAGATCTGGCTGGCCTTCTCTGAGACTCAGGCCAACTTGGTGGGGATGTGCCAGCATCTCTTGGTTTCTCTCTGTTGGTCCTTTGCTTATGCTGCTGGAACTTCACCCCAGATCTAGTGTTCAACTGAAGACTACCTCAGAGTCAGGTTTTGTTTGTTTGTTTTGTTTGTTTTGTTGTTTGTTTGTTTTCGTTTGTGGGGGTGGTGGTGGTGGTGGTGGTGGTGGTGGTGTGGCACAAATCTAAAGCAAAATGAAAGTGCCAAAAAAAAAAAAGAAAGAAAGAACCGATATATATAAACATTAGTACACATTAAATTACACTGAGATGCCATTTTTCTTGCACATTAGTTTGGCAAAAAGTGAAAAGATGAACAAGTCTGTTTGCTGAAATTGAGTAAATCACTGTCATGTGAAGGTGGAGACTGAGTGCCTTTATGCTGCTGAAGAGTGATGTGGCAGTGTTCAGTCTCAGTCAACAATCTCTCTATGTGTCAGGTCATATGGGTCTACATGCTGTTTTATAATAGCGCAAATTAGCAGACAGAGTGACCATTTAAAAAGGGCGGGACTTGAAAAATAAATGGTACACCCATTTTATAGAATACCTTACTCCTTCCTTAGAAAGAGTAAGTTAAACTAAGTGAATCCTGGAAAGATAGCTCTGATATATTTTAAGGGAAATAACCATTAACCTAGTTTTATACAACCTAACTAAACAAAACCCTAAATGTGTGTTTCCTCTGTGTATGTTTACAAAAGTGTTTTCATTTTAAACAAGATACACAAGGATACACCAAATAGTCTATTTGCTTAAAAAGTAAGATTGAATGTGCAGACAGTTACTAACATTGCCCCTGTGTTTCCCTTGTATGTTTAATGTACTATAATATGCATTAAAATAATTAAGGTAATAGGTAGACAGTAGGATGGAAAAAATAAGAGGATAGTTTTTTTCTAAAATAATTTAAAATATGTGTAATCCGATTTTGATAGGTCACTTCTAAGGAAATAAATTTAAACTTTAGCCAGAATTTCACATTAGATTTTTTGTGAGTAGTAATATATTCGATATATATAAAATTCTGACCAGTCAGTATCTATCATTTCTTCATTAGGCATACACTGTCATGTAACATACCTTCTGAACATTACAGCATCCTGTGAATTCATTTAAAAAAAAAGAATAAAATTGGTGAATAAAGGATGACTGCCGGATTTGTTGATATTAAAAAGCATCACCAATTAGTTTTCACATTTCATTTTATCATAAATCATATTACTACACTGTATAATAACAGTATGATAGATATCGCAAAAGGACCTTTAAATATTTATGTTTGGTATACTTACACTAGCATGTGGTTTCCATTGTTACATATACGCACATCAATAAAAAGTGACAAGATCTCCAAAATTTTCCTTGTCTATGTGTTTTTATTATCAATGGGAAGAAAGTATTTTTTAAAAATTAGTTTACTAGTACAAAGTGAGCTGGTAATTTTTTCTATTTTGTATGCATGTCTTAAATCCTAAGTGAAAACCTGCATCGAATTGTTTTATCGTATGCCTTGCCTTTTTTCCAAGAGGAATTCAGGTCTTTTTTATTAGGTCAATGAACCATTTTAGTATATTCAACATGAACTAAACAAATTTGCCCGTTATCAGTTGTGTTTACAGGCAGACATGTTTTCTCTGTCTGTGTCGGAGGCTCTGGAGAGATAGTCTTGTGTGAGGCTTCCACGGTCAGTCAGCAGACATGTCTGTCAGTTCTTCAGAGGGGAGCTGTATGCTTCTTTTCAACTTTATCTGTCACGTTTTGAGTTGAACTCTTCAGAAATGAGTAGATATGGTGCCACTCCTTGAAGGACTCACGATATGAGTTTAAACTGGCAAGCTGAATAATGTTTTTCCCAAGAAAAACATTCTAAAAGAAAATCCCTTTGTAGGTAAGCTTCTTATGGGGCCTGTGACGAAAACAGAACCCAAGAAACAAGTGTATTCTGTCATGCTGCCCTATTTTACCTTTGTGATATCTGTCACAAAAATAACACACTATTTTCACTTTAAAAAGTTACATAATCCATGTGAACTCAGTAAGCACCTACTAGCAAAAAGGAATGTCCATGTCTGTCCTCCCACCCACTTTGTAAGTCACCAGAGAAAAATTCTGGCTGCTTCCAGCTGTTGTGAAAAGCCCTATTGTTCTGTTGTAAGCCCAGATGAAAGCATGGCTTTATTCTCATGTTTTCCTTCACCCCTGCTCCGCAATTCACCTTCAAAGATATGTGGGGATTTGCATTTGAGGAAGTGGAGGAGCTCAACCTTGGCCAGGCCTTGTAAATACCTGGTTGGTGTCTACATGGGCATCACTAACTGCATGAGTGCTTAGGTGAGACCCTTTTGTGTGCCCCCCCAAGGTGTGCTATGTAGAAACTAATGTCTTCTGTGCCTTTGTTGTCTAGATTTGTCAACACAGCTAACAGACATGTTGACAATTCACTCTGCCAGGGAACTGTGCCATGGTCCTAGAAATACAGGAACTGAGCATGAGCAGTGGCAGGGAGCTTGTGGTAAGGAAAATGAATTGCTAATGTTAACAGCAGACTCCAAATGCCTAACAGTATTTGCTCACTGCTAAAGTCTTTCAGTGTTTGCTGTGGCACCAGTGAGATTTTGAATCCAGTTTAGGATTGGCATTGATCAGAACCCTGACTTGGAAAATGATCTCATATGATTCTCCTCATATAAGAAAAGCCAGCTTGAGAGCTGTGAGGTAAAATTTCTGCCCCTTGTGATGGATCAGAGTTTGGATTACTGTTGGAGATGATCACACATGCAGAGTTGATTGACAAGCCGCTGATGTTCCATGTAATTTTGTTATGCAGTCTGTTTACCAGAGCATAATTGTTTATTAAAAACTTTACTTTTGCTTGAGGACTGGAAGATGACTCCACTGTTAGGAGCACTGGCTGTCCTCCCAGAGGACCGGGTTCAATTTCCAGCACCCACTTGGCAGCAAACAACTGTCTGTAACTATTTCCAGAGGACCTGACACCCCCTTCTGGCCTCTGTGGGCACTGCACACACATGGTGCACAGACATGCATGCAAGCTAAACACCGATACACATAAAATAAAAATAAATAAAATCTCAAGAAAAAAATTCCTTTTACTTAATGCTTTTCTCTGTCTGTAGAATTTATTTGTCTGAAGATTATAACAAGATGACACCTGTGAAAAACTATCAAGGTAGGAGTCAAAGGACTGTGTTAACTGCCTCTAAAACTATTTTTTGGTAAGTTTTCATTCTCACTAAGAACACTTAAATTACATGGGGGAACAAAAAGAGAACCCTGTGAGGTCAGTATTATCCCAGTTGTGAATTAAGTTGCTGAGGCCAGAAGAACCTGGGTTACTTGTAAGGTCAAGTACGACCCAGACTAAGTTGGGTGACTGCCAAGCCCACAGCTTTGTCTTTCTACACCGTGCTTCCTGGAATGGTACAGTAGGCTCAGGAAAAGTGGAGTCAGCCTCAGGTTGCCTCAGATGAGCCTCATTCCATGTTTGGTGAACTGCTTTGATGTGCATCTTCAACATTGGCTTATTGGCCAAATTCATTCTGTCAATCAGAAGTAGTGTCTGGAAGGGACCTGTATTCAGACCAATAGTATCATGTAATCAGGTGTTAGATCTTTAAGACCCGAATGTCATTTTATCCAGATATCTTGATCTCACTCATTCTTTGTGGTTACCCAGCATCCTGTCCATGACCTCCAAAAGACACTATGCTATCAAGTGTTTGGATTAAAAAGGCGTGTGATTCCCAAGTACTGGAATTAAAGTGTGTGCCACCATCTGCCTGAAAACTAAGGCTAAGGTTGCAGCCAACCTAGGCTGCATAGGAAAGCCTTTCTAAAACCAAAACAGAACAAACAAACAAAAAGTCAAAGTGGGAGCTGGAGCAATGGCTAAGTGGTTAAGAGCACCTGCTGTGCTTGGAGAAGACCCAGGTTTGGTTCCCAGCACCTGTGTGGTGACACACAGCTGTCTGTGACTCCAGTTTTTGGGAATACAAAAGCCCTCTCTGGCCTCCATAGGCCTTGACCCACACGGTGCTCCTACATGCAGATAAAACACCAAAACACATAAAATAAAATAATATTTTTAAAAAGCTATAGAAACTAGGCCTAACAAACAAAAGCACTGTAAATAAACATATTTTTAAAAGTCAAACTTTTAAAAAGATGAAAAATATTATTGAAATTCTAAAAACAATGGGTAAGTAGATTAGACCATAAATTATTAAGCTAGTGATAGATTTGATATCAATGGAACAGTAATGTTTAAAGTGATGAAGGAATGCCTAAACATTCTATACTCTGAGAGGACATCTTTCAAAAATTAAAATTAAATTAAAACTTTTTTCAGTCATAACCCAAAAAAACTCATTTCTTATAGACCTCCATTAGAGGAAACATCAAAGGAAAATCTTCAGGAAAGAAAGTTATGCCAATGGGAAATGTGCATCTACTCAAAGAGTGAAGAAGAACAAAATAGTAACTGCAATACAGTCTCTTTAAAGGATCCTTGGGTGTTTAACTCAACAACATAGAAGTGGTATAAGATATAGAATTAAAATGTGTAATGATGATATTTATAAAAGTAGGAGGTAGGGAAAAAATAGGAAATATGCTGTTGTGTGAAGTTGTTATGCTAAACATGTGAACTGGTAAATTAGAGGTACATACTGTTCACCATAAACAACTGTTAACTGTGACAAACACAGCTTCTAACCGATGAAATGAAATAGAAACGGGAAATGATTTTCAGGAGTAAAAATGAAGGCCAAAGCAAGAGGAAAATGGAGAAAAAAAAATGGAGAAAAGAGAACACTTAGGAAGGGGTTGAAACTGAAAATATCAATGACACATTAAATATTAATAAAGTAAAACTGATAGAAGCCGGCAACTTTTAATTAAGTCCGTTGAGTGAGGATTTGAGATTCAAATATACCGGTACAAGACGCTGTCATTTGAGAAGCAAGTTGATGGCAGAAGGGTAGAGTCACACCATGAGAACACTAACCAAAATGAAGCTCAGCTAACGTTATTAATATGGAAGCAGATTTTCAGAGCAAAAATAAAAGGCCAGTCCAGCAGAAGGCCATAATGAGCCTTTTTGTACGCTACTGGTGTAGCTTTGAAATAAGGTTAACAATGAAATGTTAGGGACAAATGGCCGCATACACAGTTGTAGTCAGAAATTAACATTCTCTTCCTGCTAGCTGATAGAACAGGCATGCAGAAAGTTGTCAGAACAATTCAAGGCTTCCCAATGGTCACCTGTAGAAATTCCATTCCGCGGAAATGGGATTATGCCCAATTTTCAAGTGCACACAGAACTGAAATGATTCTGCTATGATTAAAACCATAAAAGCAAGTCTCGATAAGTTTTGAAGGACTTAGAAATATGTTCTAAGAATGGAATTAAAAGTAAAATTTGATGATGAAATGACCGTTGGGAAATCCTAAAATATTTGGAAGGCAAGTAATACACTTCTGAATAATCTATGGGTTAAAGAAGGAATCATAAAGCATTCTGAAGAGAATAAAAGTGAAAACAAGGATACCAATATTTATAGGATACATCTGCAGCAGCGTCTAAGGGGAATGACAGCTCAACATTGATGTCCTGAAAGAAGCAAGGTCTCAATTCAGTGACCTTGGTTTATGCCATTGGGGAAAATAAAAAAGGGAAAGGAATAAAGAAAGCTAAGCTACCCAGAGGGAAGGGAAGACAGTTTATTACAGCAGTTCATGAAGTATAAACCGGATAGTGCAGAGAAGTCAGTGCCATCAAAGGCTGTTTTCTGAGTGATAAACTTCTAGCTAGACTAGCAAGGGGGAAAACATTGGAAATTATCAGTATCAGGAAAGAGTAGCCTGACGCTCTTCCAGAAGCTCCATGTGTGAATACTGTATTGTTATGTGTTGGTATATAGAACAAATGAAGTCAACAGATCTTTCAAGTCACAAGCTGCAATCACTCAAGAGAAATAGATGGTCCTAATAGCTCTATATGTGTCCAGAGAAGCCAACTTTTTAGTTTAAAACCTTCCCTTAAAAGAAAGCTTGTGTTAGTCAGGATTCTTACAGTAGTGGTTGTCAACTTTTCTAAAAGCTGAGACTCTTTAATACAGTTGCTCATGTGGTGACCCCTAAATATAAATTATTTTTGTTGGCACTTCATGACTGTAATTTTGTTACTGTTATGAGTTGTAATGTAAATATCTGTGTTTTCTGGCAGTCTTAGGTGGCCCCTGTGAAAGGGTCATTTGCCCTTCAAAGGGTCATGACCCACAGGTTGAGAACAGATGCTCTAGAAGACCAGCATTGAGAGAATGAATCTCTCTCTATATAGACAGGCTCAAACATTGGCATTATAAAAGAATCAGGGTCTCAAATCAGTGACCTTGGTTTATGCCATTGGAAAGAAAAGGAATGTGTGTGTGTGTGTGTGTGTGTGTGTGTGTGTGAGAGAGAGAGAGAGAGAGAGAGAGAGAGAGGAGAGAGAGAGAGAGAAGAGAGAGAGAGAGAAGGGTATTATTAGAATGACTTACAGGCTTTAGTCTAGCTTGTCCAACAATGGCTCTACCAATGGAAGGTCCAAGAATGCAGTAGATGTTCAGTCCATGATGTTTGATGTCTCATCTGGTCTTCAGTGTGACAGAATCCTAGAGAAGTAGGCTGTAGTGGCCGTAAGGAATGGACTGGCCAGCAAGAAAGAGCAAGCAGGCCAAGAGCGAAAGCTCCTTCTTCATTCCCTTTAGACTCCTAGACCAGATGATTCTGCTGGTTCTATTTTATGAACATTAAGGAAGAAAATATGTAAAACTACAGGACTCTTTTGGAAATTGAGGAATGAAGACTTCCCAACCCATTGTAGGAAATCAGTATTTCCTGATAATAATGCGCTGCAAATCAATATGAGAAAACTAGGATGCCGTTCTCCATACAGAATGCTACAAACCTAAATTTCACCAAATCCAGAATACATTAGGGTCAGGTGAGGTTTATCTCAGGAACGTAGTGTTGGATTCACATTAAAAACTAAAAGGTGGCCGGGCAGTGGTGGCGCATGCCTTTAATCCCACACGTGGGAGGCAGAAGCAGTAGGATTTCTTGAGTTTGAGGCCTGCCTGATCTACATAGAAAGTTCCAGGACAGTCACAGCTAGAGAGACCTTGTCTCAACAAACAAATAAAACGAAACCACAAAAACTCAGTGCTGTGTTCCCCAAATAAGAGAAGTAACGCTCAGACAAATAGTTTGTGTGCCCATGGTCATGGCAGTGTAATCACAGGAAGCCCGGGATGAAAGCCACTAGGTGTGCATCATGAATGGAATGGAATAAGAATGAATGGAGTGAAATATGTGTGTGTGTGTGTGTGTGTATTCACATGTACATATGTGTGTGTATATATATGTATAATATGAAGGCATATCACAGAACCTTCAGAAGGACGTAACTTCAGCACACTCCAGCATAGTGAATGCCCATCACAAAAGAACATGTTATGTCCACATACATATGGTATTCACTACATCAAATCTGTAGAGACAGAAAATGGAATGGTAATTACCCTGAGCTGGGGAGGAAGGGACTTATGTGAAAAGATGTACAAGTTCTAGAGAGGTGATGACTATCATATATTAATTTGAATGTTCTTAATTCTACAGAATGTATATTTGAAAGTGGTTAAAATGGTAAATTATATGTCACATTTCTATAAAAAAATTAGAGAGATTTTATGTATAAATTGCTTGATGAAATACCTGAAGCATAGTTCAATATGTCAATAATTATTAATTCCTTTGGAAAAATTGCTCCATTCTTGATGACACATACCTAGGGCAGGAGAACTGTGAGTTCAAGGCCAGTCTGGGTTATATAAGGAAAACCTATCTAAAAGAATAAAACAAAAATCAAATAAACCAGTTTTTGAAAGCAGTATGGATAAACTAGAGTTGCTGATGACATAGCCTCTTTGAAAATATTTCATCATTTTTCAAAAGAGTTAAAATAGTTATCTTGTGACACAGCATTTTTACTCATCCCTGTATAAGCTAGTATTGAAAAATTATATTCACACAGAATGTAAAACAGATTCTTAGAAACATTGTTTACAATAGCCAAGAAAGGGAAATAATCCTGATCTCTTATTAGTGGATGAATGGACGTGTGTGTGTGTGTGTGTGTGTGTGTGTGTGTGTGTGTGTGTGTGTGTGTTTGTATAAGAGAATGGAGTGGTAATAATACATGATGTAACATGTGAACTTAAAAACATGCTAAGTGGAAGAAGCCAGACACAGAAGGCCGCATCATATGAACAACATTTATATGAAATGTCAAGAATAGGAGATTCAATAGAGACAGAAAGTATATTGACCAAAGTTAGGGGAAGGGAGAATTGAATTGTTTTGGGGTGAGGAAATACTCTGGAAGTAAATGGTGGCAATGATCATGTAACATGAATATGCTATCAGCCAATGAATTCTGATCTCTAAAAAGGTCAGAAGTATAGTGAGTTTTATCTCAATAAATTTGTTTTTAAAAATCAACCAATGATACCTGATATCATACAAAGATTTTAATTCCTTTGGATCTTACAAAAAAGGACAAGTTTAGAGAATATGTAATCTCCCTAAAACTTAGTAGTCCAAATGCACCGATCCATAAATGAGTTACACAGCATGACCAAGCGAGAGTTATTACAGCTCTGCAGAGCTGTTCAACCAAAAATCAACATAGCCGTCACATCAACAAGCCAAAGAAGAAAAATTCTCTCATAAGTCAGTGCAAAAAGGGGTAGGGATGTAGTTCAGTAGTAGCTTTCCTGGCATGCACAGGCTCTTCTACATCCCCAACACCACCACCAGGGTGGGAAAAGGCACCACAGGTAAAGCATGATCACAACTCAGAAACCAGGGAGGAGAAAAGCACTTCAGGGTGAGGAATGCTTGCAGCTCCTGTGGCCGAGGGCACATGGTGAGAAAGCACGTTCCCCTGATAAGACGAGCGTCCCTTCCCCCTGGTTCTAGTCACAAAGCCAGACATCAAGCCCAGGCTTTCCTGTGAGTTTCTAAAGTGTAATGATAAGTGTCTGCCTTCAAAGAGTTTTCTTCTGAGTAAGAGAGTTCCTTCTCCTTGGACTGTTTTGAGTTTTGAGATTTTGTTTTGTTTGTTTTCCCATTAACAACCAGACATTAGAGAACTGACTGCCATAGAAACCAAGGTTTGCTTGCTGGTGTGTGTGTGTGTGTGTGTGTGTGTTGTGGTGTGTGTGTGTGTGTGTGAGAGAGAGAGAGAGAGAGAGAGAGAGAGAGAGAGAGAGAGAGAGAGAGAGAGAGAGAGACATCCACTCTCAGTCTCCACAATGACTAAGAGAATGTGTTGAATGTGTTTAAACACCCTGAAATTGGCAGATGGTTTTCCGCAGTGAGGCTGCAGACAGCCACCCACACTGTCTAACGCTGCTCAGTAATCAAGGTGGAAAATCTCCACCTCACATACTCAAGAGTATACTCCTGGCCCACCAGACCACTGCCCGAGCACAGTGTGTCTTGTTCATCCTGTTACCCTGTGTTCATTGCCTGGCATCACATAGTAAGAAGGCAAAACTCTTGCTGCCTGAGTTTATTAACTGAGAAGTCACAGGCCCTTAACCAATCCACTCAGCAACTTCCCTGCACCTCAGTTTGCCCAGGTGAGCGACAGAGAGATAGCTAGAGGGTATGAGCAGTCTCTCCTTTCTCTGAAGTTGTATGATGCAAAAATTCCTCTAGTAGGGTTGCCCTTGTATGTGAGTAACCCCAGGAACTCTCCCCTTTCCTCATGTGTACTTGCTTCTGCATAGCAGGTGTTTCAGTCTTACCTTAGTTACTTTCTCTATTGCAGTGGTAAAACACTATGACCAAGTCAACTTATAAAAGAAAGCATTTATTTGGACTTGTAGTTCCAGAGGGAAAGTCCGTAATGGCAAAGTAGAGACATGGGGCAGGACCAGCTTGAGAGATCATGTCTTGATTCACAGGCAGGAAAGCAGAGAGATTCCACACTGGGAATGGCATGTGTCTTTGGAAACATCAAAGCCCATCCCCAGTGACACAGCTCCTCCAACAAGGCCACACCTCTAAATCCTTCCAAACAGTTCTCCCAACTGAAGACCAAGCATTCAATATATGAGACTATGGGGAGGGGGGGAGTGGAGATTCTCTTTCAAACATCCACCATTCTGTTTTGTAATTATTCTGCAAGCTTTTGGGTTCTGACAGGAAACTGTCAGAAATTTTGTTATGAGTTTAAAAATCGGATTTTCAACAACAACAACAACAAAGACAATATATCTTTCTTTGAGTATAAAGTGACCACAGTGACTATGTTGCAAATATTATTCCTACTGTGCTTGTGGTCAACTGATCCAGTCAGTAGCCCAAGTATGCTTGGCTAGGCCTTGGGGTAGGGAGCTCTCCAAGGCAGTAATCTGGATGGACACAAGCAAGGGTGTAAAGAGATAGATGATAAAAAAAAAAAAAAAAAGAACAACAACAACAAAAACAACGAGTGTCCAAGGAGAGCTGTTGTTCTGCCCCAGCCCTGATGGCTTTCCTGATGGCTTGTCCTTCTCCTCTTCTGGGATAGGGAGAAGGATGTAATGGTGGGCTACATTTTTCCATTTCCCTCAGGATGCTTCCTTATTGGTCATTTTCTCATCTCTTGATTTTTTTTTTTTCGCAGCACATCAGAGCAGAGTGACGATGGTCCTGTTTGTTCTGGAACTGGAGTGGGTGCTGAGCACAGGGCAAGACAAGCAGTTCGCCTGGCACTGCTCTGAGAGTGGGCAGCGCCTGGGATGTTACCTTGTACCAGTGCTGTGGCCTCGGGCCTGCAGTATCCTTTGCGGGACAAGTCCCTTCCTCTTTGGTGCATGAACATTTGGTATATAGGTTTTGTTTCCTAGTTTTGATTTATGTTTTTTCTGTGTGAAAAGATGCTCAGAGACCTTCTTAAGTACAAGTTATTGGGGTTTCCCGTGTGAATGGAGCGGAGTGAGGCGACACCTTTCAAGCGGCAGGCTGCTGACTGCTGTGACATAGTTCTGACACCGAGACAGGACACGGTGTGATCCTCCGCGGTTAGGACTGCAGTCCCCTGGCATACAATCATCAACAAAACACATTTTGGTTTAATGGACCAGTCGTTTCCCTTACAGGAAGTCCCCCCTAACATTATAAATACCACATTGGTGCTTAGAGAGTGGGCCATGAGTTTCCTGTTCATATAGACAGATTTGGGGGGCCATTGGGATGGCTTAGCAGGTCAAAGTGTTTGCTGCACAGTTTGGAACCTGAGTTCAGTCCCAAGAATTCATGCTGGAAGGAAACACATGGCTGCTGGAAGTTGTCCTCACATGTGACGTGCACACTGTGCTACACACTAGTAACAAGAAATTAAATTTTAAGTATTTCTTGGCAGGCTGCCATGCAAGGACCAGTGAGCTAGCTGTCTCTAGGTGGTATCCTGCAAACTTTGTTCAGGCACGAAACTTTCTCAAGAATCCATAGTGTGATCTTGTCTCCCAAGTTGCAAGCCTATTTACTTGTGGTGAGGACCAAAGAATACCAAAGAAGCTCACTTCTTTGCTGCATGAGGCATGAGGACCAGGAACTAAGCCTGGTTAAGCTTTTAGGCTTCGAGCAGCAGTTTAGCTGAGAAATCCATTGGATGAGGACTCAGAGGCTTCCAGTTTGAGGAAATGAGATCAGCTGAGGAATTGCGAGATCAGCTGTGGCTAGTTCTGCTTCTCTGATATTCCAGCGTTCACTCCAATACCTGGCTCTGGGTTTGTTTTTACTAATAAGACCTTCTAACAATTCGTGCTACAAGTGTGTGTGTGTTGTGTGTCTGTGTTTGGAAGCTCTTCAGTAGGTGCATGCCCACCAAATTCATCTTAACAGCTCTTGTTTTCAAGCTATGATACCAACCCTTACCCTGATCTTTAGTGCTAAACTGATGGCTTGACAGTCCTGTGCTTTGCCAAGGGAGGTGGACTAAGCCAAGAAGTGTGTGGTTCTTCTAAAGCCAGAGCCTCCACCCCCAGCACTCCCTGGAACCACCTGGTGAATAGGTAGATTGTTAGGCAGATGACTGCACTCTTAGGGTCCTTGCCTTCCTCCTGCCATTGTCCACTCTTAAGAGAGTTGTGTGTGTGTGTGTGTGTGTGTGTGTGTGTGTGTGTGTGTGTGTGTGTGTGTGACAAAGGGATGGAAGAAGATCTCAGGAAGCAACATCAATGCGGACAGGGAAGTCATTCCACTGACTTTGCAGAGGACAGCTGCTGATACATAGAGGTCTCCACAGATGGCTGACACAATACTGTCCTGTCTCCACCTGTCATTTATCCAAGTTAACGAGTGACAGACATCTCAGACCACATTTCGAATGTCCTCTTCCTCCAGGCCTCTCAGTAGAGAATAGTGGTGACAATAACTGAAACTCAAGCCAAGAAACAAGGAGACAAAGAGACTAACCATACTTTGTGGAGCTATGAGTTTCAAGCAGTATGAAAGTGTTAGATTATTTTTGCTGTATACATGAAATGTCAGGTATTAAGTGACCGGTCATAGTAACAGTGGTATGCAGAAGGAGAGGAAAAGGAAGAAGGTGTGAGCCCAGCCTTCCCTCAGAACTCGGAGTGCTCCTGCACTCGCTGTACCATGCACCAGTAAAACTATATGCTCAGTTCCTATGGAGCAGCAAGGACTTAGAGGCCCAGAAAGGCCAAGGGATTGATTTATTTGTTCAGGGTCCTGGCATAGCAGGATGCTAGAATTGGGAACTAAGATTTCTCAGCTGTCCTTTGCACATCCACCCAGTCCAGGGTGAGCTCTTTCCCGAAGGTCCCAAGGCAGGGCAGAGGAAGTGGGAGTATTTTCCTTGGGCTGTACTTTGCTAGTCTTTAGTTCAAGAGATATCTCACCCACCTTACCCTCTCATAATCTTACCATTTGACCATATTTTAACCTTTTTTTATGCTTCCACAAAATAATTCAAGACTCTTCATGTTTAGCTTTTTCTCAAGAGCATTGGAGGTATTTTTAAAATGTCACTGTGTAGTGAGATGTCACCCTACAAGTGTCATCGCTTAGGTATATTCCCAGTCAGGTCAAGAGCTCTGAAAAGTGATAAGATTAGCTTCTCTCTCTCTTCCTTCTCCTCCCCTCCTCCTCCTCCTCCTCCTCCCTCCCTCTCTCTCATTCTCTCTCTCTCTCTCTCCTCTCTCTCTCCTCTCTCTTCTGTTAAGATTTATTTCTTTAGTATGTATACAGTGTCTGTCTGCATGTGTCCCTGCAGGCCAGAAGAAGGCACCAGATCTCATTTACAGATGGTTGTGAGCCCACCATGTGGGTGCTGGGAATTGAACTCAGGACCTCTGGAAGAACAGCCAGTGCTCTTAACCTCTGAACCATCTTTTCAGCCCCAATATATTCTTAGTCTCTTAATGGAACACTTAATGTCAATATTGAGCACTCCAGATCCAGTTGTACTACCATTTTATTTAAACTCTTTCTAAGTCCCTGTTGGGACCATGGTTTGGTTTGGGTTTTTGTTTTTGATATTGTTGTTTTTACTTTGGACACAGGATCTCTCTCTATAGCCCTGGCTGTCCTGGACCTTGCTCTCTGGCTGACCTCAAACTCAGATATCCACCTGCCTCTGCCTCCCAAGTGCTGGGATTAAAGGTGTGCACTGCCCCTAGAAAAAAAACATTTTATGACACTTATCCATAACTCACATCCACTGTTGATACTTCTGTCCCTTTTTGCCACAGTATTCTGAAGCAAATTCTAGACCTTAATGTCATTTTATCTCAACATTTTATTGTGAAACCTCTAAAACTAAATATTTATTCATAATCATGAAGATATAGTTATGTCTGGAAATTAAAACTGCTTCATACTTCTAATCCTCTATTCTCAGTTTTATAATGCTTGTTTTACAAGTCACTTTTTTGTAATAGAATTGTTTGAAATTGGATGTAGACACACTGCACCTTGTCCAGACGTTGTCACGTGTTCCGGTTCCTCTCTGGAGCAGTTCCCACTGTCTCTGGAAGTTTCTGAACTTGCTCTCTAGACAGTCCTCATTTGACACTGACCCCCTGCTTCCACTGACATCACATATTTTGTTTCATCTCCCTGCTCCCTCATTCTGTGTACGTTTGTCCTTCCTCATGGAGATGGTTTGAGTCCTTCACCCTGCTGCCCGCCCGTTAGGAGCCCGGGGAACTGGGTCGTCATCCTCCATTCAGTCTGAACCAGTTTCCTGACTCTGGGGACTGTCCAGTGACTTTAGTGAATGGGTTTCTTGCTTCTTTGTCCAGAAACAGTCAGTGACTTGGGTCCAGTTAGCTCCTAACGCCCTGCCAGCATTTCTGTTACCAGTTCTGTCCAGTGGCCAGCTTTAGCTGAGTCATTTGCTTCATGGAGGTGCAGAGTGGCCATTTTCTAATCTCTCGTGTTTTCCCCATGTGTGCTGGTTGAAGTATTTGAAACAGAAGACTTCCTTACCATCCAGTGCCACCTGTCTACTCTTGGATGACATGTTATGGAAAACAGGTGTCTTCATTCTTATCATTTTAATTTTCGTTTCCTGCTCTGGTGTTTGTTTGAGACAGATCTTCATACATAGCCCAGGCTGTTCAGGAACTCACTGTATAGTTGAGCTTGGCCCAAATCTCATCCTCTGCCTCAGCCTCCTGAGTATTTGGGGGCTACAGGCTATACCACCACACTGACAATTCCTTTTCCTTAGCTGCTAATGTAGGTAGAGGGTTCATATACTGCAGAGCAGATTTTTCCTTTTTTTTTTTTTTGTACTCTTAGGAACTCTTAGGGGTTTTTTTGTTGTTTAGGTTTTTTAAAGTAATATATTTAGCATATTTTAATAAATGTCATTTTAAATATTAAAACTGTCCCATCTTTGGCTAGTAGGAGTCATATACTGGAGTGTGTGCGTGCGTGTGCGTGCGTGCGTGCGTGCGTGCATGTGTGTGTGTGTGTGTGTATCTATGTCTATGTGTATTGCTGATGGCTAAACCAGGGTTTCACAAATGATAGACAAGCAGTGCATTGAGCTACATTCCTGACTCTCTCCATGTCACTTCACAGTTTTTATTTTTCTAGGATATTTTATTGCAGTTTTTAGATTCATAGAAAAAATTAAATATTGAGATTTCTGGTATTCCCCATTTGTTACAATTAATAAACCTATATTGGCATGTGCAACTTGTATCGACTTGGTGGACTTTAAAAGCACCATGGAAACAAATATGTAATCATGTGTTATGTGACATCATTCATGGTGAGATGTGAGCAATTGTCTCCTCGATCCAGGTAGGGAGCAAAAGATAGACCAAGTGAGGATATCTCCAGAGTTCAGTTTGGTGAATCAGTGAGTTTTCTTGGGCCAGGGATTATTTACAGGAGCAGAAATCATTCAAGACTGCTGCGTACCAAAATCCATTCCAGCCAGATGACATCTCCTGAAAGTTGGAAACCTGGAGCACACTGCGCAACCTGCGGGCAGCTCAGCAGGTCGGAGGCTGTCTCAGGCAGCTCAGGACGAGCCTCTTTCTTCTGGGTGGCTCACGGTCGCTGCTTCTTATAGGTGGCTTAGCTAGTTTCCTGTTTCTCCTGGGGCAGTTCAGAGGTCTGGAGTCTTTTAGGACACAATTGTGTCCATCGTGTTATCATGCAGCTGGTCTGGAAGTGTCGCTCAGAAGTCCTCTCAGCTTCTGTATGCTAGGGGAAGGAGGGACTGAGTGAATCTGGTCTTCAGATTCTTCCAGGATCTTCACTTCCCAAGACTTTAAACATTTAAACATCCAGAGGGATGGAATATTTCACCTTCTTTACAGCATCTCTGTCGTAAGGAATTTCCCTGCAAACGTGGAAGGTCTTCTCAGATTTCAGAACGGTTACACAACAGCATACCTGTGAAGGATTCTAGAGTAGGTTAATTGCTATGAAAAGATACACCCTAAATTCGAGTGGTACCACTTCATCCTCCCCCCCCCACACACACATATACACTAAATGAAAAGGAGAAAGTGAGCTTTGCACGTCATAGCTGTCTGCTTACGGACTGCATGCAGTGTGGCAGCTGCCTCCTGCCCTGTCCTTGTGGACTGTATCCCTGGACCTGGGGTCACAGTAAAGCTTCCTAGGTTGCTTTTGTCAGATACTTTGTTACAGATGAGGTGGGACAATAGCTAATGTGTGTCATTATCACCCAGAATCCCTAGCTTTCTTCAGGGTTCTCGTTTGCTGTTGTAGTGTGGGAGTGTGGATCTGCACAAAGGTGGCACCACTGTGTTGTCCTACAGAGTGGTTCACGGCCTAAAATTCCTTTAGTGTTCTGCAATACCGAAGGGACTGTGTTCTTACTCTGGGAGCCCCCTCCTTACATTCGTTTTGTTTCCTGTTGCTGTGGTGAAGGACTCTGACAAAAGCAGGTTCGGGCAGAAGGGTTATCTTAGCTCTCCCAGTTCAGTCCACTGTGCTGTCGAGGCCTGCCTGTGTATCTCTGCAAGTCTCCTTTGCTAGATAAGAGTCTCAGGGACTTGGGCTGGTAAGAATTCCCATCATTAACCAGTAAGAGTGGCCTACTGTGCTGGAACACACAAATGAGAGGGTTTATGCCAAATGGTGCTTTCTTTCTGAAGTCTGCAGTCCTGGAGAAATGGTTCACCAGTGAAGAGTGCTTTGCCGTTCATCACGTGGACGGAGTTCAGATCTCAATACCAGCTGCCAGGGGAGGACTCAGAGATGCTTGTAACTGCAGTCCAAGTGATCTGATGACTTACTGTGGTCTCCACAGGTGCACATGCCTCTGTGTGTGTGTGTGTGTGTGTTACACACACTGAAATAATGAAAATACATAGTATTAGAAGATAAAAACCCTCCAAAATGAAACAAAACCAAGTGGATGAATGCTAGGTTTCTGTGTGTCTTGAGTATCTGATTGTAGACTCCTATCATAGACCATTTGTCTCTGTCAGTACTCACACTTTAAAGAAATTTTATAAGCCAGATATATAGCAGGTGCTGCTCTAACGAGAGCAGTCACCATATAAAAGACAGGAATTTTTCACTCAGTAGCTCAGCAGCCTCCTGGGCAGACTACATGCTGTGACCAAGTCACAGCATCTCATCTGTACATTCTCGCAAATTTATCACATCAATAAGGGGAAAGACTGATCAAAAATAATTATATAAAATAATAATAAAAATTTTAAAAAAAATCAGAACAACCACAAATCTAGATGAAATGTCTACCTTCATTTACAGATATGAAAGTATGGTGAGGGTCCACCTCAGCACATACACCACACAGGGTTACGGGGAGAGATCAGTCTGCATGCCTGAATCAGGAAAGGTGCACGCCTCACTCACAGACTGCCTTCAGGCAGGTACAGCTGAAGATGGCTGAGCAGAGGCTGTCAGGCTACTATAGGGCTGCAGCACAGAGCTCCTGCCACGTGCCAGCACTGAGGAGTTCGCAGTCAGCAGCACCTAGGGCCGAGCAGCAGGAGGCAGCCCTGACATTACAGCAACAGCAGGTGGAACATGGAGGCCTTGAAAACTTCAAGGTGCTGAGAAGTTGTTTTCATTAAAGCATGTTTTAACACCCTCTCAAAAAAAAACAAAAAAACCTTTCTAGTATATTTTAATATTGGTAGCATTGGTCTCCTATTGCATGTTATTTTTATTTTCAAAGTATTACCGTATGTTCTTGCTTATTTATTTTTCTGTATAGACTTTGGAAGAACATACCGAGCTCAGAGAATGTTGATGTTTTTATTGCGGTTATATTAAATCTATAAATTAATATGATAAGTCATGTTGCGTCTGTCTAGCAATATGTACATCCTTCATTATCTTGAGTCCCTTTCATGTCTTCCAGGACCTGTCTTCAAGTTCTGCTAGCATGGCACTGATATTCCTGGTTAAACTAACGTAGAGTGTTCTGCTTTTACTCTCATAAATCCTGCTTTATACTCCTTAATGATTACATGATAGATTTGATGTTGAAACCGTCACGTGTTTATTGGTGATTCACTCGGGCCAAGTCACCATCCTCAAACTGGAACAAGAAAACTGCACACTGCTCACATCCTTCAGAGGGCACACAGGTAAGATCTGAGAAAAGGCTGCCATCAGCTCAGCTTAGTCTGGTCCTTACATGTTTGAAGGTGGCCGAGAACAGCCTGGGCTTGGGTAAAACACAGATGATACAGGTGCATTAGTTGATTGTGAAATGCTTCAGTAAGAGACAACACCAAGACAATCTTCCCCCGCAATTCAAACAGAAGAGAAACCAGCCTTTCCGTTGCTGTGGAGAAAGCCAGTGCTGGGTGTGTTGAAGGGGTGCTTGTGACCATGTGGCAACGGTTCAACCCAGGAGACTGCTAGGACACTTGTCTTTGCACACTTGAAGTAAGAAGACAGTGTGCAAGAACGATTCCCCATCCAGAAGGAAAAGGAAAGCCAGACTACACGAAGGGACAGATTGGTCTTTCTAGTGGGCCTTAAGTGTGTAACCCCTTTAAACCCCTTACAGCACTGGTGTGCTCAGGATTATCTACATAAGATAAAAAAATAATCATCCGTAATTCTGGAAAGGCTGAATAAATTGATGGCAGTAATGGTTACAGGCTTACAGGCTTTTTTTTTTTTGAATTGCATTGGCTCCAGAAAATGTTGATTTGGGGGGAAATGTGCCACTGCCTGGTTTATGGTTGCTAGTGGACTTTGGTGTAGTTTTTTTTTCAGTTTTTTTTGTAATAACTCATGCTTTAGTGTAAAGATAATACTCCATCTGGATGTCATAGAAAATGAAAGTAGATGGGAAAGGATGCTTATTGAATAGTGTCCATTTAGTCCTAAGGGATTTGCAGGTGGTAAGGGGGCAGAGAGATGCTCAGCAGTTTAGAGTGCTTGCTGCTCTTGCAGAGGCCTCGAGTTCAGTTCCCAGCATCCACATTGGTGTTCCCAGCTGCCTTAACTCAGCTCAGGGATCTGACCTGTGTGTCTAGACTCCAGTAGCTCCGTCCACTGCTTCCCAGTGTACCACGTCTTCAGCTGATAGCATCACCTCCTTCTTGGTGATCTGGAGTGTTAAGATTCAGGCTGACTGTCTACCTTTTTTGCTTCGAGAACCAGGAGCCCATCTACAAGTCACTCTGAGATTGAGACCATCGATGCCGTTGCAAGGGCGTGATTGCAGCTGGGTGCAGAGTTGCCCACTTTTCCCTCCGCCTGTGCTCAGTGCTTCTCTTCCCAGTCTCATGACCTCCTCCCCTTTTTCTTTTCATCCCCTCCAGCACCTTCTTCAAAGCTGCCGTAGCTTTTCAGTGGTTTATTTCTTGCCTGTTCTGTCCTCTGCTAGAAACTGAAACAGACTTGTCTTTTGTTTCTTCTCTCTTCTGTATGGGAGCAGCCTTCTGTGGGCCCAGGCTGATTCTCAGGATCCTCGGACCAACATGGACTCCCTTTGACAACAGTTTCTCCAGTTATTGTTCCACCTAAGTTTCTTCCTTCTCTGTTGAGGAAACAGTGGAACCTCTCAATCCGTACCCTCTGTAGCCGTTCCGTTACTGTTCCAATTCTGCCTTAAGTTACAAGACTTGCAGCTACCATCTTAACCGTCTTGTTTGGTGGACATTGTGCTGTCATCACCATCCATCACAGAACACTTCATCTTGTGAAGCTGCACCCTCCACCCTTAGATGGCAGCCCCTCCATCCCCTGGTTCTTTCTGTGAAGTGACTACTCTAGTGTGTCACGGAGTGGGATCATTTAGTACTTCTCACTTGCAAAGGGCTTGTTTGCATGCAGACCGTAGCAGCTCGGTTCTTACAAGAATGCCATTCCTGGCTGCTCCCGGGCCTTCGCCTCTAGTTCCTTCCAGCCTGGAGGCAAACATCTGGTTTGTCTCTGTTATCGTCATTTGAATTGCTCTCCCTGAGGTGGCCCCTGGTCTTCTGGATGTGTTGAAGACCGTGTTGTGTTTAACATTTGCAGCGTTTTCCATGGCGACTGTGCCTCTCTGCTGTGGCTGCCTCCTTTTCATATCTGTGACGCGCCTCTCCACCTTCCTTCTGCCTCTGGCTGGTCTCAGATCTGCACATCTGCCTTGGGTCCTCCTCTCCTGACCCTTTGCTCCATGGTGTGGATCTCAATGGATTCTCTCAGTCAGAAAGAAAAGCCAGTTGTTGTTCTCAGATTCCTCAGAGCCCAGTGAGAGCCAAGCTGTGCTGTAATGGTGCCTGCTGGTAACAGAGGCTGGGAAAAAAGCACCAGGGACTTCCAGAAGTCGAGCACAGGCAGCTCACTTGGGGGCCGGGGGGTGGGGGGGTGATGGGGGAGGGAGCATTTAGGCAAGCTGTTGCTTGACTGAAATCCTAGGAATGAGTGAGTGTTGATTCTTAGCGAGCACCCAGAGGATGTCTGGGAGAATGCCAGCACAGAGAGCACAGATCTCCAAGAGCCTCTCTGAGCACTGCCACGGCTGCTCACCCTCCAAGGCTGCACGTCTCTGTCTGAAGCGGGAGTGGAGGCAGTTGTGGCAAGAAAGAAAGCCACAGTCACTTCAGATCCCTAAGGCTCACCCTCCCGACTTACTTTGGCATCCTTGAGAAAACGTGAATGAGTTTGAAGCCAAGAAACAGAGGTATCCGATTCCTGGAGCTGGAGTTGCAACATTCTGGTCTCTGTAAAAGCAGCTTGCACTCCTAACTGCAAAGCCATTCCCAACTCCAGAAACTGTCTCTTAAAATGGGGTGCTGATGGGGGCAGGGAGGAATGGGTAGATTCAGGATAAAGTATAGGAAGTTGAAGATCATCTCAGTGGGGGCTAGAGTGTAGCTCAGTGGTAGAGTACTTACTAGTACTAGTGAGGCCTGGGTTTGCTGGGAGCAGGGGTTTGTGGGGAGAGTGTGCTGCTGATAACCAGATTGGAATAGGCAGAGTGGCCTCTTGACTCTTTAGAAGTCAGTCAGGGGTCCCCTGAGTTCTTTGTTGTTATCACCAAGTCAGCAGGTGTGAGAAAATGTTTCTGCCTCCTCCGTGTTGTTGGCTGGATGTGGACAGGAGTTTTGTGTTTTCTGCATGCTTGCTGTAATGTAAGTGTTACTTAGGTATTGGGTCTTAATCATTCCCATAGTGTAAAGCGTTCTCATCTCATTTTTATGATGCAGCGTCTTTGAGGCAGATGGCATGGCTCAGGAAGGTTCTAGCTCACATGAGGGCAAAGGTAGTCAGTCATTGAGATGGAGAATGCGGAGAGGAGCCTCATCAAGCTGGCTGCAGCACAGTTTGCTCAGCTACACTGAACACACAGTTCACAGTGTTAAGCTCTCCTATGTAGGAGGCCTCTTCTGTGCTCAGGCAGTCCAAGTCTTGGAAAGGGGTTTTTTATAAAGACCAAACAAAGACCAAAGCCAGATCCATTAGAGGAGGGAGGTGTCTCATCAGTTGAGACCTGACTCACACATAGAGGTCTTCAATGTTTGTGCATGGGTCCATGGTCCTTCTCCCATCATTCTCTTTCCTTTCTCGGGAGACATGGCCATTGGTCTCATTGTTCTCTTTCATGGGGAGCCAAGGCTACTGGCCCATTGTTTTATCATGGGGAGCCCTGGCCATTGGTCCTGTTGTTCTCCTTCATAGGGAGCTGTGGCATCTGCCCATCATTCTCTCTTACGGTGTAGAAAGTCATACAGAAATGTGGAGCAGTGATGGAACCTGCCAATAGCTGCAGTTTCTCATCAGTGGAGATTTAGGAAACTAATTCTGTGTTCTTAGCTCCCTCTGCTGGATTTCTTTCTGGAACTAATGTCAGTACCATGATTCTTTTCTGAAGTAATTTCTTCATATACGTTTCTACTAAAAGCTCTAAATTGAGCTGAACAATCAGGAAAACCTATTTTGACCACTGTAAGTTAATAGCATCAGTACATCTTTATTTGTATGATTTTTTGTTTTTATATGGTAAGGTCTTGCCGTGTAGCTCAGACTGGTCTCAATTCATAGCGATGTTCCTGCCTCAACCTCCCAAGTATGCTGGAATTGCTAGTGTGAGTAATGTACCATGCCAGTCAAGAATTGTTTGAATTAACATGAACATATGAGAAACAGGAGGGTCTGAATGTAATCTGTCAAAGTCGTCTGATTCACAAATAATTAAACATCACTCTATTCATTCACTGTTTAGGAGAACAAAAGGAATAGTGTGGCTGTTACAAAAGCAACAGAGAAAACCAAGGAAGTCCTGTGCACATTTGCATCTTCAAACATTTACATTGAGAACTTTACCTTGTTAAATGGACACTTGCACCCAGATCTCTCTGTGAGGACTGACTCAGTGTGTGGAGCTGCCCCTGAGTTGATCAGCATTGGCTCGTTCTCCGTGTGAATGGTGCCAGTGTGTGGGGGGGGTCAGTAAAGCAAATGTAGTCCTTGCCTCCACTCACTACAGTGTAGCCTGCAAAACACATCAGACGATAATTGCAGGTGATTCTTCAAGATGCTCTGTAGGCAGAAGTGCTGTGAAGCCCTGATGGCTGCTTGGAAGCAGTAAGAGAGCTCTTTTGTGCAGCTGGAGAGATGGCTCAGCAGTTAAGAGCATTGGCTGTTCTTCCAGGGACCCAGGTTCAATTCCCAGCACCCATTGGCAGCTCACAGCCATCAGTAACTCCACTTCCAGCAGATCCAGTGCTCTCTTCTAGCCTTTGCAGGCACAGGCTGCACATGATGTTTATGCAGACAAACACCCACCATAAAATGAATAAATAAGTTATACAGGGGAAAAAGAGAAAGGGAAGAGCTCACAGGGGAGCTCACAAGTCCTCATCACTTTAGACTGGAGTAGTGACTTTGGTGACGTTTTATGTAAGAAGCACAGTGGTCTGGGCAGGCCCTCTGTTAGCCAGTTACTAGCCTGCCCAATTTACTGTGGAGAGTGTGATGCCAGATTCTGAGAAAGTTCTTCATCACACTAGGGCAGACCCAGCAGTTTTCTAACTCCAGTTCAGTTTTGCAAGGCTTTTGTACATGTCTCAAAAAAATTAATTAATTTAAAAATAGTTCACTAAGCATTTTGGTAACAAGTATTAAATTTCTAAAACATTTAGACTCTGAACCAGTTCCACATTTGATATTCTTGTCTGTGTGAAATAAAAAAAATGTGGAACAAGGGGGTGGAGTCACACAGCTACCCAGCAGGCTAAGGCAAGGGAATCATTAGCCAGCTAGAGGCCAGCATGAGCAACCAAGTCCTTGTTGTTCAAAAATAATAGTAAAGAGAGGCAGAAAGATGTCTGCAGCGGTTAGCAGTGCTTGCTGCTCGTGTAGAGGACTGGAGTTGATTCCCAGTGCCATGTTAGGAGGCTGACGCCCACAGCCACCTGTGATTCCACCTCAGGGGCGTCTGACTCCTCCTTGTGGCCTCACAGAAACCCGCATTGAATATACACATAGATTCCCATGCACATCAATTTTCAAAGCTGAACTAATAGTTGAAAGAAATGGGAATAGTTTTTATTGAAATGCTTATCTCTGCAATATATATTATATTCAGTTAAAAGTTGAGGAATCTAGTAAGTAAAAGTAACTCAGGATGCATACATGTTGTTAGGATATACCCCACAGTAACAATTACATTCATAAAATATATACAGCATAGATTTTACATTTCCACTCTTGTGCTGGTTTTGGGTTTGTTTTGCACTGTGGGCCTTGTGCATACAGGGTAGGAGCTCTACCACTGATTGCATCCCTGGCATTTCATCCAATTTTCAGTGTACAGTAGTTCAAGAAATATTTCTGTAATGACCCTACTTTATAACAGAGCCCATCATCCATTAAGTCTCTGAGTTGATGGATCTTTTCCAACCATGGTTTTTTCACAGTGCCCACAGTTGTTTAAATTTGAATGTGCTTCTTTAAAAAAAATCGAACTATCCATTTTACATGTTTTATAGAGAAAGTCACATCTGCACTTGCTTTATCTGTTTCCTGATTGAGAAACAAATGGCTTCATTCAGATTCCCAAGCATCCATGATGAAAAGGTCAGCTAGGTGAAGGCGTCACATCAGCAACACTGCTTACCCAGGAAAGAGGTGTCTCAGCCAGCGTCATCTGCTAGGAGGAAGGCCAAGGGCATTCATTCTCCTCCTCCTCACACAGCTGCTGGCTCATCTGCCTATGCAGACTGGGTATCTGCCAAAAGCCAGGCAGAGGTGCCGATGAATGAGCCACAGCTCCGGCCTCCAGAACCTTTGTCTGTGAAGTGACAGCCACTCTGGGGGAAGAGGTCTGTGAGTAATGAGGGCAGTAGTGGGGTCGCCTCTCAAAACATGGGATTTAGGTAAGGTTTGGCTTGAGGTGGAGAAAAAGGTTTCAAATGTTCATTCATCTGCCCCTCGTTCTGCCTGGTGCTGTGCTTGCCTGCTGTTGGGGGAAGGTGAGTGTGGTAAGGGTGAGGGCCGGGTTTAACCACACATTGCTAGGGGAAGTGAGGTTCATTGTGAACAGGAGTGTGTGCAAGCAAAATGCAATGCAGAGAGCGGAAGAGGCTGGTTAGCAAATCCACAGCAGTGGGAACGAGGGGGCCCTGTGATCTTAAGAGTCTGCTGGGACAGTTAGGAGAGAAACTTTCCTAAAAGTCCAAGGTATAAGACTTTATTAAAGCAAATTTGATCATTTTTGAAATGTCAGGTTCCAATAGTAAATATAAGCTACTTAATATCTCAGAATATTTTTCAATAATATTAAAAAATTAGTGTCTCTGACGTTCCTTGGTATTTGCTGGCTGTGTGTTCATTTTATATAGAAAATTTGTTTCTATTCTTCAGTATTCAAAGAATTTGATTTATAAAAGGATTGCTGGAGAAAAAACTGTCATAATATTGGGTGGCTATTCACTACAGCACTGAAGCTTAGGCAGTGGTTCTCAATACTTCCTAATACTTGCGACCCTTTAATACAGTTTTCTCATGTTGTGCTGACCCCAACCATAAGATTATTTCATTGCTACTTCAGAACTGTAATTTTGCTACTATTATAAACTGTAAGGTAAATATCTGTGTTTTCCAATGGTCTTAGGCAATCCCTATGAAAGGGTCAGTTGACCACAGGTTGAGAATGGCTGGCTTGTCCTATGTGATTGGTCCAGTCAGTTCTCACCAGTAGGTAGTGAGTAGTGGTAGTGATCAGAGTAGTACCACCTTCCTCACTTCGTAGGGGAGTGTTGTTTTGGTTTCCTCTCTGCTGCCCTATAAAAATTCTGACTTATGGGAGGAAAGTGTTTATTTGCTTATGCTTCAGATCACAGTCCATCATTGAGGGACTCAGGGCAGGAACCAGGCATAAATCTGAAGCAGAAACTGGAGTAACACGGCTTGCTGGCTTGCTCACTGGCTCGTGATCAGCCAGCTGTTGTATACTTTCAGACACCTGCCTGGAGATGGTGTCATCACCATGGCTAGATCCCCTGCGTTAACAAACAAGAGAATCCTCCACAGGCATGCCATGGGCAGTTCAGTCCAGACAGTCTTCAGTTGAGGCATCTCCTCTCAGCTGACTCTGGACTCTGTCAAGTTGACAATTAAAGCTAAGTAGAACAGGATACTAGCACTTAGGAAATAATTGATTTATACAGGATTTGTAAACTCAAGTTCCCAAAAAAAAACAATTTCTGCCTCTAATGTGTCCCTGATTATACCTAATATCCAAATATAAAAGCATATCAAGTATTCTCAATAAAGACATGCAAATAACAGCAGTTATAAGGGAAATGTTAAATGTCACTAATCACCGGAGAAATCAAAACCACAGGTTAGTGTCCTTCTCTGCAGGTAAAATGATATGCTTGCTAGTTTTATGTCAGCGTCACAAAACTAGAGCCATTTTGAAAGAGAAGCCCTCAGTTGAGAAAATGCCCACACCAGACTGGCTGTGGGCAAGCCAGGGTGCATTTTCTTGATGGATGACTGATGAGAGAAGTCCAGCCCATCGTGAGCAATGCCTCCCTGGGCTGGTGGCCTTGTGTGCTTTAAGAAGCGGACTGACGGAGCAAAGCCATGAGGAGCAAGCCAGTAAGCAGCACTCCTCCAGGGTTTCTGCTTCAGGTTCTGTTTCCAGGTCCCTGCCTTGCTTGAGTTCCTGCCCTAGCTTCCCCAGTGATGAACTGAAGACAGAGGAAGATGACAGAAACCTCCCCTTCCCATGCTGGCTGTAGGTCCTGGTCCTGGTGCTGTCCCAGCAGTAGAAACCCTAGCTAAGACAAGAGGTATTTGATAAACAGTAGCAAGTGGAGCAAAGCATGGGGGAGGGTACTGCACACTGGTGGGAGAATTGTAAATTATTTCAGCCTTTATAGAAAGTATTGTGGAGAGTCTTCAGAAAACTAAAACCAAACTTACTTCTAGGCATGGTGGTACATGCCTGTCATCCTAGAATGCAGGAGACAAAGCCAGGAGGTTCATCAAAAGATCAAGGCCAGGCTAGCTACACAGTAACACCCTGTCTAAAAAACAAATGAACAACGAATAAAATCGCACATGATCTAGCTACTAAGTTATAGTCCAGAAAATGGAGTCGGTATCCCCGAGATAGCTGCCCCATTGAAGAATTTCTGACATAACTAAGGGATGGGGACAGACAGCCTAATGTAGTATGAATGGATAAAGAAAACATTATATGCCTACACATATGATTGAATACTATCACGCCATAAAATGGATGAAATTTGTCAACCAGATTGGATGGGTTAGAGGACATTATGTTAAATGAAATAAGCCAGACACAGAAAGAAGTACCACATGATATCACATGGAATTTTAAGAAGTTGGCCTCATAGAAGTAGTGGATAGGTCAGTGGTCCCCAGTTGGTCAGTATATACCAAATTGTAGTTAGAAAGAGTAAACTCTGATGTTTTGGTTCCACAGAAACAGAATGGTATTGTATATCTCAAAGTAGCTGGGAAGGATTTTGAATACTCCTACTGATGAATGTTTGATGAGATGAATATGCTAATTACTCCTTTGGTTTGCTTGTTATATGATGTATACCTAAATTAAAACATCACATTGAACCCCCACAAATGTGTATAGTTATTATGTGTCAAGAAAGGAAGAGATCTAATTGAGCATTTTAATTCTCATTTTCTTCTCATTCGTTATTGTCAGGATGAGGAGTAGGTAGTAGCTAAGAAAATGTAGTTAATACTTCAAATAATGCAATATTTCCCGTAGAATTACCAATGAATTGCCTCTGTTGTTTATAGTAGTTGATTTTTATGCTATATACAATAGATGTGCTGTTTTCAGGCACGAGTTTTTTTATTTTTGGAGCAGTTTTTCTTTTCTGGGCTTACTTACCCACTCATTTAACAGACATTAATTCAGGGACTGTGTGGGTCCTGATCGCGTCAAGACCCCTTCCTTGGTGAGGCTGCTGTTCTGTGACTAACCCTGGCGTATCTGTTCCCTTAGGAGGGTGGACAGCGCTCTGCTGGGACCCAGTGCAGCGCGTGCTGTTCTCAGGGAGTTCCGATCACTCCGTCATCATGTGGGACATCGGTGGGAGAAAGGGACAGCCATCGAGCTCCAGAACAAGTAAGGCTGCTGCGGCGGGTCTTCCATAAACATCTCCCAGCAGGCTCCTGGATGAGGTGGACAAAGGCACAGGGCAGGCTGCTGCGGACTTTGCTCCAGAAGGTGCATGTCAGGGACACCGTATCAGCCATTTGACTTGTGTGTACAAGGCTGCCTCTAGCCACTGAGGACCAAGCGTGCTTCTGAATGCACACAGTGAAATAACAGCTGTAAATAATTCAGAGCAAAATTAAAGCCATAAAGAATATAAGTGAATGTTGAGGTGAGACAAAACATTGTGAAATACGAGTTGGAGCCTGTGAAGTCTCGGTACGTGCAGGCTGCTGGCAGCATGAGGAGGGCAGAATTGATGTCTTCCATACTTAGTACTCGCCCAGTACTTTAGTCCAGTTGGCCCTGGTTCCTGTGTGCTTGGGTTAGACCGGTAGCTAATCTGTCCTCTGTTGACCAGCAGGCGCTAGCTAGACACTACAACTGTGAGGTGAACTTAGGCCAGCCTGTGGCAGCTGATGAGCTCTGGCGATGTCTTGTTTCTTTTCTGCTTAGACTCAAGACTGCCTTTTTCTTTTCCTCTCTTAACGATTCCTGTTTTCCTTCTTGCCCCAGGATGACTGGGTCAGTGTTGATGCAAATCAGGGATGCGTTGACTTTAGGGACTGGGCAAACTGGCATGGGTCTGTCCAGTCAGGATATCAAGATAGTGCCACACGTCTTTGTGTTACACTTTTCACCACCTCTTGCAGCAGCTAAACATTGTTCTGGAAGGTCGTAATGGGCTGCCAAATCCAGGCATTAGTCCTCCACTGTGCCTTTCTGACGTGTCCCTGTGTTAACACACAATGCCGCACAGGTTTGTGTCCTAGGTAGCCAAGTATAAACCTGGGCTGTACCCTCTGGGTCTGTACACTCACTGATGGAATCACCCGACACACTGTTTTCAAAGCCTGTCTCCATCATTTTTTTTTTCTTTTTTTTCTTTTTCTTTTTTGTTTTTTTGTTTTTTGTTTTTCGAGACAGGGTTTCTCTGTGTAGCTTTAACGCCTTTCTGGGACTCGCTCCTTGGAGACCAGGCTGGCCTCGAACTCACAGAGATCCACCTGCCTCTGCTCCCGAGTGCTGGGATTAAAGGTGTGCGCCACCACCGCCCAGCCACTGTCTCCAATCATTAAGACAAACTTTATAAGGTCTTGTCAAAACGAGGCAAGTGACTGTTGACATTGAAGAGTTTTCATGTCCAAAGGAAGAAGCTTAGAAAATACATTCCGTAATGTGACCTGCATTTCAGGCTTTTGGAGTTTTTTAGTCTCCGTGGCAAGTGGAATGCAGTCCACTTCCAGGACTAGCTCTGTGCAGGGGAAGACAAAGGAGAGCTCCAGTTTGGGAGGCAGATCGGATTCCTAAGGGTCAGCTGTTAGTTTCACACATACTGCAGACACATAACCTGGAGGTGTGTTGTGCCATGCCCAACATATCGTATACAGCAGTGCCACCTTTTGGGTTGTTTTTTGAGGCAGGGTTTTGCTATGTACCTCTGACTGGCATGGTATTCACTATGTAACCCAGACTGTCCTCAGACTCATGAGTGCTCAGGTTACAGTATGTGCTGCCACACCTACTGGTACCTTTTGCTTAGATCTTTACTTATTCTTAGGATAATACCTATTGTTTCCTGACCAGCCTTATGACTGTATTTTGCTAGTAGTGTTTTCTTAGACCTAAAACTTCCGGGAGAGTCCATGTACTCTGGTTTCAAGCAGTGGAGAGCTTGTATTGCCCTAATATGTTGGGACCACGATGGACTTGAGCAGGAGGGTTCGTGAGGCCAATCACAGCCAGGATTCTTTGGTACACACAACTCATGTTCTTCCCCTTTCCATAATTCTGACTCTTACTTTCCTTCCTGTTTCTCTGACCATGTGTAAGATTTCCCTGAAGAGCACCTTAGCCAGTGTGGTGGGACATGGTGGGATTTACGATAATCCAGCTCATGGGAGCAGGCAGGAGGAAAAGGCGTTCAGGGTCATCCTCAGCCAGCCTGGGCTACTCAAAAAAAAAAAAAAGGAAATGAAGAAAATCTTTTGATAAAGAATGACCTATCCATAAATAATATGCATGGGAGGATTTCAGTTTACCCCTGGTATCAGTAAATTGCACCTGAGGCTATGAAAAGAGAAGCGTTCTCAACTTGCCTCTGCGTTGGAGGAGCCAGTGAGGGTGAGGTCAGCATGCACAGCTGCTTCCTTTTTGTCCTGGGATGTAAGGGCAGCCTCTCACTGCAGTGCTAGGGAACATTAGGAGAAGGAGCAGTCTTTCCTTTCTGATTATTTCACTAAACGTGTAACAGGCTAAAATAGTATGCCTTAGAGCTTTCATGGAGGTAGAATCCTGTCGTAGAAGGCAGAGCTGTGGTTTTTGTTTGTGCGTGTGTTTCCTTTATCTTTTGTTTTGTTTTGTTTTTTGAGACAAGATTTCTCTGTTTAGCAGCTGTCCTGGAACTTGCTTTATAGATGGCTTAGAACTCACAGAGATCCACCTGCCTCTGCTCCCAAGTGCTGGGATTAAAGGTGTGCACCACCGCCCCTGGCGCAGGACTGTGTTTATCAGTTAGCATAGTTAGCATTCAGGCTAAGGTTAGGAGCACTAGCTGCTCTTCTGGAGGACTGGTGCCAGACCCACTTGGTGGCCCAACAGTCTGTAACTTTAGTTCATAGTTGATGTTCTCGTCTGGCCTTTGCAGTACCAGGCACACAGGAGTACACAGACATAAAATGAAGTTGAACAAATAGTTTAAAGAATTAACGTTCCAGAATGGCCTCATTCTTTGAAAGGCCCACTTCCGTTTTCATGTTCTGCTGTTGCTGCTTCTCATTCTTTATGAATTTTGACAAGGGGCCAACCCTCTAGTTTCCTTTTGCACTGATGCAGTCATGTTACATCGCAGGGTCTGGAGGCCATGTTTCCTTAGGACTGCTAAGGAGCATGAGACTGTCCCGTGAGTACAGTGTTTCTAGGAGGCGGAATCTCCGTGCTCGGGGAAGCAGGGTTTTCATGTACTCATCAGAACACATGCGGTGTGTATGTGGAGGCCCTCATCACAAAATAATAATCAGCTTTGAAATGCTTTCTGGTAATAAGCGCTCCGGTGGTAGCAGATGAACATGAAGAGAAGAAGGTTTCTTTTCATTCCCTCCCTAGTTTTTAATTGTGAGGTAGTTGAATTGTCAATCCTTAAATCAGCAAATCCCCAAGCAGATTATTATAAAGCTTGAGGCTGCCGTTCATCACTGGGTTCTACTCTCCTGGGCTGGAAGATTAACAGCCCTGGAGCCTCATAACACATTTGTTGCTGAATGCTGCCATTTGTGAATGGTGAAGCACTCCTTCTGAAGGACCTTTTTGGCATTGCAAGATCATTTGAATATATGTCTCAGAATGCCTTAACAAAGTGGTTCTCAACCTGTGGGTCACATATCAATATCTGCATATCAGATATTTATATTACGATTCATAACAGCAGCAAAATTACAGTTATGCAGTAGCAACAAAATAATTTTATGGTTGAGGTCACCACAACTGTATTAAAGGTCACAGTGTTAGGAAGGTTGAGAAGCATTGCCTTAACAAATGAAATGTACTGTTCGGCCAGGTAGAGGATGGATTCCCTCTTGCCCTTGAAAATCAGAATGGAGGTGCTCCCTACTTTTAAATCCTGACTTTTGAAATGAATGAATGTGAGTTATTTGATATTAGCCATTAGTTACTGAGAGGGTGCTTTGATGTACAACTGATCTGAAGGGAAACCCATCCATAAGCAGTAGAAAATGCTAAGGTTGCCGGGCGGTGGTGGCGCACGCCTTTATCCCAGCACTCGAGAGGCAGAGCCAGGCGGATCTCTGTGAGTTCGAGCCAGCTGGGCTACCAAGTGAGTTCCAGGAAAGGCACAAGCTACACAGGAGAAACCCTGTCTCGAAAACCAAAAAAAGGAAAAAAAAAAAAAAAAAAGAAAATGCTAAGGTGAGGCTGGGCCAGGCTGAGTCTGTCAGTACTGGCCACACAGACTTACAGGCCGGAGTTTGGTCACTAGGACCCAGCTAAAGAGCTGGGCGCGGTATGTGTTCTTTGTAATCATGGTGCTGGCGAAGCAGAGAGAGATGGATGGGCATCGCTGCCGGCAGTGTGGCATAAACAAACAACAACAAAAGATGGCAGGCTTCTTAGGAGTGATCCTGAAGTTGACCTCTGACCTCCACATGCATGTCACATCCTTCCACAGCTGTGTACACACGGAATGCCCAAGTTCATCTGTGTGGAGACACAGCTGGCTTTTTTCATGGGCTGGGTGGGGACTGGGGATAGTGCCATCTTCGCTGGGCAAGGTTTGGTACTGTCGTTTTTGTATAATGCAGGGAATCCAATAGTCCAGAAAAGTGTGCGAGCTCACAGCTGACACAGTGTGAAAATAGACGGCCATCATCTCATTTTGCCTATTCCAAGCTTGTCGATCTACTTGACAGCTCGTCTTCCCAACTCTGTGGCCAGAATAATTTATAAAGCTCACAGAGATTTGGCTGGTTTGCTCGTTTTTTTTTAATTGTTTTTACTTGCTTACTTTTAGAAAGTCTTGCTGTGGAGCCCAGGTCGGTCTTGAACTCAGATGATCTTACGTCAGTCTCTCTAGTGCTGGGATTACAGGTGTTGCCACAACCCCTGGTTCTGAAGGGTTACTTTTGATGACAAGAAGATAGGAAGAAAGGCAGGCTGTCCTCATAAAGTGTGGGCCTAATATTTCTAGTTTTGCAGTGAGTACCAGTGAACCATACATTCTTTTTAGGCATGCTCTGCCTGCCTAGATCCACACAGCATTCTGTTCACACACACAAATACTAACTTCGGCCTGGTTATTGTTACAAACTTGTTAGATGGATTTTTTTTTTTTTTTTTCCCTGAGCTTTCCTCTATTCCTTGCTTTTCCAAGGCTGAGAAGCCACCTGGAAACTCCTCACCTAAGACTCCTTCATTGGTAAATTCCTGGTGTCCAGCATCCCAGTTCCTGGTCAACTACATAGCTTTGTACTGTATGTCTGACCAGTTCCTAGGAGGGTCTGTAGACCTTGGCCTCATACAGTCTTAAAGTGTCAAGGTACTTTTGAATTCAGTGGACATCATTCTCAAATGTGAAAGAGGCTTGGTTGTGCTGTTGGTTTGTTGTATGAAGGGTGGGTGTGGGTGTGTGCATGTTCCATGGAGGCATGTATGTGGAGACAAAGGTTTGATACTGGGTGTCATCCTCAATTGCTTCTTACTTTATTTTTTTTAAGACAGAGTCTCTCACTGAACTAGAGCTCACTGATCCAGCTGGGCTGGCTGGCCAGAGAGTCCTGGGGTCCTCCTATCTCTGCCTCCTTAGCTTTTTATGTGGGTGCTGGGGCCTGAACTCAGGTCCTCATGTTTGTGAGCTAAGTACTTCACGGAAATCCCCCATTCCTGTGGATTATTGTTGTAGAACCCATGAAATGGCTGTGTTACCGTGAACATTAAGGGAAGTCTGAACAGTTTTGAGTTGTGGACAGTGTAAGATGGGCTGTTCATCAATGTTTTGATTTAGATTATAAAAGTAGAATTTACTAGACTGCAAATTAAGACATGGCTTAAAGGAAGAGCAAAGAACATCCTTATATATCCAGAAAATAAAATATTAAACACCGATGGGATTCTAGACAACACATCCACAATTGGTGTTCATTTTGTTTCTGTGAGTAAGCTGTATTCTTACTCTGCTGGATCCTGGGTTAGTGGTGCCTGTTCACAGATGCCGTCTGTCACCAGAACAAAGTGAGCTCCGTAATATAAGAGAAATCCTGATTAGAGAATCCGCTGCACAGTTTAAAACACTGTCAGTCAATGTGATGACACCCAGTAAGCCTGTATGGGATCTGTTCTTCACAATGTCAGTGTTTTCAAAGACTGATGGATGTGTTCTTTTTCTTGAAGTACTGTAGCCATCCTTTTTGGAAGTCTGACTTCCTTCAGACAAACATCAGAGTACTACAAAGGATATCTGTAACTCTAGAGACTTAAGGACTTAATGATTACTATGTCACAAGATAGCCTAGACTGCCTTGGAACTTGGTATAGCCCATCCCACCCACAGATTCGTAGCCATTCTGCCTCAGCCTCTCAGTGCTAGGATTACCAGTATGAGGCACTATGCTGAATCCTATTTTGGTTTTTCTTTTTGTGATGTTAGATTTTGAATGTAGAGCCTCACCCATACCAGCAGCATTCTGCTATTAGTCTCAGCCCAGACCTTGATTCTACAAATAAGTAGTAACACATATAATGCAGTCGTGTGTTAGTAATGTTTAGTGCAGGTGTACATAGTATCTCATTTTAAGGTGAAGGATCAGATCTTTATGGTTTTCCAGGACTGTTGTGTGCTGTTTTGATCACATTCTGACAAAAAGCTTTCTTTGAATCAGAGGGCGGAGCTAGCTGCTAGCTGACCAAAATTAACCATAGAGGTTTTGGAGGACTGAGGACAGATAGAGAGACAGGAAGTAGTAAGGCTGGGCTTAGAGAGGATCTCAGCTTTTGGCTGAAGGAATGGAAGACATAGGAGATCACTGATGGCTTCTCTGCCTCTTCTCTGATCACGGGAAGTCTTTTGGGAAAGCTTTGACATATCTTGAAGATTTTACTTTTTCTGAGTAGTGACTCAGCGTGAAAAGTCAAAATCAACCTGCTGAGTCTGGGTCCTAGGCTAAGATAGGAACACTGGTTATCTAAGTAAAGTATCTCCTCCTTTCTTGTCACGGAAATACAAAGCTCCAGACATAATTCTGAAAACAGACTGCATCTAGGCAGTTTCCCAGAGGTCAAGAGTACCTTTCACACTGGTAAGGGCAGTAATCAGCACATCAGAGAAGCAGCTGCAGCTGAGCAACGTGCCCAGCCCTGTAATGGACTTCTTCAGATACTGTAAAACAGAACCCACCCCTTCCTTCCAGCTCCACCCCCACCCCATCCTGGACCATTTGTACAGTGGGGTTTCCTTGAGCTAGATGCTGAGTGGTCTTAATAAATGCAGGAAGGAAACTGTGAGTATCTGACTTTTACTAAGCCTTTAAGTAGGATGAATCTCAGAACATCAAACATTGGATTTCATCACATTTTTTTTTGGAAAATTATTTTTCCATTTAATATGCATAATGTCCAAGTGGAATGTATTCATCATTGCAAATTTGAAATGAATCTGTTTTATTCTCAGTTTAATCTAAAAATACAGTAAATATTTTATCCGTGTTTTAAACCAAGATTCTATGGTTTCCTCCAGTGAGTTTTAAAAGTAAAGGGAGGCTCCAGGACAATAGACTTGATCCTAGTACATCTCCCCAAGTGCTGAGGTTACAAGTCTGCATGGCCACAACCGGCCCCCCGCTGACAGAGTCTTAATTACTCACTTTAATGGTAATAAATACCAAAGTAACTAGCTGATATTTCATTGAGAAAACCGGGAAGAGGGAGGATAGAGACAGTTGAGAACTGCCTTATACAAGCATTTTAGAGACTAGCAAGCAAGTGCACCAGAGTTTCCACTATGGCATATAAACTCCCTTAAGGGAGAATTAACAAGATGTTACAGTCAGTTCAGCAATCATCTCTATTTGAGTGTTGGTAACTGACCAAAAGTACTTTCCCGTGGGCCTGAGAAGGCTAAAACAACGTTTAAACTCGTGTTAGGTCTGACCGTTTGTGTGTTGAAGAGTCTGTAAAGATTCCAGCTACTCGCTGGAGCTCTGTTAAACCTGAGTATTGCCCGGCTCTGATGGGCTTCCGCTGTGGAGCATGTTGTTTGCCCCGAACTGGCCCCAACCCTTGGTTTCTTCCACAGTGACAAAGTCCAAGCCCTCTCCTATGCACAGCACACAAGGCAGCTCATCTCATGCGGCGGGGACGGTGGCATTGTCGTCTGGAACATGGATGTGGAAAGGCAGGAGGTAAGCGGCACAGTACTTACTCTGGTGAGTCCTACAGCGCTGTCTCTGCCCCTTCCTGCTTATTTCTGTGATGACTGAACCACGAACTAGGATGCAGTATGTCACAGGGTAGAAAACTCCTGAGGAGTAAGAGCACTCTGTTTGGTTTTAATGGAAATGCAGGAACCGATATTCTTGTGATTGTCGTCTTCTATCTAGTCCCCAAACACCATGCCTTGTCTTCTTAATCACAGATTTAAATCTTACCATACCACTATCGAAACTAATTTTGCTTTTTAATCTATAAGCATTTTAGCAATTAATATGTTGACTGGACATTCCCTGGACAAGTATTTTGCAATTACCATTTCCTGTTGGCGTGGAATTATTCTAGGTCAGCTTTCCTTTGACAGTCGGCATTCTTGTCATTTATTTCTTGAAGGGTGTGAGAATTAAATAGAAAAGCACACTTTATAAAGACAAAACTTGCCCAGTTTTTTCCATCCCTCACCCCAGTCTCACCCCAAGAGAGTCACTGGTATTACCCACAATGCAATGCCTTCAGATGCCAGTAATTAAATGCTTAGGAAGATCACAGCTGTAGTTTGTGGAACCATAAATCCACAGGAGTTCTATTAGTAACTAATTAAAGTGCTCCTTCGTGTAGGAAGAAGCGGGGAAATGTAGAATATTGTTTTTGAAAAGTAACACTTGGCACCGTCCATGTACTGGCAGGGGACCATTTCAGCCCATGCTGGCCATGTGAAGTAGGCTTCCCTAGAGCTGGGGATTGTGTCCTGGCTTGCTTTGGGTTAGGGACAATCAGGCCCGATTCAGGCTGGCTTTTGTGGGCCTTGTTTTGTTTTGTTTTGTTTTCAGTGGAAGGACAGCCCAAAGGAACATAAAAGTGTTGTTTCCAAAGATGAAAGTGGGCGTTTGGGAGCCAGCTTTGAGCCATTCTGACATGCATATATATGAACATTCAGTACTCGCTGAGGGGGTTAAGATCTTGTTAATTAGAAGCTCTGATGAGCAGTGGGAATGATTCCATCCATCTTTTACAAATACCACACTTCGTAAGCATCTGGGAACTGCTTCCTAGTTATGACAGAGGCTGTGGGATGCTCACAATAATGAAGTTTGTTCTAACCTGAAGTGCTGACAGACTCTCTATAAAGTTCAGAGTCTATTAACTGGTATAAGTAATGAAATTACAGTTAACACTAGTAAGACCATGCTGGGTATTGGGAAGGGATGTTAGGACTGGCTGTCAAAGAAGGATTCAGTGGGCCAGCACTAAGAAAGACAAGGAGTAAGCAGGGTGGGTGTGAAAGGCTGCCGGGGTGTGTCGGTGCTGATGGGAAGTTAGCAGCAGTCAGGCATAGGAGTTGCAGATGGAAGACAGTGTGGGGCAGGTGAGGGAGTACTCTGCATGGCTGCATGCAGATCACCATGACGTCAGCCGGATGCAGGTGCTAAACGTGTTTGTCTATACGGCTAATGAAATCAATTTGCTTACATATTGTTAGGTAGAGTACATACTCTGTAGAAAAGTTGGAAAATACTCATTAACAAATAGAAAACAGGTTTGTTAATCATGATACCACCATCCAGAAATACTATGTTTACAGAATCTGTGACTTAACAAAGACTCTCCATGTTGGCAAACAGCCATCCTTCTGTTTTCTCTACAATAACAAAAATTCTTTACACAAAAAATGGAATCCTATTAAATGTATTAATTTTTCCCCTCTGAATACCTTCAACATGGACACCTACTATGATGCATTTCACACCCAGATGTGTGTGAATGTATATATGAAAGTATGTGTGTGTTTGTATGTGTGTGATATATGGTGGATGGAGGGAGGATGGTATATACGTATGGTGTGTGTATGTATGTATGTATATGAGTGTGTGTGTATGTATGAGATGTGCATGTATTAGTGTATTGTGAGATGTCTGAGTGTGTGTATCAGTGTGTAGTATATGTGTAAGATGCGTGTATGTCTGTATATGAGTGTGTATGGTGTCTATGTGTGAGTGTGTGAGGTATATGTTTGTGGTATGTGTATGTATGAGTATATGTTTGTGTATGGTATATATGTGCGTGCATGTATATGGTTGTGTGTGGTGTATGTGTGAGAAGAATGTGTAAATGTGTAGGTGCATATGAGTGTGTGTGGTGTATGCACAAATAGTACTGTACTACAAGTCTAATTCTCTCTCTACTTCTGTCCCGGAACCATTTGGAGCTCTTCCATCCTGCTCTAGCTCAGTGATACAGTGCTTATTAACATGCATGAGGTCCTAGGTTCAATCCCAATACAACACTTAAACTTACATGTATGCATGTAACATGTACACAACACACACAAAAGATCTGCTAAAGAATACCTTTAAGCAGAACATACTATTGAAACCTGTCTGACTTAATTTAGACTACTTATGGCAGGGACACATACATACATACATACATACATACATACATACACACACACATATATACAATATATGTGTGTGTGCGTGTGTGTATATTCTCTCTCTCTCTCTCTTCTCTCTCTCTCTCTCTCTCTCTCGTATATATATATATATAGAGAGAGAGAGATTGCAATTAGACATCCGGGTATGTCATTAGAGAATTGGGACTGAAGTTCTCAGCAAGATGCTCAGGAGCCTGCGAAGAATGACATGTGTCACTCCTCCAGCTTCCCCTCTGCCATCCTGAAGTCGCACTCAGCCCCCTCCACCTCTTCTCCTCCCTTCCTGCTTTGGGTCTCAGCCGACTTCCTTCTACAGAGATCCCAGCCTACGTCAGAGCCTCTGGTCTAGCTCACCGGCCCTGGCCTGCAGAGCTTCTGTTTCCTCCCAGAACACTGCTTCCCTTAGGCCTTCAAACTCTCAGACATTTTGATTACTAACAATATCCTCGTGACATCTTCCCTAATAAATGATCATCTCTGTGATTTTAGGTTCTCTTTATTCAGCACTGTATCCCATCCTCAGGGCCTGACAGTTAGCAACCCTTCTGTAACTACTTTGTGACTGAGGATCAGCTGTCTCTGACACATAAGTCCTGGTTCTGGAAGTCTAACCAGTGTCCACGGTCCTTTGTCATACCGCTTCTCACTGTGGCTGCTCTTGCTTTATTTGACAAGACCCTGAGTGGTTGGACAGTGACTCCTGCCAAAATGTGACCAGCCTTTCTTCTGGAACTTCAAGCAAATGTGGGACAGTAAGAAAATTGGCCTAAGACAGGTGAGTGACATGTGCTGTCTTAAGGTGCGGTTATCTGGAAGTTACTTAACCACATAATCATATAAGTAGTAGCCCCTGGGTGGGAGCTGTAGTGGACCCAGTGATTTTATAGCCGTGACACCTAATGTCTACTGCAGCACAGCCCCTCCCTAAGGCTGGGCTTCCTAGTGGTTTGATCTGAGTGCTTGAGTGGTACAGCTTTAAAGCTCTAATGGCGTCTCTTGAGGTATGCCTTAATATTAGAGGTGTCACAGTAGTTCATATTGGCTCCAAACCATGAAATACGTGAGGATGTTTACTTCTTAATTATTCGCTTTCCCTCTTCTGACTTGGTTTGAGTTGTTTAGACCTGTTTGTAACAACATTTTCAAAGTCTGATTCTATGGTTTGGGTAGTTCTTCCCGTGGAAATCAAATGTTAGGTTCCTGGGTTGAGCACTGCCAGAGTCAAGGACAAATGGGCTGGTCAGAGGTCATGCAGATTTATAATCTCTCAAGGTAGCCTTCCTCAGTTCAGCCAGCTTTAAGATCTGGCCACTGGGTACTTCCGCTGCGTGCAGCCAACAGCAATGGTAGGTGAAGAGGATGGAGAGTAGGAAATGGAAGAGGGAGGCACGCTTCCCAGAAGCCCTTACTCTGACCTGAGACCAAAATTAAAAGGAATAGAAATCTGATATTCCCTTGGTGGGTTTCAGGACGCTGTTGTGCTGTGGTATGTTGTGTGTTGTGTGAGTGTGTTTATGTGTGTGGTATGTAGGGTAGTATGATGTGATATCATGTATATCATGTATTCGGTGAGTTACTGGGGGAACACTGTTTTTCTAATCCTTTTAGCACTTTATAGCACAGTCAAATCATGTTAAGTATTCTGGTTTACCTTCATCAAATATAAATTAAGCCCTTTTACCTAAGACACAAATAGGTCCCCGCCTAGCCGCCGGGTGTCAGCCTCCCCAGTGCTGGGATTGTAAGGCTCTGCTGCTGTGGCCAGCTCTGGCACTCTGGCCTGGTGTCCTCACCCGAGAGCAGCTGCTTTGCCGGTGGGCCAGGGCTGCAGCCAGAGCCACGGCAGCCTCTCTCCTTTTCCTCCAGCACCACTGCCGGAAATGTGGGAAGGCCGTGTGCGGCAAGTGTAGCTCCAAGCGCTCTTCCATCCCCCTCATGGGCTTTGAGTTCGAAGTTCGGGTCTGCGACAGCTGCCACGAGGCCATCACAGATGAAGAGTAAGTCCACGCCCTGCGCCCTGCCGGGTCATGGACAAAGCCCAGCCTAAGCGTCCCACTCCAGAGCTAGTCTACCTGCCTAGTCTGCCTGGGGTGTAGTACAGACAGAAACATGCAGGAAAAGCCCTGCAACTCCAAGAGGTTTCTGTGATCGTGAGAGAGAGACAGGTGAAGAGGTCATAGGCTCAAAGAACCACCCACTGGGCTCTCAGTAATCTTGGGGCATGTATCCATTGCAGATACTCTCAAGTAAAGCTGCCTGCTCACACCACAGAATTGCCCCGGGGAGCTAAGGCCAGGACTTGCCTTGGTGCCCAGGCCGCTGTCTTTACGGATGTTGGGTCTCAAGGGCTCCGGCAGTTGTTAGGTTCTGGGAAGAGCTAAAACCCATTTTTCCAGGCTGGCAGTAGTTCCAGGTGCCCGCCACTCAGCTGGTGCATTCTGCCTGGTGTCCTGAGACCTTAGCCCTAATTGGAATCAGCAACTCTAAACATTGAAAACTCCCCCAGACAGTATCGAGATGCACAGAAACAAGTTTTTGGCCCCATGGGTTCAGAAGGATAACTGTCTCCAGTCCTCCCAGCACTCTGTGGTACAGCCAGGTCACGTCACCCTGTCAAATGCACATCAAGATGGCCTTGCTCAAGTACTTGTTCATGTGCACTGATGATTTTGCCCACTCAAGCACATGATGAGATTAATGAGAGTTCTAATCATTGAAGAGAACTGAGGGGGGCCCTTAAAGATGGTTGAATCCAATTTTCCATTCTAAGTTGAGTCTAAGAAATTCCAAGTTAAGCTGAAATCATTTACAGTGATCATTTTACTACTTAAAGTCTTTCCTGTAGATTCAACTAAAGCTAAGAGACAGTCATCTTCTGAGTGTTCACAGTAGTGTAGAGACCCTGAACCATGATGAGGAGGTCTACTTGGCCTGCCCAGCTCCACCTCTGGCTCTTCTGCTTCATCTGGCAAGCACTCTAGACCTGCTATAGAGTGCCGAGGCAGCCAATGGGCCTCATCACTAAAATCAGCAGCAAAGCCACAGGCCCAAGGACACAGGATAAGCAGTGGTCTGTGTGTGTATGTGTTAAGATATTATTTATGTTGCTTGGCCATGTACACACACACACACACATTCATATATATTACTTAGTGGAATTTTCTAATATCATTTTAAAAACTAGTATTCGCATTTACAGCAGTGGGAAAGGAGAAAATATAGGTGGTTTTCAGTTTGACAGACAATGGTGTCTTGGGCATTTTAACAGCCACACCTTTAAAAAACAATAGGCCAAGCTAGAGTATATTCCCTCCTCCTAAACACAGACTTGGCAAAGGTGCTGTGGTCTTTGAAAGAGTTCTTTAAGGCACAGGTAGAGATCTGCATGGATGCCATCACAACAGAACGCTTTCCTGAAGGCCTTTGGGGGCATTCATCTTCCCTATTCTGGAGACCAGAAGAATCATTTTCCCTTGTTTCCTTGTTAAATCATGTCACGGCTAATGAGACGGCTCGGTGGATGGAGGCGCTCACGCCTAGACCTGACAGCCTCAGTTCAGTCCCTGGATCCCGCACGCTGACAGGAGAGAACCAGTTCCTGAGAGTTGTCCTCTGATCTGGACATGTGTGCGTGCGTGTATACACACACACACACACAACACACACACACACACACACACACACAACACACACACACACACAGAGTACTAAAACCGTGTAACAGATCACCCAGGAGTGAGAGCAGGAGCATTCCTAACAGTGAAGCAGTGTTAGCCAGGAGGCTAAAAAGGAGGATCTAAGTCATCCCGGATCCTCTCATTCATGTCCCCCTCTTACTCTGGTATTGCTCCTTCCAGACGTGCGCCCACAGCTACCTTCCATGACAGTAAGCACAACATTGTGCACGTGCATTTTGATGCAACCAGGGGATGGTTACTGACTTCTGGAACTGACAAAGTGATTAAGGTAAGATGCCCTCCTGTTAAGCTTCCTATTGCCGGCCTTGTATACAGACAGGAGGATCTGTGAGGCTGTCTGTGTTCGGGTTATCCACGGAAGTGAGCATTGTCAAGAGCCCACGGCACTCATCACTCTGATTTGCAGCATAATTTCCTTAGGATATGATCTTTAAAAACCAATACTAGGAACCTATGGAGATTGTTCAGTTGCAAGGACCTGAGCATTTAAAAAAAAAAATGTAGGCATGATGACAATGCTTTTAATCACAGAGCTGGGGAGTCGGAATCAGGTGTCCCCCAGAGGACTAGCCTAGCAGCCTAGCTTAGTCAAGGAGCCATGGTCTCAGTGAGAGACGCTATCTCAAAAGACAAGGTGGATGGCTCCTGAGGAGCGGTGATTGAAGTTGTCCTGTAACTTTCACACACACTAGACAATAAGTCGCATGTGCAAAAGTCACAAATGTAACATGAGTGACAATAACCAGGATTCCCAGAGGGAGGGGAGCTGCTTGGAAAGCTCTAAGAAGCAGGTGGTCTTGAACTGAATGTAGGTTGGAAGGCAGACCTGGAATCAGTTACCAAGTCATACAGAAGCTTTTTTCCTGCTGAGATGAATTACTCCAAGAGTGTTTATCCAAGACTCAGAAGCCACATGGATTCACAGCCATAGCAGAGGCCCAGGACAGAAGGCCAACTCCGTCATCCTGTCCTACTTCAGGGGCAGCAGCAACAGAATGAAGTTGTTAGAAGTAACTTCAAGCTCTGAGGCCTTGGCCTTTCCCTTTTGATGTCTTAGAGAATCGTTTGGAAGGCTATCTGGGAATTTGTGGAAAGATACCCGGGGTGTGCTGGCTCCTCTCCTTAGTGGATCTGATCTGCCTTAGCTGGAGTGACATGTAGCTGCCCTCATGTAGAAGTCAGGCTAATGCTGTATGCTGTATGCTGTGTGCTGTGTGCTAACTGGGAAAAGACAAAAGCCCACTTTGAATTGAGGTTGTTCTAACATTGTTCATCCTCAGTACTGTTTGATCGTAATTCATCCTTGGCATTTTTCTCTTTTTTTCAGTTGTGGGATATGACCCCAGTAGTGTCCTGATGTCTCTCCAAGGGACGAGAAAATAGTTTTTATTAAAGAGACACTTGTTTGAGCCCAAAATCATTACAGGAGAAGCAAAGTACACATATGAGCAGGAAGAGAGACTGAAGGCGGCTCACAGTGGATGTGTGCCTCCCGGCCTGTCGCAGTGAACCGGTGGGAGAGCACACCCAGGACTCTTCAGTTGCCCTTACAACATAAAAGAAGATATTTTTTTATCAAATGGTTTATACAGCCTGGCTGTGCTGCATTGTTTTGAGTCTATTGGAAAATCTGTGTGGGATGTTTAAGCTTCTGTGTTTCAGCCTCCATTGTTCTCATTGCTTTTTGTGTCCAAAAAAAAAAAAACAAGAGAGAGAACTGTCTGTTGAAGGTATTGTGTCGTGTAAGACATTTTCTTCACCTCAGCGTGTCCCAGAGAGAGCCTTTCTCTGCTCCTCCTTCGCCGGCCACACTTGCCTCTCGCCAGAGTGGACGGTTCCGGTTTGTTCCGGTGTTCTGCTTTGGTGGCCAGACAGGAGTTGGAAAACCGTCTGATGCGGGCCTCCTGAGTCACCTGTGGGGAGCCGTGCTGTCAGAAGTGCCTGAGCTTCCGCTTCAGCGTCGCCCCCTTAGGGAGGGCTTCCAGAAACTGCTGTCCACTGTCAGCCCCCGACACACACCGGTCACGTGACTCAGCCTCGCCCTGCAGTGCCTGTGTCTTTCTGAATTCAATGAGGGCTGCTTGAGCCTTTTGCATTTTGGACTTTGGGGATTTGGGTTTTTTGATTTTTTTTTTTTTGTAGCTTCCCTTTATTCATGACATGAAAGACAAACAGAAATGTCCATGCTCCAGAATTAAGTGTCATGAAGGTGCATCTTTCTACATGGTGTTGCCTCTGAATGTGAACGTTTATTACTTTAAGATTAGAATCCTGCTCTCTTCACCATCCATATTTAGTTTCCCTTTTAAAACCAGGTATTTAAGCATCTTTATGATAATGTATACTTTCTATGAAGCCAGCATGTGATCTAAACAGAGGTACTAAGAAGCAAACAGTATTCTCCTAAGGAAATCAGCCCATCTTGCTAAGATGCAGTGGGGACTCACTTTGGAATGTCAAGGTACATTAAAATAGTAGCGAGCCTGTGCCTGGAAACTGGCCCATCCAAGCACGTCACGTCGTCACACATGCTCACCGTCAGGAATACCAGTGAGGTTGCCAGGTCCAAGGCTCGTGGGTAAACAGCCTGATTGCATGCCCTGACTCTCCATGTCACGGTATCTTCTTCACTTCTGACTTAACAGGTGTTTCCTGGCAGGAAGTACTTGAATGACATTACAGTCCTGTTCTAGAAAGGCAATTTCTCCATTGTCATTCTTGCTTCTCTTTCTGGAGGAGGCAGTAGTAACCATTCTTGGGTACCACCCTTAGCACTAACAACCCAGAGTGCTTCCTAGGACAGGGCGTCCAGAACCACTTCTGCTGGCTGGCACTGGGAAGCAGGGCTGGTGTACACCTCCCAGAGCCATGCCCCTTGCAGCTGTGATGTGAGAGCAGAACTCTGCACACGCTCCAGGAGTCATCGCCACTGTGGTTCAACCGTCTGTTCTGTGAAATGCCACCTAGGTTCAGTCAGGCACCATAACTGGTTTGGGTCTTCTCTGCATGATCACTCCATCACAGAGCTTTGCAAAGGAGTCAGAGCTAAAATACTCAAATATTGATGGAAGAGTTGATTGCTGGAGTCTACAGCCACTTGGCAAGTTGTAGAGAACTGTATATTGGAAATCAGTAATAAAATAAGTAAGAAGTGAGTCTCCCGGAACTGGAGCCTGACTGCATATGGAGAGGGAATACAGTATTAGGAAAGCGAGGCGAGGGCACCCAGCAAACCTGTGTGGATTCCCACTTATGTATAGATGAATTCAGACTCCTGGGAAATGGGTTACCTTCGTTAGAACACTTTTTACACTGCTGGATGGCCCTCCACACCTCTCTAGTCACCTCCAGCTACAGCCCATCCCGAAGAGTCCCCAGAGGTTGAAACTTCACAGTGATGAAAATCATGGTTGTACATCCAGGTAACCAAGGTTTCCACAGCTCTGTCCTTTCTTTCCTCTTAGGTAGGTGGCTGCTGAATTCGTTGAGAAGAGTGTATCAGAACAACTATGTGTGCACATAATAATGCACTGTGGATGCCTGGGTTTGCCTGGTGTTCTTAACCCATAGAGAAAGGCTTGCTGGTGCTGATAGATTTCCCAGCATCCTCTGAAAAAGAAGGCTTCATCCACCAGGCATGCGCGCTGGCTCAGCGCTTGGCTTGTCTCTCCTCTGAGTCAAAAATCACAGATCTGTCATCCTGTTCGCTTTGCACTTTGCTTTTTTTTTTTTTTTTCCCCCCCTCTGCTGTGGGAACCTCAGCTCTGGTGATGGTAGTGAGTACAGCCATGCTCGGAAGCAGGGAGACCATGTGTGCACGGAGTTTGCTCCTAGTTGGTGGATGAAAAACATCTCCGGCTAGCTTCTCCAAAGGAAAGCATTTAACAGAGCCACCTGGGTCTCCACCTTAGCAAGAAATGGTTTTGGAAAATAACTATTTGGGATTTTGTGTCATTTTATGAAAGCCCAGTCAACATAATGTGTTTCTCGTTTAATTGTTTGAATTATTCATGAAATTACAACATTGAAAGAGAATCTTGAGATCTCCTAGGTTGTCACACCAGGCAGTTAGATAGAGCCGAGGTGTAAACAAGAGAATCTCCAAGAACATTCAAGAACAGTGGCTTTTGATATTACCAATAGCACAGTGAGTAGGCACAAGGGGCAGCCCCCTTGCCTGGGGCAGGAAGTCTCTGGAGTCAGGTTTGATACTGTTTCGAGCACATGTGACGTAACTCTCGGTGCCTCCCTGTGGTTCTGAGCGTGCATGTCTCCCAAAGGTGGGTAGTCCCATTTATCTGTTTTGTCAACAAGCCCTGTGTGTCATACCACACCAACCACCCCAGGGACAAAGTTGAGTCACACATTCAGGGCCCTAGACTTCCACTGCCCTGCTGGCTAAGGGCTGCTCCACTGAGTCCAGGCCTACAGCATCCGTCCTTGTGAGACACCACCTTCTTAGCATCTCAGAGTCATATTTTAAAAGTATACTGTATTTTTGTTTAACATCAATCCTTTAAAAGCTTGAATTTTTAACTTTAAAGCAAAAGAATAGCTCTGAACTATGTGTCACAGCTAGTACACAGAAATATTCACTTAATGGGGCCTTTGGTTTTGCTTTTTCATAGATTTTAAATATATATATATGTATTTGTATATAAGTGAGCTTGTTCACTAAGATTTATATTTTAAAGCAAAAAAAAGCATTTTTCCAAAGTGCTCTATTTTTTTTCCTTTAAAATAATGTTAGGTTAAATTTTTGCTGTTATAAAGGTAGATACTCAATACCTTGATGAAATGACGCTCAAGTTCATCGGTTTGCCGCTTTTTCAGGCTGTGAGGTCCTACCAGGAATGCCCGTGTGCTCCTGTAAACTGTAGCTCAGCTGGACAGCCGAGAACTACACAGCAGCCTTGCGGGGTTTGGGTCTGCATTTTCACCTTTTGACCCCGGGTTCCCACCCGGGTTCCCTGGAGGCTAACACAGACAGCCGTGTGTGCTGTTGGACCTCCCAGGCCAGAGCCTGTCGTCAAAGGAGATCAGATCTCGGAGTGAGGCATGAATGCTGCTGGAGTGCTTTCGGTCCCTTCTAGACTTGACTCTGACTCCGAGCGTTGCTTATCCCGGGACTAACCCTGACTGTCACCAGTCCCAGAGGCAGCCTCACTCGGGCATATGAAAACACTGTCAGACCAGGGCGGTTGCTTTCTGGCCTTTGCCACCCAGGACCTAGTCGGTGTGGTTTTAGAAAAATGGTGAACTTCTATCTCATTTAAAAGATACCTCCAAGGGTCCACCTTTAGGAGTTGAGAGGATCTGACTAGGGAGACAAAGGATTTAGGAAATTCAGATTGGTCAAAAGGTTTCAAATTTGATTTAAATATTTACGGTTTTTGGTTTTGTTTTGTTTTGTTTTTTATTGTTTTTTTTGGGATCCATGAGAGGGTGATTTTTTTTAAAGGGAAATCATTTTGAGCTCTTTGCTTCTGTACTTGTTATCATTTCGATGGGTATGCAGCCTTTTCGTTCAGAGCATATGCCAGTGTGAAGTATGGACCAAAACACCCCGTCACCATTGCACTGTTTGTGTGTGTGCCTGAGATTTATGCCATTGCCTTGCATTTCAAGTGGTGTTTTCAAGGTGTTGTCATTTGGGAGGGAAAAGTCTTCCGTGACAAGTGTAAGAAACTGTTACTAACTGAACAGCTGGGAAGATACTAACCCCTCAGCCGGGCCTGCCCAATGCTGCACCGTAACCAGGGCTTGGCTTCTTCCCGCTGCACAGCTGCCACCTGGGCCCACATCTGGATGTGGCTGCCATAGGTCTGTTACTTTATGGTTATTTTTTTTTTTCCAGAAAAATCAGGAATTAGGTTAGGCAAGGGCTCAGCTAAGCATGCTCTAGAGCCTGAAGCTAGAAGCTAGACCGGGTCTCTCCATAGTGGTTCTAGCCAACTCCTCTGGCAATTGCTGGGCTCTGTGCCACTGGATTCCACAACCAGACCCACACTCTTGATCCTGACCTCCTGAATGTGATGAGGTGGTCCTGAGTGAGACTGTTCTGTGACATTAAGATGACTGTATCCGGTGCAAATGCTGCTCGGCACTGTGAATGTTTCTCTCGCCTTGTTTACCCTGTCCTGCCCCCAGCCTCTCATGTATGTGCAGCCTATTCCAATGTACGGCTCCCAGAGCAGTGGCTCTGTGGCTTAGAATAAATGCCGAACACCTGCCTACCATCTTGGTCCATCATTGTCAAGTGTAACTATACACCTAGCAACTGTTGATGGTTCTGACCCATCAAGGAGGGATGGGGAAGTTTCCAGATCACTCTACACCTGGCTATGTGTAGACCTCAAGAAGAGTTACCGTCTTAGGTTAGCCGTTGTTGGCCAGTCTGAGCTCAGCATGTGGGCTGCAGCTGTGTGTTTCTCTTTAATGTAGGGTGCATTTTCTGTTCACAGTAGAGTTTCCAAGTAAAGACCAAGAACTTGAGGGGAAATAGAGTCAGGAACCTCACTGACCCTTGAGGTAAACAGAGTCAGGAGCCTCATTGAAAACCTTGAGGTAAATAGACTTAGGAACCTCAACGAAAACTCTTGAGGTTCATTTTATGGAGAAGAAAGTAGATACTAAGAAATAAGGGACCCCTGTGAGGAAGAGCTAGGGAGGGGTGTGGCAGGGTGACCTGAGTACTCCAAAGCCCCTGTCCCTGTCCTTCCTGACAGTGCCACCCAAGCCCAGCCCAGCAGGAAGCACAGGTTTCCTCCCACGGGAGGAATGAGGCAGTAGACATATGGTTTCAGCTGCACCCCTCCTGCTAGTCTGGCACATACCCTCCAAGCAGGTTCATACAGAGAAGTCCCTTCCTCGGTGTTCCCTAGCAGTCAATCAGCATGGGAATGTCCAGCTGCGTGGAGGAACGTAGCTGAATGTAGAGGCTTGTTCAATTTACCTTGACCACCAAGAACACGTATAAGCAGATTCCAAGAGAAGCTGAAATGCAGAGGTTTGGGTTGTTGTTATTTTTGTTTTTTTAAGTGTATCACCCAAAGAGCAGGTAGTCCTCAAAGCTTTACAGCCAGGCCTTATTTAAATTGCCGCTGAAAATGTGGATTGTCTTCCAGAGACCTGCACAGCCAAACAGTATACAGCCTTCTGTCCGGGCACAGAAGCAGTGCGGGTTAGCCTGTGGGCTCGGGAACACTCTAGCGTTTGATATCTTAAATATCTTAAAAAAACGAGAAAACATGAAAGGCCTCAGTGCTTTGGTGGGCACCCCTGGAAAGGAGCCTCTTTTTCAGGCTCTAGTCCACAGCGCTGGCGTTTCTTGGTTGCTCTTGGTCCCATTGGTGTGGCCTGGCCTAGTTCAGTCCATTTGACAATTTCGTGAGCTCCTCTTCATCGCCAACACAGGTAGGTTTAGGGACCAGCAGCTGGGCGGGGTATGAGAGGGACATTTGGAGACAGTTCCATTGACCTAGCCCAGAGGACACCAAAGAAAAGAGACTGGCTTGTGCCTGAGGCCATGTTCTCTTGGGGGGGGGATCTCCACCTGCCGCAGTAGGAACATAAACCTGAACAATGAGAGCTTCTGAACAGGAACAAGGTCAGTTACTGCCTTGAGCTCCTGTTTTGGCCAGTGTGGCCCCACATGTAAGCTTCCCAGAATCCACCACCAAGGTAGGACCAGGGGCAGCTCACGTGTTCAGAGGACGCATCAAGTTCATCAAGATAAATAAGAAAGGGATTAAGATTAAGGCTCAATCACTTCCAAAAACTCAGCCAGAACAGCTGAAGGAATCGCCTCACTAGGGGTCCTAGGTACAATCAGAACAGAGGAGAAAGTTCCATCGCCAGGTGTCATGGTCGGGAGGGCACACCATTGAGGCAAGTTGCTGTGTCAGCCTGCTTCATTACCAAGAAGGAAGACACAGTGAAGAAATCAACCACTGAGCAGTGAGGTCCTACAAGTTTTGGGCTGTGGGAGTGTGTCCCTCAGCCTGGCTGGGAACCCTGACATTTCACCTGAGGGGAGGAGGTGGGCTAGAGTGTGTGTCTGCAAAGGAAGGGATTTTGTATGGTTTGACTTCTTAATGCCAAAATACCAAGTAAATAAAGTGGGACCGTAAAGTGTCCTCTGTTTCAAAAAGCATATATCTAAACGGTTCAGAACTGATTCCAGAAAGCCTTTCTCTGAAGGCCTTAAGTGTGGCTGAGCTGAAAATGCTGAATGTCAGGGCTGGGAGTGTGTTGGGGTCCCCGTGTCCCCAGGTTTCTGGCACCTGCACCTGGACCAGCCCATGCCCGAAAGATCGCCCCATTTCTGCAGCTGCCAGTGACTTGCCCATGCTCTCCAAGTAACTCCAATAAACTCATCGGCTTCCCACCCTAGGCTCCTACATTAACATCCTTCCCTAATGTCCTAGCCTCTCAGATCCTAGCTGTGGACTTCGTGAACTGTTGGTATTTGCTTCTTTTTAGAAAGGACTCCATCTCCCCTGCATCTCAGCATACCTAGCTCCGAAGCTAGAGGCAGCGCCCACCTGGTGTCTGCCCTGCCTGTCCCTGGCCCACTGGTACCCTTAGCACTCTAGATGCACAAGGGATCCCACAGCACTCTGCCAGCACTGTCCCCATCAGACCCAGAGCGGTGTCTCCAAGTAGAAGGTATTGGGGAACAAAACAGATCCTCAAGAAGCCAAGGAGCAGAAGAGAAGCCGGCGGGGGGGGGGGGGGGGGGCATAGAGTTCTCAGGATTTTAGGATTTTAGAGAAAGTTCATCTAATCCAAGACAGGCCTCATTTTCTACATTACAGATAAAAGAAGAACATTTGTTATGGAAAACGTAAGCTGTATTGAGCTTTTAAAAAGAAATCTGAAACTTTCTACTGGGCTTCTCAGACCACAGGTGACCACTACTGGGGTCCACTCGGTCTCTCTAGGACCCCTGGCCAGACAGGCACCAGCAGTGATCTGTGCTTCCTCTCACATGGGGACAACACATGGCCACATGCCCAATGACTCAGATGTCAGATCCAACAGTGGCCTTCATAGATACAGAATGTGTAGACACGAGTTACCGTTGGCATTTTCAGGGTGGTAAACTTGCAGTTGAGGAAGCAGGGTCCGGCTGAGGAGGAACCAAGTATTTTACACAAAGAAAGAAGAATTGAGAACTCAGAGTCCCAATCCCTCCACTTAGTTTCAGCATCATGTGACTTTCTCTAGAAAATCCACTTCTGTTCACCCCATATAAAGAGGGTAATGGCCCACCAGAGAAAGGAGCCCTCCAAACCAGTGAACCAGTGAGTTTGTGGGTATTACTTACAGGAGCGTGAGAACTTACTGGCAGTTATACCACAGAGACACCCCCCCACCCAGTAACTGTTGACTCATGTATCATGGAGGCTGGGGGAAGCTCAGAACCCCTTCCTCCCCCATAAGGTGATGTTAATGGAACCATCTTAGGAGAGTCATGGAAGTAATCACACCTGATCAATTTCATTTCATACCAGAGGACAGAGCTCCACACCTAGTCTCCCAGACAGCCAAGAATGTCTTTCTTGTGCATATGACAGGAAGCTGTCAATATCCTAGACTGGCAACCCCCTAAGCTAGTTGTGGAACCATTTTCTCCCAATTGACACCCTTCCTGAAAGGAGGAGAAAGTCATGTAAGTCCCCAGAGTCACAAGACCTGGCCCCAAGGTTATAAAGGCAGCAGGAAGCGCTGGAGAGAGAAGATTCCTGCCTGCCAGCTGAGCTGCTTGCAAGGCATGCAGGAGCTCCATGACAGTTTCTCTGTCTTGTGTCTTCACCCAGGCTAGGGTGGGCTTTGGGTCATGTCTCTGTGTTTGAGTCACCCACGCCCCCGTGAATAATTCCATAGACTCATTTCTTGGGCTGCTGGTGCCCCATCTGAGGTGAACGGATGTCCCTCCCCAGGAAAAGCCACAACACCGTGTCCCTGGGATGCAGCCAGCACCAATACATACCTTCTCCTAGAGGAATGTGGTTGGAGCAGAAAGGAGATCCTAGGACCTGTGCGTACTGTTTAGAATGTGATACCTGCCTGGGCCTGGCACCTCTCACCTATATTAACCCCAGCACTCAGAGAAGTCTGCAGCAGAAGGCTCATAGATCTGTGGCCAGCCTGGCTACCTATGGACCCCCACCTCAAAAGTAAAATGGCCTCAGGTGTCTTCATTTGATGGGATGGTACAGACAGCTTTGTTTTGCCATGCACATTTATCAGTGGAAGCAGAGTGGGGGCAAACAGATGTCTTCTGTGCTGGTGCTCTGTGATTAATAATCCCATCTCCATTTACCAGTACTGTGATGAACAGCATTATTTTCCATGTCTCCATCCCTTGGGGTGAATCCTGGAGTGTCTGTCTATACAGGCGCTAAATCTGCTAACACACATTGACGGACAAGGCACCTGTAGTGTGTTGGAGAGAGCCTGGCTCTCCAGAGCTGCAGCAAGAGCATCTCGGAGGGCATGGCCTCTTGTGCCTCAGTTCCCTCATTTGCCAACAGTGTGATGACAAAGTGTCTGGATGTATGGTATAGTCACATGCCTGCCGATGGTTTCCGTTTCCCACTTTGGGGAGGTGCAGAGAGCCCCCACGAGCTGCCTGGGGTCACAGTTATATGACGTCATAGCTGGTGGCAGATCCAGAAGAGAGCTATGCTGTCCTTCACTTCTGCTTCACCAGCCTTCCAGATGCTTCCAGATAATTCCAGGGCTCTCATTTCCCCTGTGCACTCATAATTTCCCAAGTCCTGGGTGGTGTTGAGGTGACCCAGATGATTTGGACGTGCCCGCCATCATCTCAGGCCGTATGCAATCTACCCTAAAAATAACCATGCTCACCAGGACACAGGACACCCCATGTGCCTGCTCTTGGCTGTGCACGAGGCAGACTTGAGAGCAAAGCTCTGCTTTTGAGGTGAGGTTCTCCCTTCCGGATCCAGGCCCCTACTCCATGGGGAGGAAACAGCTCATCAGTCCTGGTTCCGCTGGTTTTAGGTGATCCCAGGGAGATTCAAGCCTGTGGCTGTGCAGGTGTTTTAAAATGAAACCTAAGTGGCTCAGCCATGAAAGGCTACAGCATCCCTAAGTGTCACTCAGCCAGAGGGTACTGAGGAAAAGTGGCCCCAGGACAGGCTGGCATGGAACAGGCAGGCAGCTAATATGGAAATTTGCTTCTGCTGTTGAGTAGAATAAACAGCCTCCCCCCCCCCACCCAGTGCCTGGAGATGTCAGTGACAAACATCATCAGACACTCCCCACCTCCTTCATGAAACCTCAGCTATAGTCAGGCTGTTGTCCTGCCCCGGCTGACTGACCATGCTCTACAAAGAAGCTTAACTCTGGGCCTGAGGTGTGATTGTTAGTGCACGGCGTGTCCTCCAGGAAACTAAAGAAATACAGCCTTTCAGATCTGAAGTTGAGACATAATCTGCCTGATAGGAGAGGGTAGAGTCAGTGAGCAAATGTGGGACAGCTTAGCGTGACAGGAGTAAGGTCTGGTTTACATTCTGGACAATTTATTAGAACTTAAAGGAGAGGCCTGGGCAGGCAAGCTGTGAATCCTAGATGTCACCCAGAGGAGAACGGAGTGTGTGTGTGTGTGTGTGTGGGTGTAACTGTGTGTGGGTTCAAGAGACTCCATGGAAAGAAGACTCAGAGGCATCTTAAGAATGAATATAGCCTTTTATTCCAGCCTCGAAGCACTGAAGTACATCCCTTCACCTAGGAGTTGTGGACAGTTATGATCTGTCATGTGGGTCCTGGGAATTAAACCCAGAGCCTCTGGAGAAGCAGCCTGTATGTACCCTTAACCATGGAGTCATCTCTCCAGCCTCCAGAGTACATTATTTAAATGTCCAAATAGGAGCTAGAAAAGTGGCTCAGAGGTTAAGAGCACTGACTCCTCTTCCAGAGGTCCTGAGTTCAATTCCTAGCAACCACATGGTTGGTAGCTCACACAACCACCTGTAATGAGATCTGGTGCCCTCTCTGGTATGGATGAAAACAAAGCACTCATATACATAAAATAAACATAATAAATAAATAAAGAAAGAAAGAAAAGAAAGAAAGAAAAGAAAGAAAGAAAGAAAGAAAGAAAGAAAGAAAGAAAGAAAGAGAAAGAAAGAAAGAAAAGAAAGAAATGTGTAGCAGCAATCTTAACAGGTCTTATTAATAAAATCAAGCCTGAGGCCAGTTATTGGGGTGAATACTGGAAGATGAGAGAAGCAGAACCAGCCACAACTTAGAGTGGAAGCTTCTGTGTCCTCATCCAATGGCTCTCAGCTGAACTGCTGCTAGAAGCCTAAAAGCTTAACCAGCTAAAAGCTTTAGTTTCTGGTCCTCACGCCTTATGTATCTTTCTGCTTTTCTGCCTCACTCCCTGGGATTAAAGGCTCACTTTCTGGGATTAAAGGTGTGAGTGCCACTATTTTCTGGCCTCTATATCTAGCAGCTGTTCTGTTCTCTGACCCACATAAGTTTTATTAGGGTGCACAATATTTTGGGGAACACAATATCACACATAAATGTCCAAATAAAAGCCCATTAAAATCTCTTGATGGGCTACAGGGCTTCTGTGAGTTTCTCTTTGTTGCTCTTGGTCCCAAAAACTAGACTCTAGAGTGACAAACCCTGTATCTTGTTTCAAGCATTGTGGTAACTGTCAGAGTGGCTGGAACTACAGTGTGAGGTCCCTTCCAGATGGCTGCTAGAAAAAGAGAAGACATTTAACCATCATTTGATATTTAGGCTAAATCGATGGTGGGCTTGTCTCTCTTGGCTACAAGTAAGCCCTGCAGCATTGCATGGAGCCAAGGTCTGGGAAACAGTTCCCTTACCAAGAAGAAAATCACTAGAGAGAAACAGGTTTCTAAACTGCACCTCATATGTAAGTATGATTCCCCTGAACTGTTAAAAAAAAAAAAAAAAAAAAAAAAAAAAAAAAAAAAAAAAAACTACTAATCACTGTAGTCTTTGGTTATATTTTCCTGGTAGGTATTTCAGACCATGCAGGTAGCCAGAATTATTATTTTTTTGTTTGTTTTTTTTACTGTCAAAGCCAACTGAGCATCTGGTCCTCAAGGGTCACTTGGGCTTGGAAAGAATCCCTGTTCCCTCTACCCTCTTATTGGCTGTTTCATCTGTGTGAGGATAAATTAAGGACCTTGCTTAATTGTGGCTTCACTTGGAAACATGGAAGAAAATTTTTTCTGTGATGCTCCTCCTCTTTATAGACTAGACACAGGCTAGAGTCTGCCAGGTAAGGTTTCCATGGCCCTGAACAAGGGAACAAGTGCCTTGTCACAGTTATTGGACATTCTTGAGAGAAGCCCCACAGAGCCCTGGACATAGTGGACCTTAGAAGGCACTGACAAAACATTATTCCTGTAAATGCCTCTGTCCACATGAGCAAGTTAGAAAGTTCTTAGTCTGTAATATAAGAAATCAGAGGTAGCTATTATATTTAATTAATACACAGTAGAATCTCTGAGGTTGAAGTCCAATTCAGCAACACCAAACTTCTACTTAAATCAATCTACATTTGGTAGTGGTTACAAAGACTGGCTTAAATAATAAAAAAACATATATCCAATCAAGGTTTGTCTAAGTGTTCAGTTTTAGTGAACATAGGGTCCCCAAGTTCTTTCTCACTGTAGCTCTCAGCCCATCTAGCCCATCTTCATTCACTTGTGATACTGACTGACCTGCAGAACCACTCTCTACAAAGGACTCCAGTGGCCACACTCCCTACAAGGGACACCAGTAGCCACACTCTCTACAAGACTCCAGGGTCACACTCTCTACAAGGGACTCCAGTGGTCACACTCTCTACAAGGGACTCCGGTGGCCACACTCTCTACAAGGGACTCCAGTGGTCACACTCTCTGCAAGGGACACCAGTGGCCACTCTAGGCTGGACTCTGGGAGGCAACCATTACTGCCCTTCTTGACCTCCATTCTGGCCCTCCACTCATTCTCTCGGTCCTGCTGTAGCCTGCCCACAGAAGCCCCTATGTCCAGCTCTCCTCCTTTCCCTAGGGACTCTGCCTCTTGATCCAGACCCAGGGTCCCCCTAGTTCTTTCCTGTCACCCCTTCCAGGCTTTCCTTCTATCCCAACTCCAGTCCTTTGTGACAACTGGTCACCACAGAAACACTCCCTATCAGGGACCCCACGGCCACACTAGGATAGGACCCAGAGTGGTTAACAACCAAGGAACAGAAACACCTACCCAACAAAGAAGACAACAGATATCTATGCCAAAAATCATAACTTCAAATATCATAACTCCAGATGCCTAGATCCCAGGGCAAAACATACATGAAAAGCCAAGACAAGATGCTTCTTCCAGAAGGTAGCAACCACATTGTGATATGCAATTTCTGAAGCATTAGATGCATCTATCAATTTCGTATTCTTATGAGTATGTTCAAGGACCTCAAAGAGGATATGAATAAATGCTTTAACAGAGACCATAAAAACAAAGAGTTGAAAGAAATAATGAAAACAATTTAAGGTGTGAAAGTAGAACTTAACAAAGAACTAGAATCCCTAAAGAAAAGCCAAACTTAAATGTAACTAGAAATGAAAAGTTCAGTGTGTCGAACAAAGGCCACAGAAGTACGTCTCACCAACAGATTGAAAGGCACGGAAGAGAGAATGTCAGGTCTCAAAGAAAAGGTAGAAGTGGATGGATAGCTAGCTCCGTTAAAGACAATGCTAAATCTAAAACATTCCGGGCACAAAACATCCAGGAAATCTGGGACATTATGAAAAGACCAAACCTACAAATAATAGGTATAGAAGAAACCAAGGTCAGAGGCACAGCAATCTTTTAAAAATATGTAGCCCAAGCTGGCCTCGAACTCCTGATCCTCCTGCCTCTGCTTCCTTCAACAAATCCTACTGGTGGAGTCACCACAATCAGCTGTACTGCAAATATTTTAAACAAAATTACAGAAGAAAATTTCCTCAATCTGAAGAAGGCTGTGTCTACCAAGATACAGAAGCATGCATGACACCAACTAGACAGAACCAGAAAAATATCCCCACAGCACAAAATAATCAAAACACTAAAGTTACAGAACAGAGAAAGGATTAGAAGACCTGCAAGGGTAAAAGGCCAATAGCATATGAAGGCAGGCCCATTAAAAAAAAAAAAAAAAAAAAAACCCTGACTTTTCAACGGAGTCTGAAAGTCAGAAGGGCCTGGATATATGTTCTACATCTCTGAGAGAGCAAAAATGCCAGCCCCGACTACTATACCTCGCAAAGCCATGAGTCACAATCGACAGATAAAAAAACATCCCACAATAAAAACAAACTGCACAATTTCTGTCCCTCAATTCAGCTCTTCAGAAGGCAGTAGAAGAAAAGTTTCAGTCTGCAGAAAAGGTTAACTGCATCCAAGAGAACACAAGGGATAAACAATCCCAGAACAGTACATCAAAAGAGTACCACAAAATAAAATATCAGAATCAAATGCTCTCCATTTCTCAATAAAGAGACACAAACTAACAGGTTAGATTATAAAACAGGACCCATCTTTTTGCTCTCTAAGAAATAAACTTCACCATCAAGGTCAGACATCGCATCAGGGGAAAAAAATGGGAAAGAATATTCAAGCAACTGGACCCACAAAGCGGGCAGGCATAGCTATTTCAATATCTGACTAAAAAAAACTTCAAACCAAAAGTAATCAGAAGAGACAGAGAAGGATACTACATACTCATCAAAGGAAAAAATCCACCAAGAGGACATTACAATTCTTAACCTTTATGTACCGAACATGAGAGCACCCGTGTTCATAAAAGAAACACTACTACAGCTAAAATCCCATGTTGACCCTACCACAGTGCTGTCGGTGATATCAGCACATCATTCTCACCAGCACACAGACAAAAACCTAAACAAAGAAGTGCTGGAGTTAATGTCATGAATCAAAGGAACCTAACAGACAACTGCAGGACATTCCACACAAACACCCAAAGCTGAGCACACGTTAGGACACAAACAAGCCTCAGAGAAGAAAGTTGAAATAATGCCGGTGTCCTCTCTGACCACCCTTGAGAAAAGCTGGACATCAGCAGTAGAAACAGCAGAGTGGACAAACCCACGGGAAGCCGAGCAACTCCCCACTGGATGAAAATTCGGTCAGGAATCAAGAAGGAAATTTAAAACTTTTTTAGAGTTGAATTAAAATGAAAAAACAACATTTTCAAACTGATGGGACATTGTGAAGGCCAGCCTAAGAGGCAAGTTCATAGCACTACATAAAAAAAAAAAAATTGGAGAGATCTCATATTGATAACTTAATGGCATACCTGGAAATTCTAGAAAAACAAGAAGAAATAATACCCAAAATAAATAAAATCTAGGGTCAAAATCAATGAAATGGAAATAAACAACAATTAAAATACAGCAGAATGAATGAAATGAACACATTTAAACCAACAATTAATAAATGAGACCTCATAAAGCTGAAATACTGTATAGCAAAGGAAACCGTCATTGAAATGGACAAATGGAACGGGACAAACGCTGCCAGTTATATGTCTGATAGAGAATTATTATTTAGAATATATAAGGAACTAAAAAAAATTAAAAACCTGAACATTAAGAAAACAAATAAGCCAATTAAAAATGGGATACACGCTGAGCGGTGGTGGCACACGCCTTTAATCCCAGCACTCGGGAGCAGAGCCAGGGGATCTCTATGATTTTGAGGCCAGCCTGGTCTACAGAATGAGATCCAGGACAGGAGCCAAAACTACATGGAGAAACCCTGTCTCCAAAAACCAAAAAAAGGGGATACGCAACTAAAAATAGAGTTCTCCAAAGATTAAATACAAATGGCTGAGAAACCCTTTTTAAAAAATGTTCAACATCCTTAGCCATCCGAGAAAGGCAAATTAAAACTACTTTGAGACTTTATTTTATCCCAGTCAGAATGGCCAGGATCAATAAAACAAATGATAGCCAGGTCATGCTGGCGAGGACGCAGGGTAAGAACAATTATTCATTGCTGGTGCGCGTGCAAACTCGCACAGCTGCTATGGAGGGTCCTCAGAAAGCTGAGAGTCAATCTCCCACCAGATCCAGCTCTACCACTCCTGGGCATACGCTCCAAGGACTCTACAGCTTACTACAGACACACTTGCTTATCCGTGTTGGTTGCTGCTGTATTCATCATAGGAATTTGAAACAATCTAGATGTGTATCAACTGATGAATGGATAATGAACATGGTGTATGTTTACATGATGATATTATGTAAAAACAGAATCATCACGAGTGAAGTAACCCATACTCAAAAGACAAATAGTGTGTGGTTTCTCTTATATATGGATGCTTCCTTTTAAGCTTATCCAATTAACCACAGAGGTTAGGTACCTAGTAAGGGGTTGGAGGGGTGGAGGATCTTCCAAGGGAAGGGAAATAGAGGATAGTGTTATAAAAGATAAAGGGGAACTAGAATAGGAGGATTAATAGAGGAGAAGGATGGGGCAGGTTAAAGGAGGGATGTGGGGAGGAAAACACCACTAAAGGTCTTGAATAGATGCTTCCTGCAGTAGTCAGGACTCTCTAGAGGAACAGAACTGATGAATGAATGTACTGATAAAATTAATATTTATTCATATTCATCAAATATTGAATATGAATATGAATGTAACATTCTATGAGTTGAATGTTAATTGAATATATATTCTATGAACAGGAATTCAACATCTTATATGAATATGAATATTCATTGAATATACAATGAATATAAATATATGTTCATATTCATCCTATCACTGTATCATATATATTCACACCCACAAACACCATAGGCCATTGCCAAGGTTATTGGTTACTCTCCCAATCTGGTGGCAGTTAGTGGCAGGATCCTTCTGTGGAAGACAACACATACTTAACGTCATTGAACATGTCAAAGTCAAGCGGGTGCCCCACCAGCGGCTTCATCCCCACTGACTAGTGGGGATGCTGTAAATTTCTCTACACGTTACTACAGGAGAAAGGTAATCAACATCACCCAACTACCAACTCTGACCCACAACAGCCACCTGCCTACAAGATATACTTGTGCAATCGCGGCGCAGACGTTATGGAATCTCCATCCACTTTCTGAGTAGGCTCACTCCTTGAGGTAGAACTCACATCTGACACTGCTAATGTGGCCCCAATCCCTGAGACTAGGTAAGTCATGACCCTAGGAGAAAACCTAATACTCTTCTTCTGCTAGAGGAACACAGTGATAAATGAGCTAATGCCATTCTGCACAGGTCAGTGCATCTTCCAGCCCTCATCAGAGGAGCTTCTTCTTGCTGTAGAAGATGGCAGCTAACTCAGAGACCTACAAATGGACAATGTGCAGAGAGTGAGAGACTTTGAGTTCCCAGACCTGAATGGGATGTCTTCATCAAACCCCTCCCCCGCCACAGCTTCATGTGCCTCCTGTTACCACATCTGTACCCAGCTCAGTGCTGGAGGTGGGCAGGGCCTGATTTGAGACCTGGCTCTGGACCTGGAAACAGAGTCACTATAGGCAACTGACGCTGCTTTTTTTCTTTTTTCCAGTGCTGTGGATTGAAGCCGGGGCTGAATGCATGCTAGGCAAGTGCCCGCTACCAAGCTACACCTTCAGCCCCTCACACAGCAAGCACTTTGGCCTAAGTTACTTATGGAGGAGAACTCATAGCCAGCCAGAATACCACATGGTTGCTGAAATGAAGACATGCTACATGTCCTACAATGCCTGGAGAATTCACTGGGCCAGTCAGTTGTCCTTGCATTGCTGTTTTCTCATCTGTCATTGGAGGTATGCCCTCCACCTAAACGGTGGTTCTCAACCTTCCAAATGCTGCAACCCTTTAATACAGTTTCTCATGTCGTGGGGACCCCTAACCATAACATTATTTTCGTGACTACCCCATAACTGTAATTTGCTACTGTTATGAACTGTAATGTTAATGTCTGTGTTTTCCGATGATCTTAGGTGGCCCCTGTGAAAGGGTCGTTCAACCCCCAAAGCGGTCGAGACCCAGTGCTTACCTGCCTAGGTCCAGGTGAGTTTGGGAGGCACCTGCCTTCTTCATACTTAGGGGTTTTCAGCCTTGGTCTCTGATGGCTGCTTTGCAAGCATTTTCGTGTTTGCTACTGGTTGCTTCCTCTGTGGCTACGTGTGGGAGAATAAGAAGGGACTTGCGCTGCCTTTTCTGCCTGCTGTGAGGAACGCCATGAAGGACACCTTAAAAGAAAGGAAATGAAGCCTGTGGAAAGGCTGGCTCGCCCTGCTGGGCACCCCTATTTATGAGAGCAGGCAAAGCTAGTTTGAGTTCACAGTCCCTCCCCTCCCTTCTTGGGGGTGGGTGTTCCCAAGTTGTTCGCTGCCTCCTCTGTGGAAACATGCCTGTCTTAGTTCAGATGCTTACAGAGGCCGGAAGGAGGATTGGTTGGGTTGTTTCTTCCCGAAGGACATTCCACGAGGGCGATCTAGAAACGCGTTGCTGCTGGCAACAGGCCTTCTGGAGCTTTTAAAGTCCCTCTTTCCCCAAAATGCAGACCAGCCGTTATTGGCTCATAATCTCAGTACTCAGGAAGCGGAAGCCCGTGTGCTGTGGGTTCCAGGACAGCCTGGGACACATAGGGAAATCCCATCTTCAAAAATACTTTTTGAATTAAAAAATTTAATCCAAAGTCCACAAGGGCCCTTCCCACCCTTTAGAGCCATGGTGGCATGCTTCTCTTTTGAATTATTAGTGTTGTGATTTTGGTGCCAGGGAAGGAACCCAGGGTGGGCGCTGTCATGAAACTGCATGGCAGCCTGAGATGGCATGATTCTCTCTGCCTTTGCCTACCGAAAGGCAGATTTAGGTGGCTCCCATTGTCTGCAGCAGGACCGCCCTGAAGACAGGGAGCAGCTTCCGGCTACTTCACGTGACTTCAGAGCCTCCACCTTCGGAGGTTCTTCCCGTGTGTCCTCAGAGACTTTGCACACCAGCAAATGGCAGCACAACAGAAGATTATAATACATACCACGGACATGTGTCCACCTAACAGTCCTCATATAGCATCTCAAAGAGGTTCTATCACTTATCCAAGTTCCCACAGATGGACAACAGACGGGAAGTCTCCTTTTTCTTGAGTCAGTCACCAGATGAGTCCGAGCCGATGCTGTGAGAAGGGATTTTATTCCCTTAGAGAGAAAGCATGGTGCCAACTGCTCCCTGCCCAGTTCGTGAGGTGCACCCACGGGCCAGCCATTGACATAGGAGTCAGTGTCCGCTCTCCTTTCCCCAGGGTCCTTCAACATGCTGAGTTCCTGATTAGTTAAGCAAGGGAACTCTTCAGCCCCATTTCTGAAGACATTCCCAATCTTCTCCCCAGATCCATTTTATAGCAACAGACACACACCTGAGTCTTTACTCTGGACCAGGGACTGTGTCTGTCCCATGTAGCCTTGTCCACCACAGGCAGAATGGAGTGAGCCCAGGATGCCACCTGATCTGAACTGTGCCAATGAAACCCTCCCCTAAGGTAGAAATGAGACCGTTGGATGGGCACACCAACAGCTGCATTTGGCCCTGTGCATGGAAGGAAAGTTGAGCAGCTGATAAGAGTCAATGGACAGCAGTCACGGGCAGAGTTGACCCCAGTGACAGCCCTTCTCTGCTGGCCTGGCCCAGCTCTGCCTCTGTATCCTCCAAGGCTACCTGCTTACCTCATGCTGATAGCATCCTTGAGTAGGTTTCTGTTCTTCATAAACAATCTCTAGGACACTCACAAGTTATAGGAAATCCAGAGGTCTTCCTGGGATAGTCAACTAACTTTCAAAATAAGAATCTTTCACTGGGGAGCCTGGTGTGGTGGCACATGGCTTTAATCCAGCACTCAGGAGGCAGAGGTGCAGGTGGATCTCTGTGAGTTCAAAGCCAGTCAGGTCTACAAAGCAAGTTCCAGGACATCCAAGACTATTACACAGAGAAACCCTGTCTCAAGAGAAAAAAAAAAGAACATTTCTCTGGAAAGACGTGGGCCAGCATAATAATGAGTGGTTTCAGTCATCATAGGTCAGCATGATCCAATCCAGGAGCTTCTTTCCACTAAGACTTTTATCCAATATTGGGGACAGTCAAGAATTTGATGGGGTGGGGGATGGAGCAATGATGAGGGCTTAGACTCCCAGGGGAGGCAGGCCTGGGGTGGGAAGGTACTGTTGGCTATTGGAAAAATCTGCCCAAGATTCCCTCTCGCTCCTAGTAACAGGGAAAATAGTTCATCAGCATTGTGTATATTATAAAAATACTCATCAGTATTTATAATGTATACAAGTCCTCCCAAGAAACTCATTATCTCAATGGAGGCTCATTATGAGGAGATTTGGGAGTGGAATTTATGTTGGACACAGTCTTCTAAATACAACAGCAAGGATTTTTATTACATGGGTACATGACTTGGAGCAAATCTCTCTCAATAAACTAATTAAGAAAGGATATAAAACCATGCTCTGGGAATGGTAACAGAGAGATGCCATGTTCTTAAGTATCACTAAAATAGAAGATCCTAAAGATGCTTAAACTATGCAATGTCTCAGATGTGATCAACTGTAACAGCATTAAAGGCAACTGTCTGATGAGAAGTACAAATTGCACTTGGTACTGGCTAATTTTGTGTCAACTTGACACAAGCTAGAGTCATCTGAAAGGAAGGAACCTCAACTGAGAAAATGCCTCCTCTGTAAGATCCTGCTGTAGGATTTTCTTAATTAGTGATTGATGGGGGAGGGCCTAGCTCATTGGGTGGTGCCATCCCTGGGCTGGTGGTCCTGGGTTCTATAAGAAAGCAGGCTGAAGAAGCCAGTAAGCAGCACTCCTCCATGGCCTCTGCATCAGCTCCTGCCTCCAGGTTCCTGCCCTGCTTGAGTTCCTGTCCTGACTTTGTTTGATGATGAACAGTGATGTGGAAGTGTAAGTCAAATAAATCCTTTCCTCCTCAACCTGCTTTGGTCATGGTGTTTCATCACAGCAATAGCAACCATAATTAAGACCTGACAGTTCTTAAATATAGCATAGGAAAAACTGACTGACATTTCCCTTAAGATGGGAAATGGACCTACAGGAACCTGGGATGTAGCTCAGGGGTAGAAATCACCTTTCTAACTCTCACAAAACCTTGAGTTCAATTCCCAGTATAGAAAAATGAAGAGCATGCATTTAAAAAGACAGTGAGATGACTCCGGGGATAAAAACACTTGCCTAGGGACCTGAGTTTCATCCCTGGGGCCCACAAAGTGGAAGGAGTGAATGACTCCCAAAAGTTGTCCTCTGCCTTCCACACAACAGGCACACACAAATAAATTAACTAATAAACAAATAAATAAATTGGTTTGAAATTTTTGATTTAAAAAAAAAACAAACCTTTAGGCTGGAGAGATGACTCAGCAGTTAAAAGCACTAGCTGCTCTTTCAGAGGACCCGTGTTCAATTCCCGGCACCCATAGGGTGGCTCACAACTGTCTGTAACTCTAGTTCCAGGAGATCCCACACTCACATAGATATACATGCAAGCAAAACACCAATAAAATAAACCAATTTAAAAAAACCAAAAAATAAAACCGTTAAAGCCATCTTGACTTAAAACTAAAATTGGGCTGGCAAGATGGCTCAGCACGTGAAGAGGCTTCCTAAGCCTGAGGACCTGAGTTTGATCCCCATATCTCACAAGAGAAGAAGAGGACAAACTCCAAAACATTGTCCTCTGATCTCCATGCATGTACTTGTATTTTCTGTCTCTTCTCTCTCTCTCTCTCTCTCTCTCTCTCTCTCTCTCTCTCTGTGTGTGTGTGCGCGCGCATGTGTATTAAAATTAAAATTGTTTAAGTAAAAAATTTAAAAATTTAGCTTAACTTTTAAAGATCAATTTGGTTATTGGCCAATGGGTTGAATTCTCTGCCCCTTGTACTGTGTACCAGGAACACTGTTGTCTGTTCCTGGGCAGATCCTGGTGTTGAAAGACAGACAGAGGCTGCTGCACAGGCTGACACCATCTGGTGAGCCCGGGCACCCACGTGCTAACCTTACAAATTATACTCAGGGGATTTCAAAGCCAGTGGGGTGGAGCCTCCCTAGAAAGTCTATCCAGAGATACCAGCTTGTCACTGGGTTCTGGCATAGGGTTGGCGTGGTCAAGGAAGAATTGGGGTCCTTCCATCTTACCCTCAGCTCCAACACTCCCTTATCCAGTTCCATTCATTTCACAAATACTTCTCAAGGGCCAGCAAAAGGCTCCTTGCTGCCCAGTGCGCACCAGGCAGCAGCAGACAACCCCCACCTCCACGGGAGGCATGGCCAAGCTGAAATAGTGCAGGCTGCTAGGAAGACGTGGGGGTGGGCAGGGGTGGCTCGTGCAACCGTGAAGGGACGGTTCGGCCAAGTCATAGGAGAGAGGCAAGGATAAGCAGATGGAAGGCCAGAAAAGGAAGGAGTGTGGGGGGGGGGGGGGGGTTCACCCAGAGAGTGCCGGTTAGTGAGCAAACCGATTCCAGGGTCAGTGCCAGCAAACACTATCAACTTGCATGACACAAGCGGAGGCCAACTGAAGCAGTCACGCAGATGTGTCATCTGAGGTCCCTCTGCCAGCTTTGTTAAAGAAGCCTTTGGTGAGAGTCAGTGGGAAGAGAGTCCTCCAAGAGCACACAGCGGCCAAGGTCTTGAGACCAGTGGCAGCATCGGAGCTGAAGATTGAAGGCAAGTTTCAGAGGTGTCTGGAACACTGCGGATGGAGTGGGTGAGGCCAGGACGGGGACTATCAGGGATGAGTGAGCAGTGCACACAAGGGTCAGGCCAGCTCCCACCACGGGGCGAGTTAAGGAGCAGGTCTCAGAGGGTGACGAAGGCCAGTGTTGGCCATGCTGAGTTTGGGGTATTTGAGATCTAGACTTGAAGTTCAGAGAAGAAATCTGGGCTGGGCAGAGGCCCAGGACACATGATAGTGTGGGAGAAGAGGCAGAGGAGAGAACGGGATAGGGCTGGGAATCTGATCTCTGCAGGCCTCATGAAGAGAAGCCGTCACCTAGGGCATGGCTTCTTAAACTTGCCCACTCATGACCCTTTTCACATTAGAAATCTGTACATGGCTTCAGAGGTATAAAAAAGTAGGTATGCAAGTCACACATGTATTAATAAGTCATAAAGAAATGTATTTATAAGGTAGACACCTAATATCAACCTCCATGTGCATGTCTACCTGCATATACATGTGCACATGCATGAACATGTACATATCAACCTCCATGTGCATGTCTACCTGCATATACATGTGCACATGCATGAACATGTACACATCTGTGCATGTGCCACACACAAAAATAAGTATTCATTTTTGGCCTAGTTTGCTTTCTGTTGCTCTGTTAAATACCATAAACAAATGTGACTTGGGGATGAAAAGGTCTGTCTCACTTTACAGCTAGTAGTCCATCATGGAGGGAAGTCAAGGCAGGATCTCAAGGCAAGAGCTGAAGCAGAGACCGTGGGTGTGCTGCCAACTGGCTTGCTCCCCATGGCTTGCTCAGCCTGCCTTACCACTCAGTACCACCTTCCAGGGGTGGCACTTCCCAGTGTGAACTGGGTCCTCCCCCATCAGTCCTGATCACAATGTCATCAGTCTGGTGAAGGCATTCTCTCTATTGAGGTTTATTTCCCCAGCTGACGTTTCCTTGTGTTAAAAACCAACCAGGACAACCCCCTTGTCAACTTAACATACCCAGTCCATCACCATCACATCAACCTTTCCTCTCTTGTCTATCCTCAGGGTTTCATGTTAATGCCAATATCCACAATGTAAAACCATTCCAGGGAGGACAAGGGTCGGGGTGGGGTGGGGAGAGCTTAGGGGAGCAGGAGGTTCTAGCTGGATCAGGAACAGAGTGGGAGAACAAGGAAAGAGATACCATGATAAATGAAGACACCATGGGAATAGGAAGAAGCAGAGTGCTGGGAAGGTCCCCAGAATCCACAATGATGACTCCACCATAGACTACTGGCAATGGTCAAGAGGGTGCCTGAGCTGACCTTCTCTGGTGATCAGATGGCCGAACACCCTAACTGTCATGATAGAACTCTCATCTAGTGACTGATGGAAGCAAATGCAGAGATTCACGGCTGGGTCCCAGGCAGAGCTCCAGGAGTTCAATCAATGAGAGAGAGGAGGGATCTATGAGCAAGAGATATCGAGACCATGACTGGAAAAAGTACAGAGACAACTAGCCAAACTAGCGGAAACACATGAACTGTGGACCAAATAGCTGAGGAGCCCCCATGGTACTGGACTAGGCCTCTGGATAAGTGAGACAGTTGTTTAGCTTGAACTGTTTAGGAGGCCCCCAGTGGAGCCGGGACCTGTCCCTAGTGCATGAGCCAGCTTTTTGGAGCCTAGTGCCTATGATGAGACACTTTGCACAGCCTTGGGTGCAGGGAGGAGGGTCTTGGACCTGCCCCCACTGAATGTACCAGGCTCTGCTGACTCCCCAGGGGAGACCTTGCCTTGGAGGGGGTGGGAATGGGGATGCCTTAGGGGGAAGGCTGGGAGGTAGGAGAAGGGAGACAAGGAAATCTGTGGTTGATACATAAAATGAATAGAAAATCTTTTAATAAAAATTTTTTTTTAAAAATCCAACTTTGAAGAGTCACCACTGTCTTTAAAAATTGAAATGCTTTAAAAATCCAGTCTCTTTAAAGAATCCAAAATGTCTCTAAAAATTCAAAGTCTCTTAACTGTGGGCTCCTATGAAATAAGAAATAAATTACACACTTCTTATGCCAAGATGGAAGAACCAAGGCACAGCTACAATCAAAGCAAAGCAAAACAGAACTCCTACAATACTAATTACTGTAGCTCAATGGCCCACTTCCGGAATCCATGCATCGTCCTCTGGGAGCCAGAGGTCTTGGACAGCTCCACCTCTCTGGCTCTCCCATCCACAGCACATATAACTCATCGCATAGGCTTAGGGCATCCCCATACCACAGCTGCCGCTGTTCTTTGTGGCTCTTCAATGGTACTGGCATCTCCAAAATGCTGGGTTTTCCCTGCGGCCTTAACCAGTAACTTCTCCTGCGCTCTCTTCAGGACTCTGACCCGGCCAGGTGGCACTAAGTCTCAATTTTCTCTATGTTCCCTGCAATCCTGGCTTCCAACTGAGGCTGCACTTTACTAATGGCCTCTCACAGTGCCAAGCCTTAGCTGATCTCCATGACCCCTTCATGCCTTCAAAATCAGTACACCTGGGGAACTCTCACATGTTACTAATTTCAGATGCCAGCCAGAGACAACCTTGGCCCACTTTGACCATGACTTCTGCATGCCGACTGTGAGGAATTAACTCCCAGAAGATTTCACTCTTATGATGCTGGGCTCTTAATCACAGCTGACTCTTCAGCCTCAGTGACCAGAAGACAGATCCTTAATTCAAAATATCACATGAGAGGCCCCAGTAGAGTCTTTAAGGGCCTCTCGAATCTCCCTCTGAAACTTCACAGCCAGGCCTCCATCGTCTGCTCTGCTCCCAGCTTTAATCTTACAAATTCCCACAAGAGCTCATTAAGCTCTGAACACATAGCAGCTTTTCAAGCGCAGAGTTCTAAAATCCTTCACGATCCTCCCATGACAACTTGGTCAGGTCTGCCATGGCATTAATTTACTCTCTGGTACCAATTTCTGTCCTAGTATAACTTTCTGTGGTTGTGATAAAGATCATGACTAAAAGCAACTTTGCCAGGGAGGAAAGAGTCTATCATCCCCGCTCACAGGTTACAGACTCTCATAAAGAGGAACCTGGGCATAGAAACTGAAGCAGAGGCCGTGGAGGAACACTGTTTGCTGGCTGGCTAGCCTGGACTTGCTCACCATTTTAATGCCACACAGGATCATCTTCCCAGTACACTATGACATGGCCCTCAGTGGCCTTGGCCCTCCCATATCAATCAATATTTAACAAACCGCACAGGAAATGCGATGGCCTCGATCTCTCAATTGACATTCTTCTTCCACAATGATTCTAGATTGTGTGAAGTTGACAAAACCCAACCAGAACATTTTAAAAAAGAAATTTATTTAAAAGCAATTCTTTATGTACATACATATATAATATATTACCATTTATTAATGACAAAGCAAATTTATATACTGAGATGGATGTGTTCATTTATTTTTACAAGAAGAATTAGATCTTGGCTGAAAGTTTGATATTATAGGACACATAGCATCTCTTGCTAACTACTTGCAGTCCCAGGAGCACTCTCAGATCTACTGACATCAGGGAGGCTGCATGGTGTGTGGTATGGACACTCGTGTGACCCAGAGTCTCCTCCACTCCAGGGATGTCATCCGGCACTCACTCAAGTTGCCTGCCTTCCTTCACAAGAAGGATGCTCGGGTGTTTCTGATATTCAGCTTGAATGCCATGCGCACCTCCTGCCTCGAGGGAGCAAGCACTGGGGACCGGGCCTCTAAGGGCAGCACACTGGTCCGCGAAACATTTGGAGGCTCCTAGAGATCTCAGATCCCAGAGGTCTTCTCTGCCTTCAAGCACCTTCGACTCCTTCCTAAATCTCCGCTTGGATATCAAAACGGCTCCGAGTGTGAACGAAGCCTTGGAGACTTTAGCGCAGGCTGAAGAGCTGTGTGCAGAAAATGCCTGTCTTTGAGACAGTTGTCAGGAAAATGATGTCGCTTCCAAGACCCCTGTCTGTGCAACGTGCCTCCTGTTGATGTTGAAAGGCTTCTTAGACTTCACGGGTGACAAAGTGTCGGGGGAGTGGGTACCTGAGTACCTTGACCTGCAGCCATTCATGTCAGAACCGAATAGAAGACCATTGGTGTATACCCTCTACGCTGTGATGGTCCATGTCGGTGTGACTTGTCTCAGAGGACGTTACTTCCGTTTTGTCAAAGCTGGCAATGGCGGTGGTATAAGACGGATGATTCTAAGGTGGCAAGGTGTGATGTGACTTCTGTCCTGAGGAGGCTGCCTGTGTGCTCTTCGACATCCAGCAGACTGATCTCAAAAAGGACAGTGTCACTGCGCCGGTAGGCAGAGTAAATAAGGCTCTTGGCCCCTGAATATCAGGTTGAGAAAACCCAGCAGAGAAAGATCAACGGAGGCTCTCACATGGAAACTGCAGAGCCACAGGGACACCGGGAGAATACAGCAACCGAAGAAATCTCCCCGGACCGCTGGAAAGCCCTCCAGGAACACAGCAGCTCGAAGCCTGTGCTGAATCGCACTGAAACCGCTCTGCCAGCCAACGCAGATTCACCAGTGCAGACACAGAGGGCACCGGGGAAGAGCGGTCCTGACAAGGAGAATTACCCTTGTTGCCATTCCTCCAGGCTCCTGTCTGCTGCGGGCTGGAGGTGGGGTAAGGGAGGGAGACTAAGAACAAGGGCAGGGGGCCTGGCTGTTCACTAGCTCTCATTCCTCTAGCTGACACCCAGAGAAACAGAGGGGAGACCCTTGGATCAGGAATGGATTCGCCCATCAGGCAGGACAGACTGTCTCACCCTTCAGGTGGTCTCCATTCGTCTGCTGTGGACTTGCCTGCTCCCCGCTGAGCCCCAAGAATGACAGATTTGAATGTAGAAGAAACTATTCAGGGTCTTGATAAAAGTTAAACCCTAGAAAGCTCCAGGATTCTTGGAGCAGTCTGCAGCGCCCTCTGCTGGAGTTCATCGGCTTTGAGCAGGGTAGATTTACTGCCCACGAGCTTTTGATTGAGGATTTCGATTCAGCCAGTGATGCATTTGCCAAATCCAGGTTTGATAAATATTTCCTGTAAAAATTTTCTCTTGAATTTGCTGTGTGGAACACATTATAGGGATTTTTTTGATTCATTGTACTTGAAATGCAATTCTTTTGACCAAATAAATTCCACTACTTGACACTGCCAGTCTTAGATTTTGCAGTGAATGCAAACTGATCCTGGCCTCATAGATGTTTTCCCATGGTTTTCTTTAGATAGGTATATTTCTGAGACATGAATTACAATGAGTGAAAAGTTTACCTGTTAGAAATAATGTGAAGAAAAACAAGAGGATTCGAGTTTACTTTAAAGAATGTCTGTCTTGGAATAGCAGGGCACAGGCACTCTGATGCTATGAAGCAGAAGTGGGAAAAGTGTAGGTGTAGGAGAGGAAAGAGGAAGGGTGTTTGAAGATGCTGGCCGTGAGGCGGCAGCTAGAGAGACAGCTCTGAGATTAAGCGTACTGACCACACGAGAGAGCCACACAGTTAGCGCAGGTGCAGGTGAGCCAGTCCTGAAACTGTGACCATGGGAAAACTGTCCCCATTTCCCATCTGGCAGACCAACCCTACAGATGCCCAGGCCCAGGGTTATGACTCGCAGACCCGAAGTTACAGGATCTCCACAACACAGGGCGGCAGCTGGATGTCCAGGAAGAGTCCTAGTGTGGTCCCAGCATCGAACACGTAATGTTGACCAGGGGCCTCGAACCAGACCAATGACTCTTTGCAATGAACGCTTGCAGGTAGAGATGTGGTCAAAGGGGTATATGGAGTGACTTGTTGGGTCACACTGCAGCTTCCATAACGAAAGTTTTAATTCCTTCCCTTTTAAAAATTTCTCATTTTATTCTCTTCCCTTTTTCACTTGAATTTTTTTTATTGGGGGGGGGATTGATGTGCAGTGGCAGAGAGCAGATGCGAAGGGACAAGGAATGAATGGGATCAAGATACGTGATGTTAAAAACACATAACATAAATGTAAAAGAAAAAGGACCCAGATCTGATTCTCAGCACCCACACTGCCCCTCACAACTTTCTGTAACTCCAGTTCCAGGATCAACTACCTCTTCTGACCTCTGCAGGCACTGGACACACATGATGCATGGACATACACACAGACAATAACCCCCACACATAAAAATCAATCAATCAATCAATCAATCAATGAATTAATAGTCGGAGACAATCCTTTACAAATCCACTTCTGCGTTGAGGCCTGAGCCAGAGGGAGGTATTGCTACATTCAGCTAAGGTAAATGAGACCTGTGGAGAGACACAGTCAGAGGAGGAGGCTGTATCAGGAAGGGCACCGACAGCCTGTGCCTACAGCACTTTACCAGATTTACAGTAAAGTGTTAGTTCTTGGTGGGAATATTGTTTGTCTGGGTAAGTGTAAGGCGTACATAATCTGTAAATGACCACGCCGTGTGTTCAGAGGAGCAAAACGTCAAACTGTTAGCTTTGAACTTCTACTTTTGAAGGATTTAAAAAGTAAAAATTTAAAATTTTTAAATTTAAACAAAAAATGGGTTAAAAAATTTAAATTAATCAATAAAAATTTTATTTTTCTATTGATTAATTTAAAATTTCTATTTCTATTGATTAATGAAGCTGGAAGGTTTTTTAGCCTCTTCCATTCATTTTCAGCCTCTCTCTCTCTCTCTGTCTCTGTCTCTCTATGTCTCTCTCTGTCTCTGTCTCTGTCTCTCTCCCTCTCTCTCCTTCCTTCTCCTCTCTCCATCCTCTCCGTTTTCCTTTCTACTTTCCCATGTTTCTGATTCATTTCATACACTTGACGTCTTCATGTATTATGCCAAATCATTTTCTCCTGGCCTTACGCCAGTCCTCTCCCCTCTCCCTAGTGATCTCTTCTCTCCACTCTGATATGATCTGGAAACCCTCCATGTCCTGTTTTTAATTTATTTGTTCCATTTGTAGATTTAACGATGACTTCTATCTTCATTGTTGCCAGTTGTTAATCTATTGAGTTTCGATTATAGTTGGAAAAACATTTTTAATTTAAAAAAAAAGTATTGGTTTTTCCAGATAAGGTTTTTCAGCATAGTCCCAGGTATCCTGGATCTCCCTCTGTAGATCAGGCTGGCCTCAAATTCACAGAGATCTGCCTGCCTCTGCCTCCTGAGTGCTGGGATTAAAGACGTGTGCCACAACTGCCCAGCCTGGAAATAGGATTTAAAAATTGTTCTTAGTTTTATTTTATGTTATTTGTATTTAGCCTGCATGTATTTATGTATGTGTAACTTGTGTATGTCTGGTACCTGTGAAGTCAGAAGAGAGTGTTGGATCCCTGGAACTGGAGTTAGAGATGGTTATGAGCCAACCTGTGGTGCTAGGAAACTGAACACAGGTTCTCCAGGAGAGTAACCATTTCTCCAGCTCAAAGGGAGGTTCTCATATTTAAATATTTGCTTAAATTTGGAAATGTCATAAAGAAAGGATATCCGAGCATATTTGAAACCTATATTTAGTTTTATTGGCAAGCTGACTAGAATCTGGTTAAAGAGCTGGAAGCATTCAGTGTGAAGATTCTATTGCTTTGGGGGCACAAGCCTCTCTGCGTGGTGTTCACCATGGCTTTATTTGATCTTGCTCTTGAGGGTTCTTTAGTAGTCTGAAAAGATAACTGGTGTCGGATTGGTACGAGAACCCACCACATCCTGCAGCATTTCCATTTTCTTCGGCAAGCACCGATTTCATCTTCTATGACTTTGCAAACGTCTCGTCTGCAAATGCCCTCCAGATAGAGACAGTGTCTCTCGGAAGCACCAAAGCCACTTCTAACTGCAGAGAAGAAACCAGGGAAGCAGTTAGCCCAGTGTGTAAATGCCAAAGCATCAATGACCTTGCATGGGAGGACATCATAATTCTGGGCTGAGTACCTCTTTCTGTGAGGAAAGGAAGCCAGATCAAAGATCCCCTTTGCAGCTCCTCCACATTGACCCTCTCTCCCTTCTCCTAACAGCTCACTTATCCACAGCTTTCTCCTTGATTTCCTTACAAATATGTGGAAAGTCTAGATAAAGCTTCAGACGTTACTTTGTTAAATATCAGACTGAAATGAGGACAGAGACAAAATAGATGCCCTAAGTATACTGATGTCTTCATGGGCTTTTTATATAAAATGTCAACACATTCTTGCTACTCACCAAACACTTTTCTTTATAATAATAGAACAGTACAAATGACATAAAGAGTCCCTTATTTATACAGTGGTTACAATTGATTGGGAAATCTAACCATACAAAAAACAAAAACAAACAAACAAACCATGGAGTAATGAGGTAATTCAAAACGTGGCAAATGTTTCAGACAAAATAATACAGTAATGAATCAGATATAGCCTGGGGGATAGAATTGGTAAGATGGACATAGACCACTTTCTGAGGTCATGAAAACAATAAGCAATTATCCCAGTCAAAGTACAAAGAACACACAGGACAGCGAGAACTGTCTAAGACCCAGACTAAGACTTGGATGGATGGAGCAGATCAGAATAAGTCAGGTGAGATTAAACACAGGATTAAGCTGTACCAGGCTTGTGGACCACGGTAAGGTGAAGATTCACACCTCTAATGTGTGGTTGCCTGACCTGATCTTGATCTCCCTTCATGACACTTATGGCAGTTGTCTCAACGTTTACTGTTCTCACTTTTTCTTGCCTTCTTTCCCTCTCTCCCTTTTGAGGGGCAGAATCGAGGTTTCATAGGAAAACAGTAAGGTAGTCAGTTGTGGTGCTAGTCTATGCTAAGCTAATATTCCTATTTTATTATTTTTAATTGATATATACATATAATGCTATACAGCATGAGGTTGTATATTATTAGTCCATATTGTGGAATCACTGTTTCCATTGGTGGGGCTGTCTGTGTGTTGGAGCTGGTGTCTGTGGTACCGATATACACTGGGAGAAAGTTAACTCCTTATAGCAGTGACTATAAATTTTACATTTCAGGTAGACTTTGACCACTGGTGTACATTTGACACTCACCACAGTGGCTTTAAAATCTGTGCATGAGTGAGTTCACTATGGTGACTGATTTAGTAACTGGTGCAGAGGTGCTGTGGGATGTCTTTCTGTATGATGTGAATATGTGTTGCTCTGATTGGTTGATTAATAAAGCTATATGGCCTATGGCAAGGTAGCTTAGAGGCAGACAGGAAATATAGGCAGATAGACAGGAAGAAGAAAAGAGAGGAGAGAGATGCCAGACTGCCACCCAAGGAACAACATGCCAACAGATCAGTAAGGCCATGGAACATGTTGCAAAACATAGATTAATAGAAATGGGTTAATTTAAGATATAAGAGCTAGCTAGCAAGAAGCTTGAGCCATAGGCCATCCAGTTCATAATTAATATAAGCCTCTGTGTGTTTACTTGGGTCTGAGTGGCTGCAGGACCAGGCGGGCACAGGAAAACTTCTGACTACACAGGCATGTGCAGAGAGCTGTTAGTTCATGAACTCTGCTTGTGAAGAAGCTCAATATATGAATGGCTCAGTATTTGAGGAGTGAGTGAGTATAGGTAATAAGAAAAAGAGCTGGGTTCTGGTATTGGGCCCAGTTGGAATGTTTGCAACACTGATGATCAAAGACATGATCCTGGTAGGAGAGTTGGTAGCTCCAGTCTTGGAGTGAAACAATGGTGCCTACTTCTTTGTAGAGGTGGCTAAGGTGAGCATCATCTCTCTGTTTCCATATCCCTGGAGAATTGGTTACCGGTTACCCCAATGGCAGAAGATACCAGTGTCCTTTGCAGAGCAGGCTGCTTGAGGACCACGAGTGTCGCTAATAATGGTGATGTCTGCTTTTCATTTTCGCTCATGGCCATCTCTTGCAGTCTTTGGGTGCCAATCTCACAGAAACCCGTTCTGTGTGAATAATAAGATTTTCCTTTCCTTTTTTCTCCACTGTGCTCCTGGGCATCCTTAAATGGCCCTGGGGCCCTCACAGGATACTTTGGTTAAACAATTGTTATAAGTATCACGTGTGTGTGAGAGTGGATGGAAGCCCTCCTCTCCATCTTCATGGAATCACTGCTCCAAGCTGAATTCTGGTCTTTCTTCATGTTTGTTCGACTTGGAAGGAAGCAGGAGTTGCTTTTTCTCTCCATGTTTTGTCCTGAACCATCTACTTCAGAGGTTAAGTGTATCTTAGTCATAGACTACCAGTTTTCTGTGCCTGTCGTGTGTCAGGGGTGGCATAGAAAAAACATGAAAATACTATAGATGAGAGAAAGAATAGGCAAGCATGAAGAATATAAACTATAGACAGAAAATGTTGAAAAAGCAAACAAAATGTTAATGACAGATTATATAATGTGACAGGAGGAGAATTGTGAAAAAAGAGACATATTTAAATTATTTACCCAGACAGCAGCACTGAAACCAGAGACTGATATAACTATGGCAAATCACAAAAGGAAAGCATAAGAGGGTCAACATTTCCAGGGTTTCAATAAGAAGTCATGTAGAAACACAACCCCAGTCAATCAAGGCAGAACTTAGGAGATACTCTATAAATGCCAATTAATTATAAACATGAAAAAAGAAATATAAGGTAGCAAATACTCTGAGACATAATTTATAACACGGGCCCAGCAAAAATGAAGGTAAATATAAGTGTGCTCGTAAAAGAAATGTCAAAAAAGTATCTATCTATTGTTGTAGAATTGGGTTCTCAGGAGTTCCACCTTCCAAGAAAAAAATTAAGTAGGGGCCTAAAAAAGTAGGTCAACATTAAAAGCATTGACTGCTCCTCCCAAAGACCTGGATTAGGTTCCCAGCACCCACATGGTAGCTCATAGCCATCTGTAACTCCAGTTCCAGAGGATTCAATGTCCTCCTCTGGCCTCCATGGGTACTGCATGCATGTGGTGTTCCGACAAATTCAGGCAAACCCTCAGACATATAAAATAAAAATAAATACATCTTTAATAAAATTGAAATGCTTTACCAAGTCATATGCAAGAAAGAAAACACTAAAGAATGATCATGGAGGAAACAATGTAATGTAGACCGTTTTCAGAGCTGAGTTCAAATTCTGTGTTAATACCACTAAATTGATTATATTAACAAGTGTTCTCCAACATTTGTAGATCCAGAAAGAGCAGAAATAAATGCTACTCAGTTTGGGATATAAAAAGTTACAAAAGCAATTGTTCTCTTCCTAAGAAAGAGCACAAGTTGGACAGTGCTTTTAAAATAGATCCTGGGTTTAGAGCTCACTGCAGGAGCTGAGGACTTAGTGGAAACTAACTGAGGTTTGTCCAGCTAAAGGGAAGAGACTGGCAGATGTTTTCATGTGTGGTTGATTGGCAGGAGAAAGAAGCAGCTCCCGTTGGCAGGAATGAGAAGAGAGTCCTAGATTTCAAACGAACATCTGAAGGTAGGGCGATGTGTTTTTTGTTGTTGTTTTGTTTTGTTTGGCTTTTTTTTTTTTTTTTTCCAATACAGGGTTTCTCTATGTAACAGCCTTGACTGTCCTGGAACTGGCTCTGTAGACCAGGCTGGCCTCAAACTCACAGAGATCTGCCTGCCTCTGCCTCCCAAGTGCTGGGATTAAAGACATGTGCTACCACTTACAAAACTAATTTTTGGCTGGGGAGTCACTACAACATGAAGAACTGTATTAAAGGGTTGCAGCATTAGGAAGGTTGAGAACCACTGTTTATAAGATACATAGGGCAACTCCATGTGGTGGGCGCGGCAGGGGCTATTCCAATTTGAGGTCTAATGGGAGACTATTAAGACCTTACTTGGAGTCACAGATCACAACCTCCACCCCTGTAAAGGGAACATGGGGGCTGAGAGAAAAAGTTCCTCTCTCTTTAGTTACAAACAGGCACATAGACAGACTGGTAAGATTTGATGAGAGCAGAAGACAGGACACACTGTGGGTATGAGGCACCTGGTACCCGAAATAGCCTGAGAGACAGGAACTCCAACAGAGTCCCTTTGAGGTACAGCAACAGAGAATCCCTGATGATAAGTGGAGATCCAAGAGGCCCCCCCTGGCATGGTGGCCACAGCACTCCAGTGGCAGAAACCACTCATAGAGGAATATGAAAAAAATATGAGTTCTATTTTAGACATATTAATTTTGAAATCAAACATCTAAATAGAGAGTGCCATTGGATCGTTCATTCCAAGACTAAAGTTCATTCCAAGTTCTAAAGAAAAGTCCAAGAGACTAGCTAAGTCCTTTAACAAGTGAATGGCTGGACTAGAGGAGAGGACCAGGCACTGAGCCCTGGGCTCCCCTCCAAAATCACCGAAAAGATGAGGAAGCAGCGACAGAAACTGAGGAGGAGCCATTCATGAGGTAGACTGAGAAATCAAGTGAAGCTTCCCTTCTGGAATATTCGGTTGAATATTATAAAGAGGGAAGGGGCTGACTTTGGAAAAGTCTGTTAACAATGATAAATGGCCGGTTGGCCAAACAAGGTGATTATTAATGCCTTCTGTGGGGAGGAAGAGGAAGCTTTTTTTTTTTTTTTAATGAGTGGTAAAGACAAAAGCAATTTCAATAGCAGAGTGGGAGGCTTAGGGGGAATGTTTTGATAGGATTTAAGAGAATGAAAGGAGATGATTTCAAGAGCAAGAGTACAGATCATGATTTTTTCCACAAAATGGAACAGGAAAAGCAAGACAGTTTTGTTTTGACCAGATAAACATTCAAGTATTTGTATCTTAATGGTGATAAACCAGTAGGAATATGATTAATAAAATCACTGATATAATGAACTGCAGCAGAAAGATCCCCAAATTCACAAGAGGAGGTGGATATATTACACACATTTATAATAAATCTTCCAGCTTTTCTTTGAGTGTTGGAAACACTTATTGTGAAATAGCTATTTTAAGTATGTTCTAATCTTTTCTCGATCCATATTACCAGATTACTATGAAGTATGCTATTCTTTCAATAAACACCTTTTCTGTCTTGTTGATCTTTTGGTTCCTTTCTTGTATTTGTTAGCTCCTTTCTGATTTATTCTTTGGATTTATCGTGATATCTCTTCTAACATCCCTCTAATGCATGTTCAGCCTACTAAATTTTTGAAGTTGTTTGCCATTCTTTACATCCATCTTACGTTTTCAATTATTGCACATGAACCCATTCCACACTAAGCCATTGCAACGTTGTGTCTTTGCTTATTATTAGTCTGTAGTTGTCCCCTTCTCATCCCATGGTCTATTTTGCAAAGCATTTTTCATGGATAACAACTTTCACAAAGCGTATTACTTAGGGAGTTGTTGGTTTATATTTTGACCCATTTTACAAAGCCAATAAGCTCCCTCGATAACTTCCTATTGGCCAACAGGGACTCTCAGACTTTTCACTTGTTTGGAAATAATCACTTGGTAGGTTTGTCTCCCCCACTCCCCAACCCCCACCTCCATCAAATTTCTAGGTCTTTGTGACCGTCTCCCTGATGAGATTCCATCCTTCTCTTCTGACAGAGTAGATGTCATCATGGATGTTCCTGCCAGTGTCCTAGAAGATTTAGGCATCTACAGAGAACTCCCCATGCCTTGTAAGGAACCTGGAGACACAAAGAAAGGATATAGTACAATGTGATCGCATTTGGCATTTGGGTTAATGGCAATGGATGTCTAGTTTACTCTGACATAATCTTAGTGGAGCTGTTGATATTGTTTTCTGAACCTGTGAAATTAATTAATTTCTGACCTACCAGAAGAGACTTTTAAACTGAAGACCTTCCCCTCTATAATTAGCCATCAACTTACCTGGAGGTAAGAGGGCCAAAAGGAAGAGGAGAGTGTGGAGGAGCAGATGGAATCTCATGGCTGAAAGGTCTGTAATGTGATGATGTAGCGATCTGGTGGAGTCTGAGGTCTTGGAGTATGGCAGATGCAGAGCTTTTATGATGGCCCTAGGTCTGTGGTTTGTTCTTGACTAGCAGAGCCTAACCAAAAGAGAATAACTCATTCTCCCACACCAAATCTCCAGGCACACAAAAGGACATAAATGGCAATAACTTGATGAGTGAGAAAACAGTAGACCCAAGATAGCCAATGTAGTCACTGAGGGAAAGAACAAAGTCAAAAAACAGACAATACCTAACTTCAATACTTTCTGTAATATAAATTCACAATAATCCAGATGTATCACAAAATAGTACATCAATGCATCAATAGAAGAAGATGAAAGTCCCAGAATTAGACTTAGAAAAAAATGGTTGCTTTTTTTTGACAGAAACCAAAGGTAACTCAGTGGGAAAAAAAATACATTTCTCAACAAATAGTGCTACAGCAAAACCTGAAACCCACGTTTAGAACTATGTATCTAATACATACCTTATAACTGTCACAAAAATTAAGTTAAGATAAATGGCATTTTGCAACATAAAACACAGAGTGGTGTGGTGCCTGGAAAATAATGTTGGAAAGTATCTAGGTGACCTACAATTTAATGCTGACTTTTTAAAAGATAAAATCTCAAAAGCATGACTTATAAAAGATAAAATTGACATCTAAGACTTCATTAAAATTAACAACTTTTCTTATGTAAAAGACATTCTTAGGAAGATGTGAGGAGAAAGGATACTGGGAAGAAAGCCTTTATAAAATACCTAATACAATTCTGGTATCCAAACTATACAAACAATGTCTACAAACTGGTAAGAAAGCAGGCGACACAAAATCAGATCAAAAGAATGAAGAGGAGTCTTGCCAGAGATGGGCAGTAGGTAAATCTGCAAAAAGAAAAGGGAAAGAAAACTCACTCAGCATCATACTTTATTGCAATTGGGTTATTAAAGAAGAATCCCATTACACACCAAATGCCCCAAACCTGTAACACTAGCCCTATCAGAAATGGTGTGAAGAAAGAGGAATTTCACTCATTATAGGACACCAGTACAACTTTGCCATTAAGTAAAAGTGATTAGCAAAATTTATTTTTACCATGTTAATCCTTGGAATCTACCTAAATAGGAAGTTTTATACCCATACAAAACCTGCACATGAACTATAATAAATAGCAACTTTTTATAACTGTTCAAAATTTAAAAAGCTAACAAGGTATTTTCTAATATACATCCTGATCTAAATCAGGAAGCATTTAGAGTCCAGTGAGACATGACTAAAAAAGAACCACTCCAGGACACATTATAATTAAAATAACAAAAATTCAAGACAAAGGAGAAATTAAAGGTTTGAAGAAGAAAATCCAAGTCACAGATAAAGACAAACTGATCATAAACAAAACCCAGTTTCTCACCGGAAGCTTTAAAACTCCAGAGGATGTGAAATGATGTGCTTCAAGCTCTGCTAGAAGATGACAGCCAAGCTAAAATACTACAGCCTTCAAAACTGAAGGAGAAGTAAAGACTTTCCAAAAGACACACAAACGAAGACATTCTTAAGCACTAGACTAGCATCGCATAAAATACTGGGAGAAATCTAGACCCAAAAGAAAAAGATGAACACCACCATGATTCAAGAGAGAGTATCACTAGAAGACTAGTCAAGCAAATGAGAATTGGAAGAAGCCACAAATGACTGAGTAAAACGCCAAACCTCCAAGATGAATGAAGGAAAAAGAAATGATACTAAAGAAGAAAGAAGAAGAAGAAGAAGAAGAGAAGAAGAAGAAGAAGAAGAAGAAGAAGAAGAAGAAGAAGAAGAGAAGAAGAAAGACTTAAAAATAGCAGAACCTAGTACATATCTTTTAATAATAAACTTTGAATATAAATGGTCTTAATTCTCTAATTAAAATATGTAAAATGATTGATTTGATTTTTTAAATTAATAAATCTCAACAACTTGTTGCTTGTAAGAATGTGGTGATAATGTGTTCCCCAATATATTGTATACCCTAATAAACTTATCTGGGGTCAAAGAACAGAACAGACACTAGATAGACATAGAGGGCAGAAAATGGGCACACACCTTTAATCCTATCACATGGGAGGCAGAGATCCCTGTAGATCTCTGTGAGTTCAAGGCCACACTAGGAACAGAGCCAGGTGTGGCACACACCTTTTTTTTCTTTCTTTCTTTTATTATTATTATTTTATTTTATTTTTATACTACTATTCAGTTCTACATAACAGCCACAGATTCAACCTTCCCCCCCCCCCCCCCCCCCCCATCCACCCCCCATTCCCATCTCCTCCAGAGCAAGGCCTCCCCCTAAGACTGAGATCGACCTGATAGACTCAGTCCAGGCAGGTCCAGTTCCCTCCTCCCAGATTGAACCAAGCATCCCTGCATAAGTCCCAGGTTTCAAACAGCTAACTCATGCAATGAGCCCAGGACCTGGTACCACTGCCTAGATGCCTCCCAAACAGATCAAGCCAATCAACTGTCTCAACTATTCAGAGGGCATGATCCAGTTGGGGGCCCCTCAGCCTTTGGTTCATAGTTCATGTGTTTCCATTCGTTTGGCTATTTGTCCCTGTGCTTTATCCAACCTTGGTTTCAACAATTCTTGCTCATATAAACCCTCCTCTTTCTCACTAAGACTCCCAGCGCTCCCCCCACCCCGGGGCCTAGCCGTGGATGTCTGCATCCAGATTCCTCAGTCCTTGGATGGGTTTATGGCACAACTATTAGGGTGTTTGGCCATCCCCAAAACAACTCTGAGATACCACCTTACACCTGTCAGAATGGCTAAGATCAAAAACACTGAAGACACTTTATGCTGGAGAGGATGTGGAACTAGGGGAACTCTCTTCCACTGCTGGTGGGAATGCAAGCTTGTACAACCACCTTGGAAATCAATATGGCACTTTCTTAGAAAATTGGGAATCAATCTCCCCCAAGATCCAGCTTACCACTCTTGGGCATATACCCAAGAAATTCTCAATCATACCACAAGAGCACTTGCTCAGCTATGTTTATATTAGCATTGTTTGTAATAGCCAAAACCTGGAAACAACTTAGATGCACTTCAACTGAAGAATGAATAAATAAATTGTGGCACATATACACAGTGGAATACTACTCAGCAGAGAAAAAGCAATGACATCATGAGATTTGCAGGCAAATGGATGGATCTAGAAAAAATCATCCTGAGTGAGGTAACCCAGACTCAGAAAGACAAATATGGTATGTACTCACTCATAGGAGGATACTAGATGTGGAACAAGGATGACTGGACTGCTACTCACATCACCAGTGAGGCTACCTGGAAAACAGGACCCAAGAAAGACACGGGAATCACCCAATGACAGAGAAATAGCTGAGATCTATATGAACAACCTGGACATGAGTGGGAGCAATAAAGGGTGAGGGTCGAGGGAAAGAGGGCGGGAGATCCCACCTGGATCAAGAACAGAGAGGGAGAACAAGGAATAGGAGACCATGGTAAATGAAGACCACATGAGAAAAGGAAGAAACAAAGTGCTAAAGAGGCCCACAGAAATCCACAAAGATACCTCCACAAAAGACTGCTGGCAATGGCTGAGAGGCACACACCTTTCATACCAGCACTTGAGATCACATGTCTTTGCTTGGGAAAGACACATGCCTTTAATCCCAGAAAGTGATGGCAAGAAGCAGAAAGGTATATAAAAGTGTGAAGACCAGAAACTAGAGGCTTTTTAATCTTTTAGGCTTTTGAACAGCAGTTCAGTTGAGATCCATTCAGGTGAGGACTCAGAAGCTTTCAGTTTGAGGAAACAAGATCAGCTGAGGAATTGGCGAGGTGAGGTTGGATGTGGCTTGTTCTGTTTCTCTGGTCTTTCAGCATTCATCCCAATATCTAGCTCCTGGGTTTGTTTTTATTAATAAGACCTTTTAAGATTTCTGCTAGACATAACTAAAAAAAAAAGAAGAAAGACTTAAAAACAGCAGAACCTAGTAAATATCTTTTAATAATAACTTTGATTATAAATGGTTTTAATTCTCTAATTAAAAATTATAAAATGATTGATTTGATTTTTCTAAATAAATAAATCTCAACAACTTGCTGCTTGTAAGAAACTCACCTGACTGATCAAGATATTCTCAGACTGAATATGGAAAGAATAGAAAATTGTATCCAGGTAAACAGAAGGCAGAAAGTAAGCAGAAGGAAGCATATTCATAACTAATACAGCAGGCATGAAGGCAAAAGATCAGTCCGAAGAGACAAAGACAGTCATTACATATTGGTAGATAGAAGAATAGGCCAAGAAGGTGTGTGTGTGTGTGTGTGTGTGTGTGTGTACATCTACAACATCATATATGCAACTGATGTCAGACTACACAACTTTATAAAAATATAATACTGGGCATAAATCAAGAAATAGGCTCAATACAATACTAGTGGAGTGATTTTTTTTTTTTTGCGTTCTTTTACTATTACATTTTTAAACTTTATTTTACATACCAACCACAGTTTTCTCTTCCTACTAGTGAGTGATTTTAATGCTCCTCTTTCATTAACAGATGGATAACCAAACAAAAAAAGAATATAGCAAGGAAACCCTGAGGTTAAACACACTATTAAAAGGACTTCACAGACATCCACAAAATACCCCTCCAATAGTCCCAGTTAGTCATCAGCTCATGGAACTTTTTTTCCAAAACAGATCATGTCTTCAACCATGAATCAGATCTAAATAAATACCCCCCAATAAAAGCCATAATTTTTTGCACTTTATTGAGTCATAACTGAATTAAACTAAAAATAAAGAGCAAGAGAAACTTACAGAATCTTTTAACGCAAGAGAATTACAATTACAAATCTCCTTGAACAGTGTCACTGGAGAAAAAAGAGAGAAATGAGAAGTTCCCAGGATCAAAGGAAAATGGAAATGCAATATACCACAAACCTGAGAGATACAGTGAAAACATTCCTAAGATGAAGGCTTATAGATGTCAGTGTTTGAATTTATAAGACAGAGAGATATCAAATTAATAACCTATTGTTTCCCTCAAGATCTTAGGAAAAGAGCCAATGAAATGCTTGGCTCAGTCTGGGAGGAGGGACTGGACCTGCCTGGACTGAGTCTACCAGGTTGATCGCAGTCCTGGGGAGGCTTTGCCCTGGAGGAGGTGGGAATGAGGGTAGGCTGGGGGTAAGGGGAGGGAGTGGGAGGGGGGAGAACAGGGGAACCCGTGGCTGATATGTAGAACTGAATGGTATTGTAAAATAAAATAAAAGGAAAAAAAAGAGGAGCCAATGAAATGGTTCAGCAAATAAAGGTGCCTGCTGCCAAGCCTGATAACGCGACTTGAATCCCTGGGTCACAGGTGGCGGAAGAGAAAACAGACTACTTGCTGTAAGTTGTCTGCTGACCTTCACACATCACTGTGGCACCCTGGTGTAGCAGGAATCTTAAAAGTTCTTATTAATAAAATCAAACCTGAGGCGAGTTATTGGGGTCCATGCTGGTAGATCAGAGAGACAGAACAGGACACAGCTATCTCACCTCGCCGGATCCTCAGCTGGTCTTGTCTCCTCACACTGGAGGCCTCTGAGTCCTCATCCAGAATGGGTCTCAGCTGAATTACTGCTCAAAAGCCTGAATGCTTAACCAGCCAAAATCTTAACCAGGCCAAAAATGCTTCTAGTTTCTTGCCCTCACGCCTTATATATCTTCCTGCTTTCTACCACCACTCCCTGGGATTAAAGGCTGGCTTTCTGGGATTAAAGGCGTGTCACCATGCTTGGCTATTTCCAATGTGGCCTTGAACTCAGAGATCCAGAGGGATTTCTATCTCTGGAATGCTAGGATTAAAGGTGTGAGTGCCACCATTTTCTAGCCTTTGTATCTAGTGACTGTCTGTTCTCTGACCCCAGATAAATTTATTAGAATACACAATACCACCACACCCTGGAACCTACATGTGCACACAGACACTTACACTAGATAAATAAGTAAATCAGCATAATAGAAATAATAATTTAGAAAATAGCAGGATAACAAAATCAATAGCTTTTTTACTGCACATGAATCTTCTGGGAAAGAATCGAAGATGACTATCAATCACATTAACAATAAGGGCCACAACTCTAACCCTCCTGCCCAAAAAAAAGGACTTATGAGTAAACCTAACCAGGGAGATGAGCGATCAATGCAAAGAAAATTACAAAACACTGAACAAAGAAGACATATAGACAAATGAAACGGATATTAAAATAGAAGGCCCATAAACAAGGTCACACACAGCTACCTGGGAAGACAGGTTCTGAACATACTGAAGAGCAAAACAAGATGCTTGCCTCTCCTGTACAAAGTCAACTCGTAAGTGGCTCAAAGACCTCAATGTCACACATGACATTTCTAAAACAAAGTGTGGATAAATACTCGTGATATTGGTCCAGGAAAAGGCATACTTCTAAACAGGACACCAGTAAGGAAATAACAGGAATTGACAAATGGACTTGCATCAAATTCAAAACCTTCTGCATAGCAAAGGAATCCATTTCCCGGGATCAAGAGAAAGCTTGAGGCTGTCGAGATATCTCAGAAAGTAAAGGTGCTTGTCACCAAGCTGGCAACCTGAGTTTAACCCCCAAGACCCACATGGTGGAAGAAAGAACCAACTTCTGCCAAAAAAAATAATAGTTTAAAACTTATTTTCAATTAAAAAAAGAAACAATATGCAGGATGGGCAATAATCCTCACCAGCAATTCATCCATCAGAAGATTAATAATCAGAGTATATAAAGAATGCCAGAAGGTAACACCAGAAGGAGAAACAATCCAACCACTAAAAATGGACCCAAGTACTGAGCAGACATGTCTCCAAATAGTTGTCTATGCCCAATCATTCCATGAGGAAACATTCAACATCTTTAGGCATCAGGAAAATACAAATTGAAACTACATTGATGTTCTTTTTAACCCAGTCACGACGTCGCCAACAGCAAAACAACCACAACAGCAAAGCAGTGTTGAGGGGTTCAGGGGTGGGGCAGGGATGAGTGTTCCTAGACTAGTGCTGGGAACTGAAATTAGTGTGGTTGTCATGGATGCCAGCAGAGAGGGTCCTCAAAAAGCCAAAAATAGAATTGCCACATGACCCAGCTGTAGCATCCCTGAATATGTGCCAAGAGGAATCAACATCGGCATATGCTGTTGATGCCTGAATGCGTCTGTCTATCATACACTCCTCATACTGGCCAAGGAACCAGCCTAGGTGTCTGTGATGGTTTGAATGAGAAAGTTCCCCTTTGGCCTAGGTGCTGGAATACTTTGTCCCTAGTTGGTGGTGCTGATTGGGGAGAGGGTAGGAAGTATAGCCCTACTTGAATAAGTATTCCACTGGGGAGCGAACTTTGAGAGTTTTAAAGCCTTGGGCCGCTTCCAGTTCACTCTCCCTGCTCCCAGTGCTTGCAATTGAAGATGTGAGCACTCAGATTCTTGCTCCTGCCATGAGGCTTGCTGCTATGCCTCCCTGCAGTGATGTATTTTTGTGTCTCCAGCTCTCTTCTGTCTATAGATAAGTCACTTCTGCTTATGGTGTAACATCGAAGCAAAGAGAAGTAACTAGTACAATGTCTCTCAGTGGATGAATGTATAAAGAAAATGTAATTTAGAGATACAATGGTGTACTACCAGCCATAAAGAAGAATGAAGTCATGTCATTTAAAGGCAAATGATGGAACTTGAGATGCTCGTGTTGGAGGAGCCAAGCCAAGCTCAGGAAGATAATGATCCCATGTATTCTTTCACATGGCTTCTAAAGGCTAAGTTAGAAGTGGAGAGGTGGCTCCACCTTAGGAATACTTACCACTCTTGCAAAGAACCCCAGCTTAGTTCCCAGAACTTTTATCAAATGGTTCATAACCGCCTGTAACTCCAACTTCAGGTGATCTGACATCCTCTGGCACCCACATGCACACACACACACACACACACACACACACACACACACCACACACTAATAATAATAATAATAATAAAGTCATTTAAAGCACAAATAAATTAAATTAAATAAATAGAAAGACTTGGAGATACCAAAAGTCCTGTTATGAAAAAGAAAGAGAGCTGGAGTGGTGAGAGAGAAAGTGGGGGCAGTGAATATGAACAAAGTATGTTTTTGCATGGATTTCTCACCATTATTCTGTACAGCTAAAATGTACTTTAGAAACAAAACAACAAAATCTTCTGAAAGAATAAGCTTTACCCAAAGAGAAGTGTGGCTTTGCCCTGGGTTACTAGAGGAATTCTGGAATGTTCCCACTGAGAGGAGTATCTTTCTTTTCTGGGGCCTTAATAAAAGATAGTCTGTGTGTTTTAGGATAAGATTTGGGAACATTGTGTTCAGTGCTCACATCCGGAAAAACTAGAGACTCGACAGTTAGCCCAAACCTCAAGCAGCTGATGGAGACTGAAGGTCATCAGTGTAGGCAGGCTGTGGCTGGGGGTCAACAAGAGCAGGAGCCCAGACACCTGAGCTTCCTGCCCGTGAGAACACAAACAGCTTCTTTTCCATGTTGTGAGAAGGGCCACGCATCTCTAAAGAGGTTGTAGGTCTAATGTTCGGAATGCTCCCAGATGCTCTTCCTGAACACTGTGCTTTCGCTTCATCCTGGGCTTTAAAAATACATATTAAAATGTCTTCATAAGCTCCACAGGTGCTTCAAAACACTGCTCGTACTATTTATTTACTCTACTTTTGTAGGTCTACCTATGTTTTTCTATTCATTTGCATCATAGGGATGTGTCCATTTGCTTCTATATGGGCCACTGTTGTCCTTAGCATTCCTCAGAATTCTCATTTCTCAAAGTCTGTAGCCCTGTGCTCCATTTTATTCCAGATTTTAGTAATTTGAGTCTCCTCTTTAGGTTTCTTGTCAGTGTATTTAGTTTTTATCCGTTGTTGGACTTTTGAAGAATCAACTTTTGGCTTCATCCTTTCTGCTTCGTATTCCGTCGACTCTCATTCTTTTCTTCATCGTTTCCTTCTCTGTTTCCCTTGCTCTGAACATGGCTTACTGTTTTCCTCAGTATTCTTGAGACAGCTTAGCCTGTGCTTCCTTGTTGTGTAACACAAGTATTTGGGACTGTACACACACCCTCTTCACACTCAATAGGCACCGGGGCTATACACACCCCTTTCACACTGACTCAATGGGGACTCAATAGGCAACACACCCTCTTCACACTGACTCAATAGGCCTGGCTATACCCTCTTCACACTGACTCAATAGCACCTGGGGTTATACACCCTCTTCACACCGACTCAATAGGCATCTGGGCTATACACACCCCTCTTCACACTGACTCAATAGGCACCTGAGGCTATACACACCCCTCTTCACACTGACTCAATAGGCACCTGGGGCTATACACACCTCTTCACACTGACTCAATAGGCACCTGAGGCTATACACACCCCTCTTCACACTGACTCAAGGTTCTGTAAGGCTATATGCTTTGATTTCATTTACATTCAAAATACTAATTCCCAGTGTACGTTTCTCCTTTGTTTCCTTCGTCTATTATTTAGAAACATGCTGTTTTGGTTTTCAGACATTTGCTGCACTCCTTCATCTCCTCCCCCTCTTTCTTTCCTATTTAATTCCATTCAGACTGGAGAACATCCTGTCGGTAAAGGCAGTCCCATGGATCTTTTCACCCTCTGCTTGACCACATAATAATGAATCAGGGACATTTCATTATTCAGATATAAAGACCCCACACATCCTGTCCTGGGATTATTGCACTGTGTGGGGGTGTCTTTCCGGGTTTCAGATTCAACATGTACTTTTTTTCTGCTTAGGCAGATTTTACAGGTTACAAATAGTTAAAAAATAAAATAACTGAGTGTCTGCATATGCAATGCTACATCCCTCAACAGAACAGAGGACTCCCCAGCATGTCTGTACTGAGCCATCTCACTGGCCTCCGGAATTCCTGATCAATTTCTAAAATGATAAAGCTTCTTGGAATGGGGTTAAGTGTCTTTTAAAGAACCCTCTCAACTAATTTTGTGCACAGCTGTGAAGGAATCACCTGATGCAGAATCAAGACCTCAGGAGCTATGGAGGTGGTGTTGGCATTTAAAGAAGGCATTTTTCCTGCCTAACCCATATCTCAAGACATTAGCTAATCCAGAGGCTTAGAACTCAAATCCAGGCCTCTTGCTATCCCCCCCGCCCCCCCCCCAGCAGCATTTTACTACCTGGTGTTGTTCCGATGATAAAAAACCTTGAGACTAAATGACCATATCATTCAACATCTCCCTCAAAGCAAAAGGTTCACAGCATAGCGTTGGAAACAAATATCCATGCAATACGGTAAGCTGTCCTCAAAACCAAAACACTATGGAAATTCAAACCAAGAATTCAGTGGGTGATTAATTATTAGTAAGCCCAATTATTCTGGGAAATAGTCACTAGTGAAATATCTAGTCACTTAGTGAGCCAGAAGACACCTAGCAGAGCCTAACTCACTGTAACTTAGTATAGATGGTTGTGTGATCACAAACTTTCATTTGTAGCCAAAATATTTGGAGACCATGTTCCTATTTAGCAAGGTTTTCTGATCAAAACTGTGCATGCAACCACATCCTTGATGAGTCTAGGGACCCACAAAACAAGGACTCCAGTCTTCCCTTAGAGATCACTCTACAGAACGCTGCCATCCATAAACAGCCCTAATGAGGTACAGAGGGACACTCATGGTCCAGACAAAGGCATCCCGCCGATGGTCTTCACTGCCTCCCGGAAGCGAGGCCATCAAGCCACAGGTAGAGGTCTTCACTGCCTCCCGGAAGCGAGGCCCGGCTTTTTCTTCCACCATGAAGATCACTCTGCTTTCCTTCTCTCTTCACGACTCAGGTTCTACCAGGTAACAAAATAAACTCTGCAGGGAAAATAATGCTCACCCGAGGTCCAAAAGGCATTCTCACAAGAAATCCAGAAGACCCATTGGTGGAGAGGCCTGCAGTCAGCTGACTCATGCGTTTTTCTCTACAACTGTGGGTTAGGGAAAATGACATCAAGGCTGTTTCAAGGGCTTGCAACGCTCTTTACTCCGTTATAAGTGTGAATTTAATTGGACAAAGTTACTAGCAGTTTCTGGATCAGGATAAGTTAAAAAATTGGGACAATTCTAGTAAATCTTTATCTTCAGAGCTCTCTTTTCTCTTCGGAAAAATTACTGCTCTGTAGGGCCCAGCAGAAGGGATTGTGGGAGTTGTGACCTTGAGAGATTCCTGTGGCCTACAAAATCCCTAATCCATCCCAGCAAAAGCCTGCTTCCTCGGCCTTGACCGCTACACCTGAAGGCTTCAGTCCAGCCCTGGTTTTCCTTTCCTTTTCAACACCTACCCTGTTAAAGTAGAACTGAGATAAGGAAATCAGAGAGTGTGTCTGGCGTTCAGCATGAACCATAAGAAGCAGCACTTTGCTTGGAGTCATGGGTACAGGCTCCTGGCTTTAACCTGCCAATGAAAACAAATTAGAAAAATCTCCTTCCTAAAGATGTAGAGCAAGAGAGCCTAAGCAACACATTCCTTTACAGCAGAAGTAATCCAGTCTCTTCTTCTCTGGTGCCTGCCGGACATTCAGGGATGGATGGGTAGAGTCAGAAGTGGTCTTTCATCTCGCTTACTTCGGCTGCGTGCTTTATATGTGCAAAGAGTCACTGCTAAAAGTGTCCAGCAGAAATGTCATGGAGGTATGATTATCTTGATAAATCGAGTTTCTTTGCTAAGTATGTGCACTTAAAGACTGCTTACAGCTAGCTAGTTCACCGTGCTCCATCCTGGGGGAGGGAGGGATGCCTTAGAGCACAATTCCGATTCAGGAAATACAAAGTGGAAAAGACAGAGATGAAAGTGGGAAGAAAACGGGGATCAAAACCAGTTTAGCACTGTAGATATTTACTATGCACTGCCCCCCCCCCCCCGCTGAAAGCAGGCACACAAAGAGCAAAATCATACCATGACCTCTGATTCACAGAAAGTCATACACCACTCAACTTTGGTTGCTACACAAGACTCTGTCTCCAAAAAAACCTTGAAATTTGGAAAACCTGTTCTCTCTTCTCTCTCTTCTCTCTCTCTCTCTCTCTCTCTCTGTGTGTGTGTGTGTGTGTGTGTGTGTTGTGTGTGTGTGTGTGTGTGTGTGTTTATCATTTTGGTCTGGTTTGCTTTTAGGAATATGACACGGTTTCTTGCAGCCCTTGGACTGGCTACATAATCAGGGCTGACCTTGAGTTGCTGATCCTTCCGCGTCCACTCCCAAGTGCTGGAATTCCAGGCATGCACTGCCACATGCCTGTGGTGCTTCCCCTCAAACCCTCCTGCACGCTAGGCAAGTACTCTGGTGACTGAACCAAGTCCTCACCACCCCCCTTACTCACCCTCTCATTGCCATTCAAACAAAATACAGGACGTGTGATGTCACAAAACGAACAGAGGGAAGGCCATTTCTTGTCACCAAAATAGAATGAGAAACAATGTTTAAGAAGTCATAGGAAGGTGGGTCTTCTCCCATGGTCCTTAGATAGATATCTGCAGTCCAACTGCAGCTTTGGTTAGGAGAGAGGAAGAGAGAAAGCAGGTGGGAAACAGAAAAGGCTGAGGACATAAGTTGCAACTCTGTCCTCATACCTCCAACACTGGTCCCTAGACGATCTAATCCTTTCCCTCGGTCCCATTTCCTTCTCCACCAGTGCTTTGCCAGGAGGATCCGTGGCTCTGTTTCTGAGCCTAGATTCTGTTCACATTCCAAGTAGATAGAAGGACAGGAGTCCACACTGTGAAATGGACAAGGTTTAGTAGCCAAGAAGTTCATTTTACAAAAGCCCCTAATGTCACTTCAATTTTAGGAGTCCACATGACTTGTCACATGCGGACTTAATGTTTGATATCTTCAGCTGTACAAAGCAGCATAAAGCATGTGAACTAGGGTGACAGCAAATTCCTTCACCTATTTGCTATAGAGTGGAAATATCAGCAACTCAAGCCATTGTTCCACAGTCATTTCCTGAATTCCCTGTGTGTGCCAAGATTCGAGCCTGGCTCTTGGTGCACAGAGTGTTCTGAGATTTCTGCCCTTGAGCAATTCATCACCAGAGAGTGACGTCAGAGGAGGGCACAGCCATGGTAGGAAGCAAGAGATACTGAGATGGAGAGATGCTCAGTGATTCAGTACAGTGCTCATCCTCCCCAGTCTTCTAAGCTAGGGTGAACCTTGTTGTTACTATGGGACAGCCTAATAGAAAGGGAACCTGTATTTGCAGTAATTAGCTAATGAAAAGATGCAAAGCCCAAGAATCAATCAATTCAGATTTCATTTGGCTTCTGCCTAGCACTCAACACTTAAAAGGCCCATTGGCTTAAAACAAGACAAAGCTATACCCTTAAAATTATTTCCCAATTTACATTCTAAATAAAAATGGCCTATTGCCTGCATGTTTTATCTTCTCATCCATTAAGTATTTCTGTATGAACCACAAAGGCAATTTAATGCATTTGAATGTCAGCTCACTTCAATTTAATAGCCCACGCTGATTTGAAGGGATTCAAGAATTAGTGTTGGTCAGCTGAAGGGAAGAAATGAGGTGTGTTTGATGAAAACACATTATATATATGTATAAAATTCTCAAGGAATAAAAATAAATAAGATGTTTACTGATACAGAATGAAGAAAAACAAAGCATTGACCTTTGTATTCCAGAATTCCCAAAAAAATGCTTTGATGCTTCTTTAACTCTTTTTTTTAAAGATTTATTTATTTATTAAAGATTTATTTATTTATTACATATACAGTGTTCTGCCTGCATGTGTCCCTTCAGGCCAGAAGAGGGCACTAGATCTCATTACAGATGGTTGTGAGCCACCTGTGGTTGCTGGGAATTGAACTCAGGACCTCTGGAAGAACAGCCAGTGCTCTTAACCGCTGAGCTATCTCTTCAGCCCCAGCTTCTTTAACTCTTAATAAATAGCTTAAGAAATTGTCAAAAAAACACAGGTTTTGTTGCTCAGAATAAAGCCACTTCTGAAAGCATATGAGTGCATGTGACCAACGTCTGGGACAGTCAGATCTTAGGCCATACAACAAATACTATTCAGTGTTTCAAACAAGTGAATCTGGCTATCTTTTTCAGAAATTGAATGATTCACTCTTAATGCAATGGTTTCTAAAGCAGAGATGTGACCACAACTAGAATCTGAGAGCAAAGAATGAATGATGCGATACCAAGGTGTGACAGATAACAGTGAGAATGTATGTGTCCATGAGCTGTGTAGACATATGGTTCTCTTTCCCAGGAGAACATCATCTCTCTAGCAATGACCTTGAGGTATATTTTCTTTTAGGTCAATATTTTAGTTCTACTTCTGAAGATAAATATGTAAATATGGGAGATAGATAGATAGATAGATAGATACATACATACATACATGCATGCATGCTAATACATACACAGGTACATAGATAGATGATGGATAGATAGCATATAATATCTAGAGAGTTATCTAAAAACCTTCTAGAAGAATCAGCAGTGAAGAAATGGTATTAAAAACCTGTCTCTTCTTGCCATTTTGTTAGAAGATAGGAAAGAGAAAGAATAAAGTACTGTGTGCGTGCCTAGAAGTCATGAAGTAGAGAACACTACTCAGCCTCAGCCTTCTGTTAACTCAGATATGCCCAATGTTGCCAGATTTCTCAAGAAAAAATTTCCAAATGTTTTGTGACATTAGGTGTAGTGGCATTTGCTCCGCACATGACCTTGGGCAATAAGGCCCGAAGGAGGCGGTGCTTCTTGCTGTTGTACGTGACCTCTTAAAAAGAGAAGAGAGAGTATTTGGGACTAAGGGGATCCAGGCTCTCGAGAGCCCCCTTCCAGGGTCCAGGAAGAATCTACAACCAGCTGATAATTAATCTTTGAAGAAAGAAATGAATCTATGTACAAATTCCTTAGTCCATACATTTTATTACTCTGTCAGTTCTCTCTCTACAAGCTTATACTCTGCTCTCATTTTTAGCTCATTTCTTGCCCAATTTCTCTTTATATTTATCTTTTGTCCCTCCAGGTTCTATCTTAATTCCTTCATCTAGTTCTGCCCCTTCTAGGTTCTCATCCATCTAGGTCTTTTCCATATCAGCTCCTCCCATCTCCTTCTCTCTCATCTTGTTCTTTCTCATCTTGTTCTTCCCCATCTGGCTCTTCCTCATCTTCCATCTTGTTCCTCTAGTACTCTCTTCTAGCCCTTCAGTCTAGTTCTTCCTCATCTCAGTTTGTCCCTCAAGTTCTTACCCATCTAGTTCTTCCATTCTCTTTTCTCCGTCTCCCTGTGTCCTGGAAGTCCGGTATATATGCACTTACAAGGAGTAATCCCTTGGCAGTGCAAAGCGAGGTTCCAGGATCAAATGGAGGGGTGATAAGAATCACATAGAGAGGCAATAACCATTAATTATCATTTGCAACCCCAAGGGGAAGTGACCAATGGGGAAATGAATTAACTAAAGCCTAAATTCGGGTAATATCTAAAAAGAGGGATCTTATGTGCTCAACTAATAGTCTTAAATGTGATTGGTAGAAAATGTTTAAGAATCTATAAGTTGCTAGGTCAATGGGAGAAAAAAAAAATTGCCTTCTTTTTCCTGTGGTGGCTATAAGAAATGCTCTATGTACAGCCTCTTCTGAGAACAGCCTTCTCTGGTATCTCTGCACCTGGATAAGGTTAGATGCCTCTCCTGGCACATCCACCAGGCCTTCTCAAACAGCCTGGATCTTAAGTCTGTTCTTAGAGAGTACAGAGGTATCTCTGATAAGGTACTTTCCTCCATCTGGGATGGACCTGGTCGGATGCTGGATGATAATTACAGGAGGCTTGAACTGGGTTTCGGCTGAGCATAGCTATTAGCTCAGAAGGTTATCCAAATATTCCTAGAAGTGGTTAGGTAATGAGTTAGAGGTCTCTAAAGTTAGTAAGGCTGTAAGAAAGGAGGGTCTGAGCTAAATTGTGTAAAGCTGACCTAGGTGGTGTCTCCTTGTGGAATTTACCTTGAATCAGGAGACTTACATGTGGACTGTTATTATTGCTAGTCCTTGAAAGTGGCTAAGGAGATATCTGATTCCAGAGGAAGCCTTTCCTGAGGCTGTTCTCCAAATACCTTGAATGTGTGTGTCCAGAGAGTGATCAGTCCACATTGTTAGCCTTTCTTAGGGAAAAGTCAATTGAGAAAACTATGAAGGCACATATGACTTTCATAAAAGAATACAGCTGATATATAACAAGCCAAATAACACCAAAAGCTCCTTGGAATTTGGCTTCCTCTGGAGGAATTACTTGATCCCTCTAGGTAGTGACTTTGCCATAACCAGTTCTTGTGATATATTCCTGTGGCTGGCAACAAGAGAGGGTTCACAAGGTTTCCCTTCCTGGTTCCTGCTTCCTGATGTAATTGGACACTGGATGGCCAGGGAATTGAACCCAGGTCCTCTAGAACATCAGTCAGCGCTTTTAACCACTGAGCCATCTCTCTTCTCTCTGTCTCTCTCCTCTTTTTTGGAGAGGAGAGAGGGGTCATGTGGTCCCTTCTTTCAGCTGGTAGAGCATGAGACTCTAAATCTCAGGATCGTTGGTTCATGCCCATGTTGGGTGCCATGTAATGTGATAAATCTACTGGAGTCTGTTTAAGGAATATTAGGGAAATTTATTAGAGTGAGGGAAATACACTCACAATATAGAATGGAGTAGACAGCTGAAGTTGTCCTTTGATCTGACTGGGAGCGAATCCACATCAGGAAGCAGGCAGCAGTGAGAAGGGACTCATGATCTCTCTCCCTTTCCTTTTAAGAGGTCATGTACAATGGCAAGAAGCACTGCCTCCTTCTGGCCCTATAGACCAAGGTCATGGGCAGAGCAATATCATTACAATCAGGTTTTTAAGTATTGGTGTAAAAAATCAAGTAACAATGAACATATGTACAAAGTTATTTCCAGATGTGACCCCCCCTCCCAATCTGTGTACTAAGTAAAAATTCATCAAGTCAAGTAAATAGTTACAATAACCCTCTCTGGACATAGTCAGGGGCAAGTTCAGGGAAATCGGTTAACATCCAAATGGGGTCTGCCAATCACACTGCATTGAAACAGAAGTGTACATTGGGATGTGTTTAAATAAAGGACCTTGCTGCCTGTCCATGGGGCATCAACCCAGAGGTGAGAATGCTATAACCAAGAGCTGAAGTCTTTCACTTGGATCCTTCATAGTCTGTTTGCCCTTGCCACCCCTTCCTCTCTTTTTCCTCTTCTGTATTTTATTATAAATTCTTGTTCATCCCTCAATAAATAATAAAGAAAAATAGCAAAGAGAAGGCTGTGTTTTTTAATTATTATTTTATGTGTATGGGTGTTTGGGCTCTATGTATGTCTATGTACCACAAGTGTTACAGGTGCAGGTATGGGCCAAAGAAGGTGTTGGATTCCTTGGAACCGGAGTTACAGACAGTTGCAAACTGTCATGTGGGTGCTAGGAATTGAACCTGGGTCCTCTGAAAGAGCAGCCAGTGGTCTTAACCATTGAGCCATCTCTCCAGTCCCAGAACATAAACTTTAAAAAGCAGCCTTCTCGGGGAGAGACGGCTCAGTGGTTAAGAACACTGGCTGCTCTTCCAGAAGACCCGGGTTCAGTTCCCAGCACCCATATGGCAGCTCACAACTGTCTGTAATTCTAGTTCCAGAGGATCTGATGCTATCTTCTAGCCTGTGTGGACACTGAATGCATGTGGTACACAGATAGACATGCAGGCAAAACACCCATACAAATAAGATAAAAAGACATAAAATATTAAAGTTTGTTGTTCTACCCCATCTTCTACTGTGGTTGGGTTTCCAGTGTATTCCATCCTCCTACCTGGTCTAGGTGAGCTCCTGGTCTCCAATGTCCCCTGTGGAGTAGGAAAACGGGTATCATAGCCACTGCCTTGTCCAGCATCTCAGTCCTCCTTCACCCTGTTTCTGAGTCGACTCCCTTCTCCCATAGAAAAATGCACACCCTCCCATGCAAGCTTTCGGGGTCACCCTCTCGTAAAGGGAATACATGTCACCTTTCACAGAGTGGTGCCAGCGAGCGATGGCACATCCCCACAAGGATGCAAGGGGCCTCCATCCCTCACTGAAAAATGGACCAGCAACCTAAGTGTTACTTGGAAACGATAAACTGCTAGAAAGAATGGTGGAGAATTAACAAGTTGGGTAGACAGCGTGGGTTTATTATTTTTTTAATTACACCCCAAAAGCAAAGGCAACAACGTGAAACTATGCAAATGGAATAATCTCAAACTCTAAAGCATCTTTGCTTCAAAAAAACAACCAGCAGAATCAAGGGACAAACTGCTCACGGGGAGAAAATGTTTGCACTCCATTTATCTGACGAGGAAGTCATATCCAGAATATCCCAGGAACTCAATACACAGTGAGAAAACCTGATGTTTTTTAAAGGAAAGTTATTTGAATAGACCTTTCTCAAAAGAGAACACACAAATAGTGGTGTTCAAAAAGTATATAAAAAAATTGTGGATGCCCAGGAAACGCAAGTTGTGTGCATAATAGGGTGTCCCATCACCCCAGTTGGGATGGCTATCATCAAAAGAAAAAAATCACAAAAAGCCAATGAGATCGTGAGGGAGAATGACTCACACAATGCCAATGGGATAGAACCAGGAAGGGAGCAGAGTGGAGGCTGCTCAGAGTTACAAGCAGAGCCACGGGATCCAGCTGCCACAGCTGGCACAGCTGGCACAGCTGGACAGAACTGCAACACTATTTTCAGGAGCCATCTGTCTGCACTCCGGTGTTTACTGCAACAAGAGTCACATCAGCAAAGAAACAGAACACACCTAACTCCCCTGTCTTTGGAGGGATAAAGAAAATGTGATATCCGTATCATGAATGCAATTAAAATAGCACCCCATCATTTAAAAGGGACAAAATCCTACCATTGTCAGGAATGTGGGTAGAGCTGGAGATTAAATACAGTGTTCTGTGACGCCAACCACAGGAAGACCAACACCACATTATTCCATTCTACCCTGTTCTCTCTGGGACATAGACACTTCCCCGAACTGGCAACTCTCTAGTGAGCTCTTCTCTCATGAAGCTTTTGAAAGGTGTCTGAACATTGTTTTCATCTGCGACAACATGGGTAGAATCGGAAAATGTATGAAGTAAAATCAACCAAGCCCAGAAATGCAAATAGTGTGTTCTCACTCACTAGTAGAAGCTTAAGGAGGCTGATAATCTATGAGAGGAGAGGAGACTGGCCATCACTGGAGGATCAGGCTGGACGGGGAATGGTGAGGAATGAGAAAGTGGAGGATAGACAATCCAGTGGGGAAGAAGTTCTGTTATACAGCATGCCATACTTTTAATATGTCGATTTTTGAAGCTGTCGTACATGTCTACAATGTATTTTAATCATTTCCACCACTCCTCCTCCCTCTAACTCCTCCTAGATCTACCTCCTCTCCCTACTCCTCCCCTCCCTGCCCTCCCCTCCTTCCCCCCACTCCTAATTTTGTATCTTCTATGTTTTCTTTTTTGCAAGATATGCCTGTAGGTACAGCACTGTCAAGAACATTCTAGGATCAGCGTGGCGCGCACACCTTTAACCCAGCACTCGGGAGGCAGAGGCAGGTAGATCTCTGTGAGTTTGAGGCCAGCCTGGGTCTACAAAGAGAGTTCTAAGACGCCAGAGAAACCCTGTCTCAAAAAACAAAACGAAACAACAAAATAAAAACACACACACACACACACACACACACACACCATTCTATGGTGTTCTGCTCAGATTTTAAGACCCTCCTAAGAAAGAAGCGCATGCCTGCTGTGTAAATCTGGCCAAGGACCAGAGTTGGGGAGCTCATAGGCCTCAGGAGTAAACCTACTGCTATTATTTGTCAAAAAATACCAAGGTATCATATTGTCCTCTTTTTACCCATAAATTAGAGCAGCTGTCAGACTTCATTAGAGAAATTCTTTGTTCAGTGGACAATGGTTAACACAGAAACTCACAACTGGTCAAAATGCAGAGAGGTGACTGTGGAGTTCTCAGCCACAAATGGAACATCTGTGTAACACACACACACACACACACACACACACACACACACACACACACACACACACACACTATACAAGGCTCAGGAATGATTGCGCCCCAAAGGAAGGGAAGATATTAAGAGCCAGGGATCAGGGGTGAGGAGGGCAAATTATGTCTTCTGGACAGGATAGGAACTGTCCTCATGAGCTTATGGCAGCTGTGATGATCTGCCTGCATAAGACTGCCTGAGATCACGCCAGCCAACATTTCCGCACAAAGTGGGAAGGGTTAATGAGTGCTCACCCTAACTGAGGGGCTGTGGGGAGCCGACAGCTCCTGGGGGAGGGAGTTTGTTTTCTTTAAAGGTGTGGCCCGGGTAGGTGGATAACCTTGCACTGTAAGTATACAGACAGCACAAAGGGAATGCGATGGGCTATTAGAAAAGATATGTAATATTTAATTAAAGAGTTCAAAGCGCTAGGGATGTTTGATCATGTTCACAGGAAGAGAGTTGCTAATACATGCTGTGTCCACGTAGCTGATGATAACACAGCCCTCCACAAACAGGCATAAACAGTATATGCCATGTAAAAAAAATTTAATCATGAATTGTGTTTTTCAATAGAGAATTGGCTAAAGATACTGACCTCTGGTGAAACTGAGAGCACATAGCAGAAGGAAAAGATTAACCATCTGGTTTCCTATTATTAGGTTAATTTGTCACCAAATTTAGAAACTCTAAGGTTTGGAAATATTCCAACAAAAGCAGTTTTTCTTCTTTGCATGTTAAGCTTCACTGACCAGACAGAACCTCAGGCCCCAGAAGTAAATAAAAGCTCTGCACTTCACCGTCACTGACCACCTTCCACACTGCTGGCCACTCAACCATGAGACCTCATTCCTGTCTGTCTGTCCTCTTCCTCTTTGTAATGATAATGCCGAAAGGTAAGCCGGAAATGAAGGCAGGAGCAGGCTTCTTAGGAGGTGTGCGGAGGTCTGCACAGCTATACTTTTGTCCCTTATCACTCAGATGTCAGCACATGGACTTGAGTATCCCAAAGCCCAACATCTTCAGAACTGATGAGGTTCAAATTCAGAATTGAGTGGAGGAATCTTATCAACAAAAACATGGGGCCAAGAACCCTACCACTGAGAGGGGAAAGCCAAGGTAAAGAAACAGAGGCTGAGAAACTACTTGACTAAAAACTTAAGTCAATAGACTTTTTAAAAAATGGCTACCACCAGCACCCTAGTCTTCAAGGGAGTGCGGAGATAAATTAACTCATTTTGCTGAGTAGATGGAGCTATACAGTCTATCGTGAGACGTGTATATAAACACTAGAAGCAAATAAAAAAACTCGGGACCAGAGGAATTATGAAAGTGAAGAGAACGGGAAGTGTCAGTTTTTAAAATGTGAATTGTAAGGTGATAGGAAGCACATAAGAATCTGGTTGCATCCTTGAAACACAAAATTCACACATTTGAATGTTAGTTTATAGAATCGGAATTAAAGCTGCTCCAGTTCTCTTTTGGCTGGTTCGTGCAGATTCTGGTGAGAACTTACAAAATTCACTCCCTACTGCTTTTTGGAAGGAAGGGGCTTGCTGAGCCTACCTGAGGGAGCAGGGGGCTGGACAGTGGTAACAGCACTGCCACCACCAGCAGGGTGCCTACATCTCTCTGTCCTCACGGAGAGAGCCCTTCTCCGCTCATCTCTGAGATCCGCTTAGAGCACAGCCAAAGCCTCTCACTTGTGGCTTTGGCCTAATTTATGAACATCTTCAATATCTAACCTGGCACATAGCTGCACTCTCACAGAGGAGTTTTTACAATCCTCAGTTTATTTCTCAGCCCTAGTCAGAAAGCATGGCTGAGGTGGACAGACTCACAGGAACACGTGATGTAAAATATGATGGTAATTATCTGAACGTAGACGGCACTTTTAGCGGTCATATCCTTCACTGTAGATAACAGAAGCCATGCTCACATGCTTTCACTAAGATCACACATGTGCTTGCACACTGAACCAAGTCTTGTTTCTACCAATCCATGCAGACATAAAAATGGCAACTGATTTCTGCCAGACTTTTGCCTCAAGGTCTCTTAACTGAGTATTGAGGCAACTAGAGAGGTTCTTTGCACGTGTGACAGCATTAAAGAACCAGAGGTTACTAAGCTAGGTGGTATAAACCAAAGGTGTCATTCTGCTATATAAGTTAATTGAACTCAGAAGAGACACTGTGATGGTGGTTATCAGGGCTGGGAGGTGAAGAGAAGAGGACAGGGGGGTTGATATAAAAATTCAGTTGGACAATTTGGTGGGCAAATTTTATAGATGAGTTCTAAACCTCCTGACTATGGCTCTTAAAAATGTGAAGAGGTTGGAACTCACAGTAAGTATTCTTATGGTAATAAAACGGAGTACGGAAGGGTTATTGAGGAGGAGGGAGAGGTGGCTCCTGCAGAGCTGACAGGAACTCAGAGGCCTCTGACCTGGAGATCAGCTTTCTTTGCTCTCCCAAATCGGTTGCACTGCGAGGACCGAGTTCCTCAGTGGAGGGGAGCACTTCACATGGCCAGGTCTCTTGTGAACCCAGAACGTCAAAGACGCAGGAAAAGATCAAAGCCTGTAACTTTTATTGTGTTTTTTTTTTTTCAATTCTTTTTATTGTTTGAGAGCTTTATGCATGCATATGATGTGTTCCGATGAAACCCCCGCCTCGTCCCTCCCTCCAGGTCTTCCTCTCTCCCTCCACACTTTTCTCTCTCAGCATCATGTGCTTTGTTTTACTTTCATGGATTGATTTCTGCGTCAGCTGCTGTCCTTGACATTCAGGTGGGCTCTCGGCACAGGTCTGGAGGTGCTGCAGCAGCAGCAGCAGGGAAGGTGGAGGTGCAGTGTGAGTGTCTGCAAAGACAGCTGAGGGTGCACAAGGAGGACGGGGAGGGCAAAGCTGTTGGGGAAGCAAGTCAGGGCCAGGGCCAAAGGTTATCTACACTGGAACTGGCCCCGTACCCTAGCCCTGTGTGCTTTGTTTTTAAAAAGCACTGAGCCAGCTTCTCCTAAGGACCATAAGCAGATGCATGGCTTTTATATAGCATCCACCTTCATCATCAGTGAAAGAATGACCCTCTGTGGTGCTGAAAGGCCAGCAGAAGGGCACTGACATGCAGCCTTAGCCATGCTCTCCTCAACAGCCAAATGAATTAAGAAAATATGTGGATATGCTTGAAGAAAACTTCCAGCTCTGAAAAGTGTCTCCATCCAAGTGGCATCGAGTAACTCAGTAAAGGTGTTTCTTACGCAGTCCTGAAGGGGGAGCTGAGCTGGAAGTGGGGTGAACGCTGGAAGCTCAGAGACAGAACAGGCCATAGCCACCTCACCTTGCCAATTCCTCAGCTGACCCTGTTTCCTCAGACTGGATGCCCCTGAGTCCTCATCCACAATGAATCTTAGCTGAACTGCTGCTCAAAAGCCTGAAAGCTTAACCAGCCAAATGCTTAACCAGCCAAATGCTTAACCAGCCAAATGCTTAACCAGCCAAATGCTTAACCAGCCAAATGCTTCTAGTTTCTGGTCCTCACGCTTATATACTTTCTGCTTTCTACCACCACTCTCTGGGATTAAAGGCTCACTTTCTGGATTAAAGGCGTGAGTCACCGCGCTTGCTGTATCCTTGAACACATGGATTTCTGCCTCTGGAATGCTAGGATTAGAGGCATGTGCTATCACTGCTAACTTCTATGTTTAATATTGTGGCTGTTCTGTCTCTGACCCAGATAAGTTTATTAGGGTGCACAATATTTTGGGGAACACATACCACCACATTTCCCTTTTTTGTCTAAAATTTAAAAAAGCTTATAACTAATACAAGAAAAATTATATCCAATAAGTATATACAACATACACAGTCAAGATTACATTAATGATGTCTAATCCATTAACATTTGACATATTCAGACAAAAAACTCCATTAATATATTAACAATGTCCAGTCCAGTAACATTTGATAAACTCAGACAAAAAATATCATTTCTTATCTTATTTAAAACAAGTAGTTCCTTTTTAAAGAAGATTCAAAAATTGACCTTTATCTTATCATATTCATATTCTCTCTTTTTTCTTTTCATAAAAGTTTCAGTAATCTACCTTTTGTCATTTTTATATCTTCCCCTTTTTCTTTTCAGTGTAGATTCAGTGATCTACCCATTTATCCTATTATTTCTTTATCTTTTTTCTCAGAGTAGATTCAATTATCTACCTCAAATCTATATTCTTTTTTCTTTTTTAAACAAAAACTCTGAATCTAATCTCCTTGTTCAGCTTTTTTCCTGACCATTAACAATGAATAACTTGTAACCAACCATCATAAACAATGACAATTATCCATAAGTCATTGAACGACCAAAAAACACCACCCCACCTCTTGGAATATGGACAACGTTGGAGATGAGAACTTATGCATCTAATAAAGATGCTGTTAAAACTGCTTCTTGGTGGAGGTATTGATGCCTTCAGTGAAGGGTGATTCACTAGAGAGGAAACAGAACAAGACATTGTGTGTCCACTAAAGTTCCAAAGACATCTTCTCCATCATGTTAACAGTAAACACTTCCACACACTTAAGATGTACTGCCCAGGGTGAGGACCACATCTCTAAAATCTCACAAGTTAGCCTGCTAATTCAAGGTGTCAATAAAAAAAAAAAAAAAGAAAGAAAGAAAAAAAGGATACTACTTCTGTATAAGCACATGATCTTTCTGTGTAGACAATATTTGTCTCCCATTCCAAAGCCACCTGCTGGGGTTGGGGCTTCACAGTATTTACAGTACTCTGAAAGTGAATTAACAGTGTTGTCCAATGTCTTCCTGCGCAGGAGAGGCTGGTTTTCTCCCAGGGAAAAGCAGTGCATTTTTCTGAAAGGGATATGTAAAGACATAGCGTGCACATCCACGGATGACACCATCGGCAAATGCAACGACGAGAAGAAGTGCTGTAGGAGGTGGTGGGTGCTTGAGCCCTACCAACGCCCATTCCCAAAGCAAAGGATCCTTAGACTGGAGACAACTGCAAGCCCTTCGAACTCCGGCAAGCATGGACACGCTTTGCAGACTCTGCTTAACCACACTCACCTTCTCTCTTGCCTGTAAATAAATGTCCCGAGTCCATACTTCTGGTCTCTGCAAGCCTCTTAAAGTTCTTCCAGAAGTTAGTAAAAGGAGTTGAGAGGGAAATCCCCACACTGCTTCAGGATGTATTGGAACACCTCTGCTCAGTGTCCAACTTCATCACTTTAAAACAGTTTGAGAAATTATTTGGGATTTATCATAGCAATACTCTCCTCTCTAAATAATAATATAATGATACAACTAGAAGAAAATGTACGAGAACCTCATATCTTGAAAATATTTGAGCAAAGTGAGCTTCCAAAAAAAAAAAAAAAGTCAAGGTAGAACTTTAAACATGTGAAGTATGAATCTGAAGCACACAAGGATGGATTGCCTTCCTGGAATATAAACCCTTTCTCTCATCCGCTCCTGAAAGCATAGCATTTTTCTAGGCTGGAGTGTAGCTCAGAACCAAAGCACTTGACTAGCCCTGGCTTGAACCAATAAGTATAAATACAATTTTTCACTACTGATGAGTTCTACTTGGAGCATGCATATGGGTAAAAGACTGTCAGTCATGTGATCTTGCTGACACTGCACCTGAGAATCAGGCTGTAATCTCTACTTCTCCCCCAGGATACAACCTCAAGTAACAGAATCCAAATCCTTAAAATCCAAAAAAAAAAAAAAAGACTACATTTCTTGTGTTTATTACAAAAGACTAAAAATTCCTAAATCATATAATTCTGAGAGAACATAACTTTAAATTTCCTTACAATACATCTATTAATGCAAAGGGTTAATTTATCTGTGGAACTTTAGAACACGACAGACCATCTTACAGACTAGTATGTACAGTAAAATACTTAGGATAAACACACATGGCTTTGCATAATAACAATGGTTGCACGGGTAAAACAGTTATGAACAAGTCAGACATATCATAAATAAGCCAAAGTGAAATATACAAATGCATACCACTGTGATCAGTGATTGTGTGCTTCTCCATTTATAACCATGGTAGTTTAAAAAATCATGACAGATAAATGAAGTCTATTAGCAAAACCAGCAAGAAGACACTATGAATTCTCACCATCGACGGCCACCCAACAAGCCAAAACCTTTTTATCTTCCACAAATGAAGAAATACAAAAAAAAAAAAAAAAAAAAAAAAAAAAAATGGCATGTCTTCATTAACTGATGAAGTCTCGCATTTCTGTGCACGTGCACAATATCAAAACATAAAGATGCTCGTTATACTCTGTGCACTGCTTTTGGTGCATGAAAATCTGTTCTGGTTGGTTTTTGTCAACTTAACACAAATCTAGACATTAATTAAGAAAATGTCTCTCTAAGACTGGCCTGTAGGCAAGCCTGTAGGGAGGGCATTTTCTTGATTAATGATTGATGTGGAGGCCCAGGCCATTGTGGTGGTGCAACCCTGAACAGGTGGTCCTGGGTTCTCCAAGAAAGCAGGCTGAGCAAGCCATGAGGAGCAAGCCAGTAAGCAGCATTCCTCCATGGCCTCTGCTCTAGTCCCTAAATTGAGTTCCTACCCTGGCTTCGCACTGTGACAGACTACAAGCTGTAAGCTGAAATAAATCCTGTCCTCACCAGGATGCTTCTGAGCATGGTGTTTTAGAAATCTTAACTAAGACAAAATCCATTCTCGTGCCCTCGCATACAGACTTAAATTGGACAAAAATAATCCTATTGATGCGATAGCATCTTTCATACGTGTCTTCTTACTCATGGGTCACATGATTATTTCTAAGTATACAGTAACTTTCAGGCTTCTTCAGGCAAACAGAGCTTTGCTTCGCTGAAAGCTCTTGGAATCTCATCAGCTGGAGGATGCCAATGCAGGCCAAGGAGAGGTGTGTGTGTGGGAGGGGTGTTTGTGTGTGTTTGTGTGTGTGTGCTTGTATGCCTAAGTGTGTACAGTACTGCAGAGGACAAAAGAGAACACAGATTCCTAAAGCTGGAGTCACAAGCAGTTGTGAGCTGCCTGACGTGGGTGCCGGGAACCAAACTTGAGTTCCTGACAGAAGAGCAAGTGCCCTGAGCCACTCTCCATCTCCTCCTTACCAAATGTCTAGGGAGAAGTTAAATTCTGAAACCCAAACTCAAAGAACAAATCTCTCTAAAGACATAACAAAGCCCAAAGACATCAAAATCCAAATGATTAGTTCCTGAACTGATCTTTCCCACACTGGGATCCAAAGTTTTCAACTAAATAACTGAAAACTTCAGCATTGGTTTTGGACTCTTCGTCACAAAGACCCTGCAGTGACTTGGGAACCTTTAATTGATTCGCTATCGGGTCTCCCGTGGTCTTCACGTTTCTTCTGAGCGAAGGATCAGATAAGAGAAATAGAAACTATACCAGACAGCTGAGGAGACGGCTCATTTGCAAAGTTCCTACCACACAAGCACAAAGACCTGAGGTTAGATCGCCAGAGTTCTGTTTAAAAGCCCAGCATAGAGCCACGTGGCTATAACCCAGTCTTGGGATGGAGGGCAAACTGGGAGTATCCTTGAAGCTCATTGGCCAGCCATCCTAACAACAGATGATGCACTTCAGGTTCGGTGAGAGATGCTTTCAGAAAATCGAAGTAGAGTGCAATCAAGACAAGACCTCCACCCACACGTGCACACGTGTGTGTAGACGAATTCTAAGCGGTCTTATTAAATAATAAAAAAAAACCATGAAGCCAAATATAGGGGCGAGAGCCTTAGAGATCAGGGAAATAGGAATAGCCACCAGCTAACCTTACCTCACCACGCTGCAGCTTCCAAAGTGCTATGACTTCTTGTCTGCACAGGCTTTTAGTGCCTTGCTGTTCTGCCCTCTCATTGGCTCTTAGCCCAGCTACCTCACTTCCTTGTCACTGCCTGTCCATACAGACCTCCAGTCTCTATGGTTGGTGCTGGGATCAAAGGCATGTGTCACACGCTTGGCTCTGTTCCTTCCTAGTGTGGCCTTGAACACACAGAGACCCTGCCTGCTAAAGTGATAGGATTAAGGGTGAGTGCTACCACTACCTGACTTTTGTGTTTACTTAAAATGGCTTACTATTTCCTCTGATCTCCAGGCAAACTTTATTTATTAATATACAAATAAAATACCACCATATTTCAGCACAAATAAAACATCACCACAATAGGGAACCCATGGCTGATATGTAGAACTGAATGGTATTGTAAAATAATATATAATATATATATATATATATATATATATATATATAATATATATAAAGTGAGCTGAGCTTAAGTTGTGTCTTTACAATAAAAATGAAACACCAGAGCACATCCCCCCCAAAAAAACATCACCCACACATGTGTGTGCATTCCACTTATACAACACCACCCCCCACACACATAATAAATAAAAATAAGAGTAATTGAAAAGTTTTTAAATAAAAAGAAACAAGATCAAAAGAAGGCAAAATAAAAGTCTCAGCACTCTCCCCTCTGCAGATAGGAAGCAAAGGAAGTAAATGATGACGTTCTGGAGTAATTGGCCATGGGACTCAGCAAGTCCCCAAAAGATGGGAACCCCTTCAGACATGGATGCTTGGGATGCTGACCCTAGAGTCATGACCAGGGGACTTCCCACAGAAGAAAGGGTAATTAGCATAGCCTAGGTGAACTCCATTCTTTTGAACATCATCAATCCTAGCTACTAGAGACTGCCCCACTCATCACAGGCTGCAAGCCAAATTAGGAGACCCAGAATCCTCACAGTAGCTCCACTTCACGAAAGAAACTTGCCGTGCCCTACTCCAGTTCATGAGACCAGGCTTAGCCACTACACACTGTCTGCAGAGATCACTGTGAGATCCATTCTTCCTGGGAGAACACTAATCTCAGTGTACAAGCATCCCTGGAATCCCACTACACTTGCTCTAAAGTCTGTGACCCGTAAACCTACATTGCTGTGGATGGTCTATATGTCAAATTGCTCTGATTGGTCAATAAACAAAACACTGATTGGCTAGTGGCCAGGCAGGAAGTAGTGGGACAAGGAGAGAGGAGAATTCTGGGAAGCGGAAGGCTGAGGAAGAGAGTCACTGCAGCCGCAGCCATGACCAGCAGCATGTGAAGACGCCGGTAAGCCACCAGCCACGTGCAAGGTATAGATTTATGGAAATGGATTAATTTAAGCTACAAGAACAGTTAGCAAGAAGCCTGCCACGGCCATACAGTTTGTATGCAATATAAGTCTCTGTGTTTACTTGGTTGGGTCTGAGCGGCTGTGGGGCTGGCAGGTGACAAAGATTTGTCCTGACTGTGGCAAGGCAGGAAAACTAAAGCTATACTACATAGACCCACAAAGCAGAACCCAAGACACGACAGTGCCTACAATACACTGGTGCTTGCATAGTGGCAGGTATGGTTGGAGGCTTGACCCTGTGTTCCAAGACTGGTCCCCCTGCCCACACCCGTGTGTCCATTGCTGCCTTCACCAAGTGCCAACACTTTTGACAGAGTTCCTTCTTAACTTCAGTAAAAGCATAGACACACCAGAAGTGAAGGACTGGAAAGATGGGAGTGTAAACTTGTACAACCACTGTGGAATCAGTATGGCGGTTTCTCAGAAATTAGGAATCGAACTACCTCAAGACCAGCCATCCCACTCTTGGGCATATACCAAGGAATGCTGATTCATACCATAAAGATCATGCTCAGCTATGTTATAGCAGCACTATTTGTAATAGCCGAACCTGGAAACAACTAGATGCCCGTCACGGAAGAATGGATGAAAAAAATGTGTACATATACACAATGGAGTACTAACTCAGCAGAGAAAAACAATGAAAGCATGAAATTTGCAGGCAAATGGATGGAACTAGAAAAAATCACCCTGAGTGAGGTAACCCAAATCCAGAAAGACAGTCATGGTATGTACTCACTCATAAGTGGATTCTAGATATAAAATAAAGAACAATCAAACCACCAAAAAAAAAAAAAAAAGATTTGTCACTCAAATTGGTTTAATAAAATACTGATTGGTCAGTAGCCAGGCAGGAAGCTTAGCAGATTAAATGCTTAAGTGGTCAGAAAAAGATAAAGATATGCAGTAAAGGCAGTTCAGGAAAAACCCCCAAAAACCTTTAAACTGTTCACACACAATGTGTTTAAAAATATGTGTAGGCTTGGAGAATAAAGAGAAGGTATAGACAATCATAAAACAAGAAATATATAGTTTTAAAATAATAAAGTCTTAAAAGGGAGTAAAGTAAAAGAAAAAAGCCATGTGAAGATGTAAAGTACACGGAGAGTCTGGATACTGTGTGTTATCGTGTTGTTGAATTGTTTGACAGCTGAGGAAGGAGCAACAGCTGCTAAGAGACATTTGATTATAAATGTTGCTGGATTCATCCAACCTATGTATTTTGAAAATGCCTTAACTTCAAAATTTAAGTCAAAAGATATGTTACTTTGGAGAAGAGTTTATGCTTTATTTCCACGGGAAGTGAGAGGCTGTGGATTCATTCTGTGTTAAAAAAAAAAAATCAGATTTGTTTGGGAAGACCCCTAAAAAAATCTCCAGTGGAAACAGATGGCCCAGATGATCCAGTGTCTCAGAGCACCTCTATTGCAGTTTCCTCTGAGTTCTGCATCCAGAAAGGCTCAAGGCTGCTGGCTGAGATGATCTAGCCTCACAGACCACTCCAGTCAGGACTTGACCATAATCCAAATTTTCTCAGGGTCCCCATAAGATTACAGTGCCCCCAGTAAGCAGGAAGTAGCCTAGAAAATAATGCCCACATTCCTAAAAATGATTATGGATGTTTGTCTTTGTTTAGGGGGTTGGTTACAAATTGTTATTGTCATAGTCAATCTCTTTCTAAAAGAAGAAAGAGGATATGATATAGAAATGATGGGGAAAATAGATTATTAAATATACTTTAATCCAAAAACAACTGTTAATCTTACGTATTTTACTCATTATGGATTTTAGTTTATTGATACAAATTAAAGTTAATTTGTTATACTGTATGTATATTTCTACTATTGTTTAGGGTATTAAGTTCATGCAGCTCATTTAAAATGTAATATTAAAATTAGAAATAGGATATAGTCATCTATAATCACAAACTTATGGTCATGTTAGGCATGTTTTCAAGGCCATACAGAAATATATTTCAGATACTAGGCAATCTTCAACACTTCAAAGACCTACAGAATATGCATTTAAAATGTTTTATGAGCTTATACTTTTCTTAACAGTGAGACATGTCTGCTCCTGGCATCACCAATTACTTCAAAGAGGATGATGGGTATCGAAGAAACTCCATATAGATTTTGTTTTCTTTATGGCAAAGCTAGCCATGTGGGCAAAGAAGTGCCCTTGCCTCAACTGCTGACAGTATGCTGTACAAATTGGACAAGCAGGAAGAACACAAAAGAAGTGACTGCAGAATTTTGCCAAAACAAGGTGGACAGTCTTCAAAAATCCTCCTTCACAGATAAATCTATCAGATATGCTAGCCTGTAGGCCAAAGATGGATGCCCAACATTGCAGAGGAACTTTGGATGGACTGTCTAGGCAGCCTGATGTCTCTGTCATTAGGTGATCTTACATCTTTCTGGAGTCTTTGATGGAGTTGAAGACTAGATAGTTATAGTTTTCTTTAGTTATAATAAAAGATAATTAGATACAAAACTTTAGACTTACCAAGATAAGATAGATAATTAAATATTTTCTCTAATTTTGTCAAATGCAAATGGATTGGATATTGTTAGTATGATTCTTACTTGATAACTGTTTTTGTTTTACTATATTAAAGTTAAAACCTTCCTTTTAATTAACAAAAAGGGGAAATGCTGTGAGATAATGCTCTTGTACACTCTAAAGATTTGTCACTCGAATTGATTTAATAAAATTCTGATTGACCAGAAGCCAGGCAGGAAGTATAAGTGGATGAGCAACTAGAATGCTGGAAGAGAAGGGTGGAGTCAGGAGTCACCAGCCAGACACAGAGGAGCGAGATGAGAATGTTGAACCGAGAAAAGGTACCAAGCCACGTGGCTAAACATAGTTAAGAATTATGGGTTAATTTAAGTTAAGAGCTAGTCAGTAATGAGCCTGAGCTAATGGCCAAGCAGTTATACTTAATATAAGCTTCTGTGTGGTAATTGGGAGGTATCTGCTGAGTATTTCCGAGTTGGCAGAACAGAAACTTCTGAACAGAACAAGGCTGCATAGTGAGAGACTGTGTCTCAAAATAATTAAATAAACAGTATAGAGGCACAAGTTCACATGTGTATGTCTGTTTATCCATATAAGAATTATTAGTAATTTAATATGAAGGTAAGGAAAGATGTAGAAACCTGTGGGGTAAGAATGAATGTTATGAGGGATGGGGGGGGTGTAAAGGGGAAAGTACTGAGATGACTGGAAAGGGGCACTTTTGGGGGGGAGGTAGAAACTTGTGCAAGAGACACTCCCAGGATTCTACAAGGATGACCCTAGCTAAGAATCTTAGCAATAGGGAATATGTAGCCTGAACTAGCCATCTCCTGTGATGACAAGACTTCCAGTGGAGGGATTGGACACCAACCCAGCCACATAACCTACAACCTGCAGTCTGTCCTGCTAGGAGTGCTGGGTAAGGGTGGCACAAATATTGTGGAAGTGGCCACCAATGACTGTCCAGCCTGTGACCCATGCCACGAGAGTGCATGCACCCTCATACTGCCTGGAGTGCAGGACCCAGAGGCTGGATGGCCCAGAGACATAGAATAGAACCAAACATGACTGGAGAAAAAAATGTCAATGTAATGATGCCTAACAATATTCTGCTTTACTCATAGATTACTGCCTAGCCCAATTGTCATCAGAGAGTAACTGATGCAGACCCACAGCCAAACATTAGGCTGAGCTAAGGATCCTGCAAGAGGGGGAGGAAGGATTGTAGGAGCCAGAGAGGTCAAAGATATCACAAGAAAACCCATAGAATCAACTAACTTGGGCTCATAGAGCTCACAGAGACTGAACTACTAACCAAGGAGGCTGCATGGGACTGACCTAGGCCCTCTGCATACATGTGACAGTTGTATAGCTTGGTCTTCTTGTGGGACTCCTAACTAGTGGCTTTTCTGACAAGCTACCCTCAATAAAACCCGTGATTCCTGGGCCAAGTTTACTATCTGACAGTAAGTTTCATCTCTCTTATTCTGCTGTAACAACTTGTGCTTGATGGCTGGTGGCTGGTGGTTCTCTGACCTTTGAGGAGAGCCTTGTCAAGCTTCTACCTGTGCCCACAGGGGCCCCGGGTGATCTGGCAATGCCCGGTGTTCACCAGCCTATAGCCTGAGTAGAATGGAATTAGTCCTTTGATGTCTATGATGGCAGTTGGCAGCTGGGCATCACACAGTGTTCCTGGGCTCTCAGCAGCACCATCTCGTTCCAAATCTACCACACAGGAAACACATTGATTAAAAATGTCAAAAAGTCACTAAAAATTCTGCTTTCAGTGTTCATAAAGAACTTCTATTTCCTCTTATAAATTGTATTACTTTACCACATAACTGTGCTTCAAGAAGCCACCGGTTTGAAGATATGAGACAAAACTCAGCATATTCTGGACTCATGATCAAAGATGGTAAAAACTCAAGCCAGACTCCCTGAGTGAATGCAAGAGTTATCAACAAGTAGCACCCGCAGACCTTCTAGAATGCTGGATAAGTGGGGCCACGTGCCTCTGTTTCAGCAACTTACAAGAGGAAGGTCCTAACCTCGGCTTAGAGACAGACACCCCTAGAGAGTTCTTCCCCTCATTTGTCCCCTTAGTCTAGAATGTGTGCACTCTCTCAGAACCTCTAGTCACGTCCCGTGGTTAATCCATCATCCTGACAATGGCATCTTCAAAGTCTCAATATTCAGGACGAACCTGTATGTAATAGCATAATTACATGTTCTGTTCTCTGAAACCCCAAACAGAAGGAGCACTCTAGCAAGTCTTGGCAGGAAAAGAACTTCCATTTTATTGATGAAAAGTTCCCTATGTGGAATGAGTCCATCCGGACAGCAATGAAGATCTTGGGCTGGAGAGACACCTCAATAGCTGAGCACTTGAGTTCAGTTCCCAGCACCTACATCAGGTTTTCTCATAACTACCTATAACTCAGTTCCAGGAATCTGTCGCCCTCTTCTGGCCTCTTTAGGCACCTACACTCATGTGCACATTCCTGTACACAGACACACACACAGAGGTTTTTTTTGTTTTTTTTTTTTTAAGTTATAAAGATCAGTATCAAGAATATGGGCATACTTTCTAAAGTTGGGGTACTTCTGTCTCCTGTAACATTCCCTGGGCCACTCAGACTACTCTCGTATCCACTATGTTTGCCTCATCAGAGCCCAACAGGTAAGTCATGCTGCTTCATCAGAAATACGCCCATGTTGCCATTCCATTTGCGTTATATACCTTTGTGTGTTTATAACATCTTAATTTTTTCCTACATTACTTCACAACTGGCAAGTGTGAACAACCTGTGTTCAATAAGACTTGCAGTATAGAAGTTAATCTCATTCAGTTAACTTGGAAATAATAACCAAAGTTCCCCCCACACACACATCTCACTAGCCTATGTATAGTTTCAATCTAAATGTCTATTCCCTTAAAACACTGACAAATCAGCATGATGTCACATCAAGGGTTTCTCTTCCCATTACCAGGAAATGAGGTGATAGTTTCCCTTGGTAAGTGGGGCTTAACTTGCTCAGCTCCAGAAACCCTAGGCAACAGATTGTTAGCTGCACGTTCCCCACCTTCTCCAGGACTGTCCCTTCCTTCTTCTGTGTTTATCATCTGTGCCCACACCCAGCCAGCATTTGATAAATATGCTCAAAGTGAACGACAGTCATGTCCATTGCTGCCTCCTGGTACAAAGCCTCATCAGAACCAGAAATGTTCTTGCTATTGAAAGGTTCAATAACCATGCAGCAGCTCACCACTCCAGGGCCAAACACAGGCTCTCCTCATCCTGGCCTCTGATTCTCCTAGCCTCCCTACTCAGCTATGAGGGTCCTGCTCTCAGTCCTGGCAGTCCTCACCTTGTTGTCCATAGCTCCTCTGGGTAAGACAAAAGTTTTTTATTCCAGGGATATGAAAATAGAGGTGAAAGAGAGGGTCTGCTGTGTAAGACATTTGAGGATCGAAAAAGGAAAGTGGGCAATTAGAAGAAGGTGGGAAGCCAGGCGGTGGTGGCGCACGCCTTTAACCCCAGCATTGGAGGCAGAGGCAGAGAATCTCTGAGTTCCAGATCAGCCTTTTCTTTCTTTCTTTCTCTTCTTCTCTCTCTCTCTTTCTTTCTTTCCTTTCTTCCTTCCATCCTTCCTTCCTTTCTTTTTTCTTTCTTTCTATCCTTCCTTCCTTCCTTCCTTTTTTTTATTTTTTGTTTTTGTTTTTCTGAGACAGGCTTTCTCTGTGTAGCCCTGGCTGTCCTGGATCTCCCTCTATAGACCAGGCTGACCTCAAACTCACAGAGATCCGCCTGCCTCTGCCTCCCGACTGTTAGGAGTAGAGGCAAGCGCTGCCACCACCACCACCCAGCTGTATTTCTTTAAAGTTTTACTTAATCTGTGTGGGTATTACATAAGGTGGGAATGATGGCTCCACCTGAATTCATTTTTAATGTTTATTAGCATGTATTAGTTGTACACAATAATGGGTTTCATTGTGACATTCTCATACTCGTACATGATCTGTTTTGATTATATTCAATTCCCATCTTGTCCCCATCCCCATCCCCCACCTCTAATCCCTTTCTTCTTCCCAACTGACCTTCTCCCTCCAGCTTTCACGTCTTCTCTTTGATATGATGGATTTTCTTGGATTTGTTTGTGGGTTTGGAGTTTTTGTTTTGTTTCATTTTTAGATAATAATATAATTACTTCATTTCCCCTTCACTTTCCTCCTCAAGCCCTCCCATACACCCTCCTTTTCTCTCTTTCAAATTCATGCCTTTTTATTGAACACATATTAGAATATATGCAAATATAACTTGTTCAGTCTGCACAATGTTACTTGTATATATGTTTTCAGGGCTGACCCTTTGGTATTGGTAACCAATTGGTGTGCTCTTCCCTGAGGAAGACTATTTCTCCCACACTCAGCTTTCCTTAGTTGCCTGGAGTTCTTTGTGGAGGGATGAGGTCTCTCCTGAGCTTTCTCTCTTACACATTAGCATGTCTTTTCTTGTCATGTCCTTTGTTCAGCTCATGTGTAGGCAGTCATGTTGGTGAGACTTTATGGGGTGTCGCTTCTGACGTTACTAGGAGACACAATCTCACAGCGAACTCCCTGCTCCTCTGGCTCTGATTTTTCCAACCCCTCTTCCACTGTGTTTTCTGAGCCTTAGATGCAGAAGTGTTTTTGTAGGTGTCTCCCTGGAACTGGGCTCCATGACTCTGCATTTTGATTGGTTGTGGTCTTGCTATAGCAGTCTCCATTTATGTCTGTTGTTGTTATTGTTATTGTTGTTTTGCCTTTTTCTCTTCCTTCCTTTCATGTGTGTGTGATCCAATGAGTCTCATTAGACCGCACTGAGACCACTTTTGCAGGCACTGATGCCCAGTGCGGAGAGGAGCTTCTCTGAACAGCTCTGACAGCATCGCTGCCCTTATGGGCACAAGCAGCTGCTTAGAGGGTGATTTGATGAATCTGTCATGTCCCATTAGCAAAACAGCAGCAGCCTTCCGCTAGGGCCTACGATCTCCCCAGCCACTGGCTCTTGACCTGGTTTGGCGACACCAGATGTCTTCCCAGGACTAGACTTCCTGTGGATCAGGATCAAATCTCATTTGCAAGTGGTTGTTTGTTCTGTGTGCAGGCTTGCTGCTAATGCACCCAAGGGCTGTCTGTAAGTACGCGGAGCTTACGGCTGAAGCAAGACTGTTGGTGACAACCTTCCCTGGAAGCCTGCACAACACCTTCTGTGCTCTGAGGGCAAGCCAGCGGGAGGAAGCGTCATCACTGGTCCAGCTCCATCTTCTATGTTGTGTGACCCAGGCACACGGCATTGTCACCATCGGGTGGGGGGGGGGCTTACCCCTGACAATTTCACCCCATTAACCACACGCTAAATCATCAGTTTAATCTTTCCAAATTAAGTTCAAAATCTACCAGTATTATATAAGAAACACATATGCCTGGCTTTACGTTAATGTCTATTGATTGGTCTTTCCAAATACACACACTACCTAAAGTACATTTTACTAGCCACAATTAAAGATTCCTTGACCATTAGTGTTTCTTTCTATTTGTATTGAGCTGTAATTCACCATAAAAGTTACTCTGTTTAAGTTTGCCCTTAAGCAGTTTCAGTATATTTAGTAAGTTATGCAGCCATCACCACTATTCTAAAATATTAGCATCTTTCCCCTCTCTCCTGACGCTGCTGACGTCTCTCCCACGACAGACCTTGAATATAGACATAACAATGTGACCTGTGGCCCTTTGTCTGGCTTTCTTCCACTCAGAGCAATGTTTCTAAGTTCCATCACTGTACGTCATTCCTTCTGTTACTGAAAACTGTTCCACTGCCCTGAGGAGATGGCTCGGTGGTTAGGAACACTGGCTGCTCTTCAAGTGAACCAGGGTTCGATTCTCAGTACCCACATGGTGATTCACAGCCATCTGTAATTCCAGTTCCAGGAGATCCTATGACCTCTTTCTGTCCTCTAAGGGCACTGCCAGCATGTGGTACAAGACATATATGCAGACAAAACATACATATACATAATTTAAAAATAACAGGGCTGGAGAGATGGCCAGAGGTTAAGAGCACTGACTGCTCTCTTCCAGAGGTCCCGAGTTCAATTCCCAGCAACCACATGGTGGCTCACAACCATCTGTAATGAGATCTGGTGCCCTCTTCTGGTGTGCAGGCTTACATACAAACAGAACACTGAATACATAATAAATAAATAAATAAATCTTTAAAAAAAACAAAACAAAAAATAGAGTGTCTACTAAAAATTAATTAGTTAAAAATTGTTTTTGTTTTTTGAGACACTGTTTCTCTATGTAATCCTAGCTGCCCTGGAACTCACTCTATAGACCAGGGTGGCCTCAAACTCAGAGATCCACCTGCCTCTGCCTCCCAAGTGCTGGATTAAGCATGTGCCACCACTGCCCTGCTAATTTTTAATTTCTAAAAAAAATGTTTGCTATCAATTGTGTGAATTAGTTGCCCTGTTTTCAGGTTAAGAGTGATTCCATGAACACTTGTACCCGAGTTTTATGTGGATATGTCGGGTCCTCCTGGGCGTAAACTTGGGAATTGAACCCTTGGTTCTGTGGGTATTCTGTGTTTTTGAGGATTGTCACACTCCAAGGCTGTTTGCCCTACTTTCACACTCCCACGGTGGTGCTCAGGGTCAGCACCTGCTAGTGTCTGCCATTCTATTCTTCATTACGGTCGTATGATGAGACGAAGTGATATCCCGCTGTAATTATCGTTTACTTTCTCTATCAGTAATGACGGCGCATTTTCATAGCGTTTTGGTCCGTTTTAGATCTTTCTTGGAGAAGTTTCTGTTTAAGTGCTTTGCCCACTTTTAATTGTTTATTATTATTATTATTATTATTATTATTATTGAGTTGTGAGTTCTTTAGGTATTTCAGCCCTAAGTCCTTGTCAGACATAAGTCTGCAAATATTTTCTCCCACCCTCCAGATGGTTGTCTTAAAATATTTTATTGGACACACTGTCTGTATCATTAAGTTTTCAGGGCCATGGTGCAGACAGGCCAGCCTCAATAGTTTAAATAATTTAAAAACATGTCATCATACATGTGAAGGTGCTCATGATCAGTCAGTCCTTAATAGACCGTTTCTGGGTTTGTATGCTTTAGTGAATTAAATTTAGCTTAATTGAAGTAAAGGGATTTAAGATTTGTTAGCCAGGTGTGGTGGCACACACCTTTAATCCCAGCACTCAGGAGGCAGAGGCAGGCGGATCTCTGTGAGTTCAAGGCCAGACTGGTCTACAGAGTGAGTTGGAGTACAGCCAGGTTACAAAGAGAAACTCTGTCTTGAGAAATAATAATAATAATAATAATAATAATAATAATAATAAATATCATTTTTAAAGCTGGAAAAATGGACCAGTTCTTCCAACGGTGTCCACCGGCACCCAGCATCCTCCACTTCCTGTATCTCCCTCCCCAGCTCTTCCTCCCTCTTCTCTGATAGTCTCCATCCTACTTAGATGTTTTCATTTATTCTAGATTCCACATATGACAGAAAACATGATGACACATACCTGAAATCTCAGCACTTGGGAGGCTGAGCCAGGGGGATTGGCATGAGTCCAAAGATAGCCTGGGCTACATGATAAGTAACCAGGCCATTCAAGGGTACATAGTAAGATTCTGTTTCAAAATCCAAGAAGGAAAAAAGAGGAAACATTCTATGCTCTCATTCTGGTCCAGATGTTTTGCTTACTGTGATGATCTTTAGTCCCATCTATTTTCTGCAGATGATATGTTCATCCTTCTTTATAGCTTGATCCATTTTTTTATCCATTCATCTGTGGATGAGCATGTAGACTGATCCCATGATGTAGCTACTATGAGCACATTTGAAATAATTTTGCTTCAGGAATTAACCTGCTTTTTTTTTTCCACCATAGGCAGAAATGTATAGTAAATAGTTCTCTGCCCCTTCTCAGTGGCTGCTTCCTCTGCCGCTCTTTCCAGAAGAAATTATCATCTACCTGTACTTATTACCTTCTTGTCTTCTTTTGCATTCATTTTAATGCTGTTTTTCTTACGTTCTGGGAAGGTTCTTTATTCTTTTCTTAAATCATAAACCATTTCTAACGACAAAAATAACAAGCAGAAGGGCTAGAGGGGTATCTTGGTGGTTAAGAGCCCTGGCTGCTCTTGCGCGGGACTGGACTTCATATTCTCAGAAGCCACATGCAGCTCACAATCTTGTGTAACTGCAGTTCTAGGGATCTGACAGTTCTTCTGGCCTCCGTGGCATCAGGCATGCACGTGGTGCACAAATATATGTGCAGGCAAAACATACCAAGTAAAATTTCAAAACTTAAAGTAATACTAAAAATAACAAATGGGGGCTGGAGAGACGGCTCAGCAGTTAAGATACTGCTCTTGCAAAGGATCCGAATTTAATTCTCCAGTGCTCACGTCAGGTGGCTCACAACCACCTGTAACTCCAGCTCTAGGGGATCCAACACTCTTCTGGAGTTCATAGACATTCACACACATGGCAGACAGACATACACACATGCAGAAATTTTTAAAGTAGTAGAAATGAATCTTTTTTTTCCCTTTTTTTTGGGGGGGAGCGGTGAGACAGGGTTTCTCTGTGTAGCTTTGCACCTTTCCTGGAACTCATTCTATAGCTCAGGCTGGCCTCAAACTCAGAGATCCGTGAGATCCATCTGCCTCTGCCTCCTGAGTGCTGGGATTAAAGGTTTGCAACACCACCACGGGCTGAATCTTTTTAAAAGTAGTAACAAATAAGCAATACAGTGAAACATTTTTGTCTTCTCTTTTCAAAGCCAGGAGCTTCCTTGAGGGTCAGGAGTGCTCCTCGGAGCACCGCCATTGCAGAATGAAGTGCGACACCACCGAATATGCCATCAAATACTGTGAGGATTGGACCATCTGCTGTGGAGCAAAGCACAGAGAAGCAAAGAAGAAAAGGCTGTGGTGACTAGTTGAACTCATCTTCTTAGGAAAAGACATCCAAAGTAGTTCAAGTTCCTTGCCCACCTAAGAATAAATGGTATGATGAGTAAAAGGAATTTCATGCTTATATGGCCACATTGAAATAAATACATGTTTTATCACATCTTGCAGTCTATTTTCACGTCTATAATTATTTTTTTTTTACTAGATTGTGTTTTCAACTATATACCTCCATCATGTATTCAAGGTTGGCCTGGGCAATGCTAATCAAATTCAGTGGGTATTTAAAAGAAGAAGAAGAGGAAGAAAGAAGAAACAAAAGTATGATGAGAAGTATTGGAAGGAGAAGAGCTCAGCGGAGGGTAGAGGAATAAGAGAAAGGATTGGGGTGAATATGATCAAAATACATTATATACAAGTGTGAAGTTGTCAAAGAATAAATTTAAATTATAGTGAATACTACCTGTAATGAGCTATCATGGTGATTACATAAATGAGAACGTGTCTTGTGATCTTTTACGCTCTTATAGGCCCTTCTGGCTTTAAAGGTTTCTGTCAAGGAGTTCCAGTGTTACCTAATACCTTTGTAGAAACCAGCTTTCAATGTTTTTAACAATAATACATCATGGAGAATTTCTTTTCTGGTCTTGTTTGTTTGATGTTCTATAGGCCTCTACCTGGATAAGCATCTCAGTCTGAATTTGAGAAATTTTCTTCTATGATTTCATTGGAGATTGTTTCTATGCCTTCACTGTGATATTCTCCTCCTATGCCCATAATGCGATGGCTAGGCCTTTTCATGATGTCTGAGAAGTTTCCCATGCTCTCCATTCAACTTTTTTTCCTCACTGAACTTTCTGAGTGATCCAGTGCCTCTTCTTTGTCTTAATTAAATCCATCCCTCTCTGTTTTTGACATTTTGTTGCTGAGACTTTCCACTGAGGTTTTTTTTGTTCATTTGTTGTTTTTCCGTTTTCAACATCATTTCAGTTTGGGTTTTCTTCATTTCACCCATCTCTTTTGTTTTTTATCTTCTTTGGGTTGGAATGTTTTTTAATTCTTTGTCTGGGCATTCTTCTAGGTTTATTCTCATTACAGCACATCACCATGTGATTTGTATTGTTCTGTGGATGACAAATTCTTTCACTTGTTGTTTTTATTTCTGAATTTCTAAAATTAGCTCTTTGGTTGAGTTTTTCTTCCTTCCTTCCTCCCTTTCTTCTTTCCTTTCTCTTCTTTCTTTCTTTCTCTCTCTTTCTTTCTTTCTTTCTTTCTTTCTTTCTTTCTTTCTTTCTTTCTTTCTTTCTTTCTTTCTTTCTTTCTTCCTTCCTTTTTGTTCCAATCACCTTTCTTCTTTCAGCAGAGGTGTTTGCAGTGTTCAGGAGGGGCTAACTCATAGCAGGGTTAAGATGTGGTCTCCTCTGTTTATCTGTATTTGGGGATATGGCCTCTCTCACAGGTCTTGTATCTCTGTTACCACCTGGTGTCTTTATCTATTTGGTCAAGAGCCTGGAACAAGTTTCTCCTGACAGAGTGACTAGTCCAAGGTCTCAAAGCCAGATAGAGCAACCGGAGGGCCCCAATGGAGCAGCAATCAGCCTCTAGAGCTCTGAGCTATGTGTGGTGACTACTGAGTTCCTGGCAGCAAGCAGCCTGGATCAGCCATAATAGAATTTGAGCCATATGAGAATATGAGTATAGACCAGGCGGTGGTGGTGCACACCTTTAATCCAGCAGTCAGGAGGCAGAGCCAGGTGAACTCTGTGAGTTCGAGGCCAGCCTGGTCTACAGAGCAAGCTCCGGACAGGGGCACCAAAAGTACACAAAGGAACCCTGTCTGGGGGGGGGGGAAGAATACCGAGTATCAGCCAGAAGTGGTAGAGCATGCTTTTAGTCCCAGCACTCAGGAAACAGAAGCAGGTGGATCTCTATGAGTTTGAGGCCCAGCCTGGTCTACATAGCAAATTCCAGGAGAGCCAAGGCTGCACAGTTGAGACCTTGTCTCAAAAGAAGAAGAGGTAAGAGTGAAGGAGGAGAAAAAGAAAGAGGAGGAGAGGAGGAGGTGAAAAAGAGCAATTACCTCTCTGGATCTATAGGACAATTTGCTAACGCCTTCTAACAGTATTAATTTCCGCTGAACTAATTCTTTCCTTCTAATGCGTCCTTAAATTTATTTTTCTAGTTCTTTATAGCTTCATTGTGTAGGTCTTTAACATCTCTGGCTAAACTGTATGTTGGGAGGTGTGTGTGTCTGTGCTAGGCTATTATGTATAGGGAGAGGGTTAGTTGAACTTGCTGTCTTGCCTATGGTTGATTAGTCTGTACTGAAGGAGAGAGGTTGACGTCCACCAGAGATGTTTTTTGTGGCAGCAGTTTTTCTTTGTGTATCAGAGGCCTCTGCTGGCCACACTTGGCCTTTCATCCTGTGGGTTGGGCAAGACTCCCCAGATGATACCCATAGGTGTGACCGTTTCAGTTAAGGGATTTCTCTCAAGTGTACTGGCTGTGTGGGAAACAGCCACATCACTGAGATCAGTGCAGGCAGAGCACCTCTTGCATAATAATCACCCTGCAGGAAGATGCAGTTAGGGGCGTCATGTACCCCCCCCCCAGCTCAGAGCTCTCAGGCTTTGCAGCAGTAACCGACAGGTTGCTCCAAATTTTAACCGCACACTGACCCCCAGGCTCAGTTCTATATAACTGCAGGGTAATTCTCAGTTGATGAGATCTGTTCCTGGCCACTGCAGCAGAACTCTCTCTCCTCATACACCGCTAGACTAAGCCAGGCTCTCCCCTCTTGCAGCCCCCTTGCTTTCCATGACCGCCTCACCTGGGCCCTTCTTCTCCCAGAAGTACGGCAGGCCAAATTGAGATTCCTTTGCCTGTGGATGTTCCCTAATCTTGGGTCCTCCATCAGGCCCAGTTGTTAACATACAGTTATCTCACAAAAAAATACCCCCTCGCTGTTCCATCCACTGCTGACCCACCTGGCAGCTGAATCGTTTTCTCACGGAAATTTCTGAGGCTGGATCTGAGGCTTTTAAGGGCTGCAGCTGATTGAGATAGAACTACACGGCTTTCCTTTGGCTCACTTTTTGGAAGTGGCTTCTGTCTCCCCCCTCCCTCTGCCAGACAACTACCTGGCCGACACTGTTTGGCTTGCTTCTCGGTGTCCTGCATTATTTTCTCTGCTCATATCCAGTAAACCCCCACGCACCCACGCACTCCCTTCATGGCTCTCAGACGCACTTCCTCTACTTCTCTCTTTGTAAGGTCATCTTCTTTTGTCTTGTTCTGACGCGCTCCTTCACCAGCTCACACAGAGGCAGCCACTACTTCACCATCTCATACAGAAGTTCAGTTTTATTAATGGTTGTCCACAGTTTCATTGTGGATGTAGACTGTGTTGATTCATTCATCTCTTGGTGGGCATCTAGGTTGATCTGTGTCACGGCTATGGTGACTAGTTCTGCAAGTGGACAAGGGCGTGCAATATCTCTGTGTGTTGCTGACTTAGATTCCGTAAGGCGCAGCCCTGGGGAGTGGAACACCTGAATCACAGGGTCATCCCATAGTTAGTGTCTTGCAGGACCTCTGGCCTGATTTCCATAGCAGCTGCTATTGGAAATAGTTTATTCCCCCTGGCAGAGCATAGAAGTTCCTTCCTTCCACAACCTTTCCAGCATTTGCTATTTGATTTCTCTCTTTCTTGTTTAAAAAGAATCATTTTCATCCCCACTGACATAGTGTCATGCCGTTTTTTTTAAAATAAAAGAAATCTTGGAAGGATGGTCATCACAAATGTAATCAAGGTCTCTTGATTTTTATTTTCTCCAAATCCTCTAATTTTTCTTAAATGTTGTTAAATTCTTATAGTAAATGTTTTTAAGCCTCCAGGAATTTTCACATTCTCCTTTTCCAATACTTTCATCCATTCACAGCTATCGGTTAGAATCTGGGGTGAGTTCTGACATAGGCCCTGAGTTTTCCTTCAGACCGTCTTACAGTCACTTCTGTTAAAGGCAGATCCCAGAGTTGGGGCACGGCCTTTGGTGGGTTCCTGGTTTTAGACGAAAGCAGCAGGTATAAAGCTGTCTCCAGCTGGGTCTTGTGTTCACAAGTGAACCCTGTGCTCAGGCCAGTCACACTTCTCACCGTTCAATCTCCTCCCTTATAAGAACTGTCCAAGTCACTATTTCTAAATTCAGTGAAAATTCAGCTGTTAGTCACTGTGGAATTCCACAGTTCTGGCAAAGGTGAAACCGACCCTTTTGGTTTAAATAAAGAATAAACTATGTAAGACTGCAAATGGTGTGGAGTAACCGTGGCAGAGGAAGCAGAGAGCTAGGGAGGCCCACGGAGATCCACAAAGATACCCTGCAAAAGACTGCTGGCAAATGGTCGAGAGACGGCAGGAACTGACCTACTCTGGTGATGGGATGGCCAGACACCTTGATAGTTGTGCCATAAACCCCATCCAAGGAAGGTCTGAGGAATCTGGATGCAGACATCACGGCTGGGCCCCTGGTGAGCACTGGGAGTCTAATTAGTGAGATAGAAGAGGGTTATATGAGCCGAGAATTGTTGAAGCCGGTTGGATAAAGCACAGGGACAATAACCAAATGAATGGAAGCACAGGATCTATGAACCAAAGGCTGAGGGGCCCCCAACTGGGATCAGGCCCCCTGAATGGGTGAGACGGTCATTTGGCTTGACCTGTTTGGGAGGCAGCTGTGCGTTGGTGCCGGGTCCTGGGCTCGTTGCATGAGTTGGCTGTTTGAATCCTGGGACTTATGCAGGGACACTTGGCTCGGCCTGGGAGGGGGGGGAATGAACCTGCCTGGACTGAGTCTACCAGGTCGATCCAGGTCCTCATGGGAGACCTTGATCTGAGAAGGTGGGAATGGGGGGTGGGCTGGGGGAGGGGGAGGGCGAGAGAGGGGAGAACAGGGGAATCTGTGGCTATTATGTTGAACTGAATGGTGTGTAAAATAAAAAAAATTTAAAAAAAAAAAAAGAAAAAAAAAAAACTGCAAATGGTGAAAATGAGAATATGCCCCCAGAAAAGAACATACTAGCTAAAAAAAAGTCTCTGTCTCAAAAAAGAAGCAAAGTAAATAAACAGTCCTTCTGCGGTCCCTGTTTAGAATAAATATAATATTCACATAACCACTATGGTCCATGAAGAAAGTATATTCTTTTATTGATTTTTTCATTCATACATATTTCAACTTTTATTAATAATATTCAATAAATTTGATTCCTTAATCATAAAAACCTGCTGTATACATTGTTTACATGTTGTCAAAATCTCCACTCCAAGAATCACAAAAACTTCACTGATTCTAAGAGTGGAACCATCACAGAGATGGGAGGAGCTAATTAGCATACATTCAAAGACTGAATTATAGATATGCACCATTTAGTTGGCACTGTTCATTAATATTGTAGCATTTTCTTGTCAGAAACATGTTGCTGGAGAGCTTCTCTCCAGGTTCCACCAATCTCCGCAGTCCAAAATCCACAATATAAAATAATCACTCAGACAGTTATATCACTTATAGACTGTATGGCCGTGGCAGGCTTCTTGTTAACTGTTCTTATATCTTAAATTAACCCATTTCTATAAATCTATACCTTGCCACGTGGCTGGTGGCTTACCGGCATCTTTACATGCTGCTTGTCCTGGCGGTGGCTGCAGTGTCTCTCCCCACTTCTTCCTGTTTCCCCAATTCTCCTCTCTCTTTGTCCTGCCTATACTTCCTGCCTGGTCACTGGCCATCAGTGTTTTATTTATTTATAGAGAGTAATATCCACAGCAGAAACAGCATTCAAGACTCAGTCACAAAGTACCAGAATTTGCTATTCACATTTTAATCAGCTTTTTAGCTTCAAGCAACAACCAGTCAGTTTGAAGAAGCAATCCACAGTCCAGCTTCAGAATCAAAACCCTCCAACTTCTTTACGCACTCCAAGATGCTGTCTGTGAGTAGGAAGCCTCAAGGGGTTTTGATGTTCAGTTGTGATGATCCTGACAAGAATTACAAAATGAACAGTACACTTCATGTCCAGATTGCATTAGCAATCACGTGAGAAGGTTCTAGAATGCTTACATTGAAATGCAGACCCTAGTTACTTGCTGAAGCAATTCTTCCTAAGACTACAACAGACTTAGGATTTTGGTTCTGTTCTGATGGGCAATTTAACTTCATTGTAACAATTTTGTTTTGTTTGTTGTTTGTTTGTTTGTTTGTTTGGGGTTTTTGTTTTTTTGTCTGTTTGAGACATGGTTTCTCTGTGTAGCCCTGACTATCCTGGAACTCACTCTGTAGACCAGGCTGGCCTCAAACTCACAGAGATTCACCTGCCTCTGCCTCCTAAGTGCTGGGATTAAAGGTGGGCACCACCACGTCCAGCTAACAAATCTTAAATTCCTTTACTCCAGTTAAGCTAAGTTTAATTCACTAAAGCCATACCAACTCCAAAAGGTCCATTGAGAACATGTATATCATGTTAATGAAAAGCACTGAATTTCTTAAGTTAACCTCCCTAGGGAGAAATTAAACCAATGGAACATGGATCGCTGCACGGGAACACCAGAAAAGGGGGATTTTCTAATAATGTTTACATATGTTGTAGCCTCACACAAAATTTTGGCAATAATTAAGACCTTTTAAAAAAGAATTTGTACCCCCCCCCAAAAAAAATTTAGGTGTAAAGTAATATCACTGGACCAAACTTCATTTAATAATTTCTATTGTAAGTATATTTTTTACATCATAAATGGGGTTTGCAATCCCAAGTGAAAACACATTCTTCCCCTCAGAGTCTGAGATGCTATTCTAGATCCTACTTTCCAAACCCCATTGTCTTTGCTGTTTTTCAGATTCTGGGGCCTGATATTTAAAAGGCTCCACACTAAATGGAATGACTCGTGCTGGTAAGAGCTTTCTGAAAACTGCCCACTACATATAAGAAATGGTTTCCATCAAAATGTGAGCAGTATGGGAAAAACATTAAATCCCTGTTAAGAATTGACTTATTCTTAAACCAATAGGGCCAGTGCTGTTCTCTGACACAAATGATCAAGTTAAGTTATTTTTGTAGACTTCAGCGACACAGACAGACCTCTGTCCTGCTCAGTCCTCTATGCAAAGTTGTTATTGAGATTTACTGGGGAGGGGGACTACTCGGAGGAGGAACAGGCTACCTTAGAGGGACAAGCTGCCTTGGTAGCTTCTCTCAAATGTTCATTTTTTTAAAAAAGCTAATGGAAATGTTTTTTGGTACCATGTGGCACACTACTCTTCACACCAGCAAAGGCATCAAAACTGTCTTTTTTAGGAAATTGTTCATCTTTAAGACGATTATTTATTTAGTTTTTAACTGCATAATTCAACATTTAAAATTGTTATCTTCGGTGCTTCAATACTGAGCAAATTTCTTTTTCAAATGATCTTCACAACCCAGAACACAGGCACCAAATCAGTACTCCCAAGTCACTTTGTTTACCAGAATAACGCAACGGAATGGCCAGAAATCTGAGGAGAGATGTTCTGAATGTAAGCAAGCTTTCAACATGTGAAACAGGATTTCCGCTCCTCTGAATTGCCCTCAAAATGAGAATACTCCTGTTTAGTAAGTCAATATACTATTCTTAAAAATTAAAGTTTGGTCACTAGGATAAACTGAATAAAAATTACCCTCATCCCACTCCAAACGACCAGCTTTAATCACTCCTATACTTCACAAAATCAGGAAAGTTGTACCGGCTGAGACCTTTAAAATCTGAAGGCTCATCCTCTGCTATTCCATTCCCAGCTGCCTCCCTGGTTTATTCCAAACACACACACACACACACACACACACACACACACACACACACACACAACACAACACACACTGTCGAGTAAGACATTCTTTGTGTCTGTGATAAATTATGAGGAATATGAACTAGGTGTGCAACAAGGTATTTATAGGTACTTTGTAAACATCAGAGTCCCTAGGGTCCTTAGTTCCAAAAGGGACGCAAACAGGGACCACTACTTTCCCAGACGTTCCCTCGCCGCATACTGACAAAGGGCGGAGAAGAAGTCCTCGTAACAGAGGTTCAGTGAGAAGGCAAGGACACGATCTCAGCCAGTCTGATTTGCCAGGGGAGAAGCCTAACGTGCTGTCCACAGAACCAAACTTCAGAACTAAATCCGGATCAGGGAAGCCGTGGGAACGAAGCAAGCCGTCAAACACATCCACGTTCAGATCCGTGGCTCTCCGTTGCTGCGCGCCACCAACTGGCAGAAGTCCTGGGCGGCTCTCACAACGTCCGCTTTCCCCGTCTTCTGGGGACAGCACCTGCACTGCCGACCGGCAGATTAAAACTAGACCGTCTTTGCCGTTACTCTGTGCCAACTCTGCTGAGTATCTGGAACAATCTAAGCCCAAAGTTCCTGTTGTCGTTTTAAAATTTCCTCCATCAGTCTGGAATTATTTCTCTTGAGAATACCTTGGTGGTCGTAGACGCTAACGTAGGAGATCCCCACGGCCACGCACCACGCCACGATGCTCGCCACGTCCGAGAAGCTGTGCTCCAACTCCGTGATCAGCAGACCCAGGTGCACGGGCAGCTTGTGCAGGGTCCGGCAATCGCGCGCCAGCGCAGCCCGGGGTGCATTATGGCAGCGCCGGGTTCCCAGCAGCGAGTACGAGTTCGAGTGCCGGTGCAGGTGCCGGTGCGGGCTGCGACGAGAGTGGCCACGGTTCGTCAGAGGCTTGGGGAGCCACCGGATCCAGCTCAGGTGCCCGGGCGCGCGCGCAGCGCCGAGATGAAGCGCGTGGTGCGGGCAGAGCAGGGCTTGCAGTGCCCGCCACATCAGCGCGCGCAGCACCCGCTGCATCAGCGCCTGCAGCCCGGCCATCGTCGCGAGAGCCGGGTGCCGCCTCTCCCACGCTCACAGCTGTCCCTGGCTCCCGCGGCCCCACCCTCCACTTGCTGTGCGACTGCTTAATGATAGCTACCCTGACACGAGTGAGATGGGATCTGGAGACCTTTTAATCATTTTTTTAAAGAATTATTTTTTAGATGTGAGTGGTGAATGTGCGTTGTGCTTGCAGTTAAGTTTATATACACCTCTTAGGTGCAAGAGCTGGTGTTAACCAGAAGAGGGAGCCGGGCCCAATAGAAACAGAATTACTGTTGTGAGACGCTAAGGAAGTTGGGAATCAAACCAGGGTCCTGAGAAAGGCAGGTAGTGGATGGACTGTCTCTCCAGCCCCTGGAATGTAGTTTTGATTCTTCGTTTCCCAGCAGATAAAAAAGACTGAGCATTTTTCAGAATTTTATTGGTCATTTGGATTTCTTTTTTGATGACTATATATTTAACTCTTTTACATATATATATTATATTTGCCTGAGGGTCTGTGCACACCTCACCCATAAGTAACTCCAATAAACTCATTGGTTTTGTCAAGACAAACTTGGGTAGAACCATCTCTTGGTTGTGTCTTTGGTGCCCTCTCTGGATATCCCTAGAAAATGTCCCGCAGCACAGTTAAAGCCTGAGCACGGACAGACAAAAAAAGCAAAAGACGGGGTAAAGCAGAGCATTGCCCTGACGATGGGCAGCAAGGCATGTAGCTAAGACGGATCTGTTTGAAGATGAAGCGGTCATGAGCGCAATCCCAATGTGGCCGCCTTTCCCACGTGGTATTGGAGGTTACGACTGGTTGCTCAAAGGGGCAAGTGTATGATTTCTGTTGTGAGGGAGAGGACAGGCAACCAGTGTCAAGTCATCTGCACGTGAAGCGTCCCAGGTGGCATGGAGACACCTAACATATTCCTGCTCACACGGTGGCACAAAGAGAAATCTGACTTTCTCCTTGTCCTGACTTTTGTTTTATCCACTCAGTAAAGCAGAGAATGCTCTCTAGAGAGAGAGTGTCATGCTTTCTTAATAAATGGAGTCTACCACACAAATATGTAGGGTAAAATCTATGATTCCATATGTATACAGGGGCCTCGATAATGGCCCAGTGTAGGAAACTATAATTGGTCAAGAGTCTGCATCTGAGCTGCTTGAATTGAAAGAAGGCTTTAAACAGAAATGAGGGAGCCCCTTGCAGCGTGGCCCGTGAGGTCATGGGGTATGGGACAGATGAGATCAGTCTGAGACTGTAGAAGTAGAGAAACTGAGAGATGTGACTGCTTTCCCTTCCCTGAGACCAAAGCTGTGTAATGTGATCTAACGTGAGAGACGACTGGTTCTGAAGCCGTTGGGAACCCTTGCTTAGTGCTGCCTGTGGTCCCCAGGAAGGGTGGACATTTGCTGAAGAGAGGGGGTGTTTGATTTCCAGTTTACCTAGCCTGTAGAGGCAAGAGACCCAAGTTAACTCATGGGGACTTGAGTGGTAGAGGACTTCAGTTACTTTGCTGAGGCCCATGATGGGGAAGGATTATCGCGAGACATGATAGGCTCCAGAACCCTGGAATGATTTGGACTGGCATTTTAAATTGGGTTTTAGGTGCTAAGAAGTCAAGATGAGGTGGAGGCAGGAAAGCAGATGATGGAATCTGTCTGGGTTCAAAAGCAAGTGTGATAAGATTTGTACTGGGTCAGAGTTCCCAAGGAAAATTTTTGGCAGAAAACCAAAAGCGTCTGAATGGCCCTCAAAGCTGGGCAACAGTTTACCAGGGAGATGAGAGAGGAAGCGAATGGCAGAATAGTTCAAGTTAGAGAAAACAAAAAAAGATTAAGCTTGTTCTAGAGGTGAACAGTTATATTTCCCACAGAGAATATTCTATGTAAATTTTCCTCTGCCAAAAACATATACTGGGGAGGAGGGGGTTGTTTGCATGGCCTGGGGCCCTTCCAACAGCCAGGTGAGGTCGATGGGGAGGCGGGAGTACCAGAATCAGCCTGTCAGAACTGGGGAGTCAACCCCAGTAGCATGTACGGTCATTAAGAACACAACCATGATGATACACAAGGTTAAATTGTTGGACACCCTTCTACCAGTGTGTACAAACAGGAATATATCATTATGTCTTCATCATTATTTGGCAACTGAGGGATGAACTCAAGGCTTCACACATGCTAGGAAAGCACTCTACATCCCCACCCAAGAGAAACCTTTAAATGATGTAGTCCCACTAAGCAGTAGGAAATCCCCATGGGTATTATAAACTGCAACATGCTCAAATACTTCAATTTAGGTATTGTCCGGGTGACTTTTATTTTCCTATTTTCTACATTAAAGCTTGAATAAACACATTGTGAATAGGGATACATAGGCAAGTGCTCTAACTTCCAGCTGTACCCCAGTCACAAACAAGGACATCTGGCCATTCTGTAAACATTTATTAGTCATAGGTAAATACTAGTTCAGTTACTATGTATCATTAGTAATACATACCCCAGAGCAGGGTGGGGGATAGAAAACACTAGCTAGGATCCAGAATAAGAAGTAACAACATGGATGAAGACATCAATCAGTCCAATCAATTTGAGAGACAGAGGTGAGATTTCTGGGTCACAACTACACGTTGATCTACTAAAACCCAATGTGACCTATAAGAAAGGAAGAAAGCAATGTTTGACACAAGCTATAGACACAGTCATTTAACTACACAAGAATCGTTCTCCAACGTAATACTACACACCATTGAGAGGGGTGAGTACAGTTACATGACACAATGGGATACATTCACAAAAGCATTTCAGAGTGGAAATCAGATGGAAGAAGGACCAGCCGGGGCTGATCCAGTTCTGTTGTAGAAGTCCTTGCTTAGCGTAGGTGAGATCTGGGCTCTGCCTGCAGCCCACAAAAAGTATGGCCAGGCAGTGGTGGCGCACGCCTTTGAGCCCAGCACGTGGGAGGCAAAGGCAGAAGGATCTCTGTGAGTTCGAGGCCAACCTGGGCTAAAGAGCGAGTTCCAGGAAAGGGCTCCCAAAGCTACACAGAGAAATCCTGTCTCAAAAAAAAAAAAAAGTAACTACTGGATAATTCTGTTGATATAAGGTTAAAAATGGATGCTGGGACTTTTCCTTAAGAAACACCTTAGGGCCGGGTGATGGTGGCGGCGGCGGCGCGGCGGCGGCGGTGGTGGCGCACACCTTTGATCCCAGCACATCGGGAGGCAGAGCCAGGCGGATCTCTGTGAGTTCGAGGCCAGCCTGGGCTACCAAGTGAGTTCCAGGAAAGGCGCAAAGCTACGCAGAGAAACCCTGTCTCGAAAAACAAAAAACAACAAAACAAACAAAAAAATAGAAACACCTTAGGAAATGTCCCTTGTGGGGTAATGAGAAAAATATGGTGACAAGGAATTAAATTTAAAATATTTCCTGAAGAAAGGCAACCAAGAAACACAGCCTACAGAAACACTGACAGGCTAAAGCCAACATTTTAATAGTGAAACTGAGCTTTTCAGATTTTCCAGAGGAACCAGTGGGAGACCCCAGATACTCACAATTACTTCTCAAATAGAATGGGCTTGTCCTTATGGTGTATACAGCACAAGAATTGAGTGCCACACAAAATATGATAAGTTTCTTCTTTATCTATGTCACATTTTTCCTTGCAAACGCCTTTGAACATCCAGCATGAATCAAAAATTTGTCTTATGTAAATATTCAGTCCACTCCTAACTGTAAAGAAGGGGAAAAGGTTAATGGCCAATTATTCCCCTCCAGTGCATGGATAATTTAGACTTCAGGCCCTTCACACTTTTATAAGAAACTCTACATAATCAAATATATCCGCCGGATCTATGGCTACACACTCCTTCCAGTTGCTTTGGCTCCAGCTTTCAGGGGCCCCTTTATGAGCCATTAGCTCCCATGGTCCAAAATGAACAACCCACTGGTCATTTCTCTGCATGGGACAGCACAGTAGGTTCCGTGTGCTGTTATTTTCTACATGGAAGACAGAGAAGAAGTTCCAGGTGTCTGCAGAGACTCTCAGGGAGCTTTTGGTTGTCAAAAGTTCAGTCTGAAGAAAGGAAGACCAATGGTCTGGAACTCAGAAGCCTTGAATTCCATGCCAATGTGTCCAATATCTTTCTGGATGACTTTTTGTTAAGTGCCCATTATCCGTCCTAGCTTAATGACAGGGTACTCAGAGGTATCCTGTGGGGCAATGGGTAAGAAATGGCTTGAGGTACCTAAAACCCATACCTACAACCTAGCAATGTTAATACCTAAGTGCCCCTGGAAGCCAAGGAATAATGGACAGGTGGTAGGGCACAGTTCATGGGACTGGGAGCAGCCTGGGTCATCCTGTTCCTCTATGGCAAGCTTTGTTGTCTCTACTAGCTGCCAGCATAGAACCATGGATTGGGTTTGATCTGCAGAAAGAATCAATGTGTGCAATAGTGTATGGTCAGATGCTCCTGGTAAGCACACTTGCCTGTTGTGTGCTCACTAGCCCCGGAGCACCCCTCTGGGGACAGAGAGTCAAGAGGAGACTCTGGGCAGTCTCCAGAGATCCGGCCACACACAGGAGCAGCAACCATCTCAGTGTGTTCCCCAGTATCTGTCTTTTAAATGTTTCACACTTGGGCCTTAAGTGGCAGCTTTTGAATATGAAGATTTGAGGTAGGAAGAAGAAGGAGCTTTCTGAACACCTTCTCCTGAAAATCACTAACTGGGGACTTCTCCATATTTTTTTTAAGGTTTTTCAAGACAGGATTTCTCTGTGTAGTCCTAGCTGTCCTGGAACTCACTATATAGACCAGGCTGTCCTCGAACTTGCAGAGATATATCTGCCTCTGCCTCCCGAGTGCTGGGATTAAAGGCGTGTGCCACCACTGCCCAGTGTCTCCATATTCTCACATTACTCCCTTCTGTCCGGAGCACAGAATCTGGTTACTCATTCTGATGCCCTACAGGATCCCACTGTGCTACAAAGTAATTTACAACACTCTGACAACTAGCTCAGGTTTTAGATTCTTCTCACTGTAGCATTTGTCTTGACTTCTAAATAAAATAAAAAGGTGTGTGGACAGCCAACATGAGGGGCAAGCCCCAAAGGTCCTCTAGGAACAGCTTCCTTCCACCATGTCTGTCTGTCCTCTAAGAGTCTCAGCACTCTACTCTGCCCCATTTCTGCTGATGTTGGTCCAGTCTTGCCCACAACAAGCTCCACTGATGTTCAAGACCCAAACTCAGAACCACCTTTTTCTTTGAAGAGAGCCATCTCTTGTTCATGTCCTTGGCACATCTCTTCATTTCCTACAACAACCCACACCATTTCTCTCTGCCCATATCTCTCTCTGTTTCTATTCCTGGCCTCTCAGCGCTGTCTTTATCTCAGTCTTATAGAACCCCACACCATGATTCCATAAGGAAAGGAATCCATGTTACCTGGTGGAACATAGGAGAGCAAGACAAAGACCACCAGGACCAATGGTACGCTCCTCATGGCCAAACCAGTGAGCAGAGTCAGCAGGGATGGAAGGAAGAGGCAAGTCACTGTATATGTTAGCTCTTGAGACCTGTGGAGCTGTGTGGCTAGTGAACTTCTGGAACAAGAACATCTGCTTGCTCCATTGAGCAGCCCAATAAATGCAAGCTTGGACTTTGAATACGGCATCTCATCACTAACAAATGCTTGCTGGCCTCCAATTCTGAGCTATCAACCCCATTTACACTGTGTCAATTGTCTCATTCAAAGCCTGCTGGATTCTGTCTAGATGTGTGTCTTTCTATCTTCAGAGGACACCCATTTCACAAATGCCTAGTGTGTTCAAAGTTGTAAGTCTTGTGTCATTGCAGTGGTGGTGGTGGTGGTTATTTTCACTCTTACACACTCAAAACTCAAGGTGGGAATTCTCCCTTTTGAAAACCAAGTCCTCTGAATTGTAACTGGGATAAATAGCTTTACCAAGTTCACGTAAATCATCTCTGCAGGAACACAATGTACAAACGGACTCCTGTATGGTGAAAGCTGAAGACTGCCTGACATGATTGTAGCTTGGCTCTAAGCTTTTTAGAAAGCAAGAGCTCCCCAAAGAGTGCAGGAATAAACCCCATAGTACCACCAACAGGATTTCAGAGAACACTGAGCCATGGCCTCCTACTGAGCATGGCTATGTGCTTAGGTATGTGCTGGGCATGTGAGTTATGCACAGGAAGTGTGATAAAAAATTCTCTTTGAGGGCTGAAGGTCAACAGGGTTTGGTGTTTAACAAAAGCTGCGTGGTACTGTATGAAGACCAAAGATCCCTTAAGGAGTAAAGCTGAGCACTGATCTGTACTCTGCACGCCAGCTTTGTGAGCTTTGAATAAGACACTTCATCTGACTACACTCCAGTAATTCCCACCTGTAGAGCAGGTTGTACATCATGGGTCTATCTATCCTGTCTCAGAGACTTTCAAGAGCAAATGATGTAATTTTCATGAAAAAAAATCTTTGTGAACTGTACCAGCAAGCCATATAAAAACAAAGACCTTTAAAACAGAGGTGATACACTTTCAGCTAGAGAGCAAAGAGCCAGCACTAGAAACTGGCTCTTTCATCACTGTCCTGGGGCTGGCACTGTAGCTCATTTTTTAGAGCCCTTGTATTGGTGAAATTATTATGGCCACTTCACGTAGTTTAAGAGGATATTTATTTAATGGCGTAACTCACAAACTAAGTGATAGGTAGGTCGCAGGGTCTGGAAAGGTGTATCACAATCCAGCAGTGTTCTCTGGAGCTCTGCTCAGTCCATCTCCATGGCTCAGGGTCCCGACACAGAGAGAGCGCACAGAGAGAGCGCTGGCCCATCCAGCTCTTGGTCTCCAGGTGCCTCCCCTGGTCCTGCTCGTAGGCGTGACAGTTGCCAGAGTCTCAATGGGGTTGGAAACTTCCAGATCCAAGCTGGAATGGCTACCACTACATCTCCCCCTTTTTGTCTAAATAAGAAGGTTCTAAACTAATACAAGACTATATACAAAGAATGGTTATCATATATATTGTCCAGGAATAATGAGGATAATGACCTAGATAAGATGTAACTACAACCAATGCAAACATATCAAGCAAGAAACACATACTAAAATCCAGAGAAGTATAGAGCATAGGTAAATGGCATGTTATAAAGATCATTCAAAGGTGTCCTATCCTAAAGAACTGAATCTAATACTTAATATGTTCTATCTAAGATATATATATATACTAAGTTGTAACTATAACTGCTAGTCTTCAATCCCATCAAAGACCTGAGAAGGAACATAATAGATATTGGTGAAATTATTATGGCACTCCACGTAGTTTAAAAGGATATTTATTTAATGGTGTAACTCACAAATTAAGTGATAGGTAGGTCTCAGGGTCTGGGAAAGGTGTATAACAGTCCAGCGGTGTTCTCTGGAGCTCTGCTCAGTCCACCTCCACGGCTCAGGGTCCTGGCACAGAGAGAACGCACAGAGAGAGCACTGGCCCATCCAGCTCTCGGGTCTCCAGGCACCTCCCCTGGCCCGCCTTGTAGGCTGACAGTTGCCAGAGTCTCAATGGGGGTTGGAACTTCCAGATCCAAGCTGGAATGGCTACCCATACACCTTGTCTCGAATGCACAACACTATAGCTTGATCCTAATGCAAATAAATAATAAGTAAATAATAAGTTACTATCACTCTGCCCTATGTTTTATCCACAGACTAGATGTACATAGATAATGGTGGTTTGAAAAAAAATGGGCCCCCAAAGGGAGCGCACTATTGTAAGAAGTGTGCCACTGTAGAGGCAGGCTTTGAAGTCTCATATATGCTCAAGATACCACCTGGTGTCTCAGACCACTTCCTGTTGCTTACAAGTCAAGATGTCATGGTGCTTCTCCAGCACCATGTCTGCCTGCACACCACCATACCACCATGTCGTACACAAATAATAATGGACTAAACCTTGAAAATGTAAGCCACCCCAATTAAATGTTTTTTTTCTTTATAGGAGTTGCCTTAGTCAAGGTGTCTCTTATACAGCAATAGAAACCCTAACTAAGATGGATAGATAGATGATAGACAGACAGACAGATAGATAGACGGACAGACAGACACACCACCTGGCCACTTCAATGGCTCTTGTTTTCAAACTTCAGGAATCTTATAACATGATGTGGGTTCATATCTTTGAAAGACCCATGAGAAACCTACAAAGCAGAAAAATCAGCAAATAATGAACAAAAGACATGTGTTACTGTGTGTCCAGGCACAGGTGTGTGGTTCACGCAGATCCATGGAATGAAGACTCAGAGCATCTTAAAGAATGAATCTAGCCTTTCATGCTGCAGGGGCGGGTCCAGCTCGAAGGACTTAAGCCCTATCTCTTTGCCTAGGCAGTTTTATTTCTCTCCATTATAGTTTAGCCAGTTAATTTCCATATGCTCAAAACAACCTAAAAGGAGCTCCCAACAATACAATGCCAAGTGCAAATTCCTCAATTTATCAGGTTTTCCAGGTTTCCTGAACAAGTTTTGCATAGCTTTGTATCCTTGGCAGACTCTGAGACAAGATTCACATAGAGGGCAACAAGAGAAACAGAAGTATTGGTTATACAAAAGATGAATTAGGCTAGGTACTATGTTGTGGATGTCTGTATGTCAAACTGCTCTATTGGTCAATAAATAAACACTGATTTGCCAGTGGCTAGCAGGAAGTATAGTGGACTAACAGAGAGGAGAAAAGAACACAACAAAAGGCAGAAGGAGTCACTGCAGCCGCGCCATGACAAGCACCATGTGAAGACGCCGGTAAGCCATGAGCCACGTGGCAAGGTATAGATTTATGGAAATGGATTAATTTAAGCTATAAGAACAGTTAGCAAGAAGCCTGCCACGGCCACACAGTTTGTAAGCAATATAAGTCTCTGTGTTTACTTGGTTGGTCTGAGCGGCTGTGGACTGGCAGGTGACAAAGATTTGTCCTGATTGTGGGCAAGGCAGAAAAACTCTAGATACAGTACTATGCTCTGAAGCCAGCCAGTGTGGCTCAGCGGGAATGCAGCCACAGACATGAGTTCAGAGGAACTTGAAGGTCAAAGTGATCCAGTGCTGTGAGAGACACTCTTAAAGAGCTTGTTCCAACTAGAAGCATTAGTACAGCCAAATTTACTTTCCCTGGTCCATAAGTTTCTGATCTTCTCTCCATATTAGTACATGCTAATAAAGACTAAATAAAATGCCCAGAATGTTGGCCATAGTGAGTATGTATCAGCCATGTTTTTTTCTTCTTATTGTTGTATGTTTGCATGTTTCTACTATCTCACAAATCACATTATCTATACATTCTCAATTCTGTATATAGCATGGCAAGATGGCTCAGATGGGCAAAAGTGCTTACCATGAAGCGAGGACCTGACTTTGAACCTTGAATCCTTGGTGGAAGAGAAAGCTGACTCCCACCAGGTGACCTCTGACTTCCATGAGCTGGCCATAGCATGTGTATGCCCATACTCAGACACTCACACACAATGATACTAAAATATTTTCAAAATCTAAAATACTGTGCATAGAAGAAGAGTGACTACAAGAGGTTGTTTTTGATTGATTTTGTTAATTTCTGACTTCCAGTTCAGTGAGACGTTGATTGTGCTAAGGTTGGCCAGTGGAAAGGTGTTCAATAGAGTCTCAGTATTGTTTTGTTGTTTTCAGCCATTGTTGGTTTTTTTGTTTGTTTGTTTGTTTTTTGTGTCTCTTTGCCTCACTTATTACAATAATTTAAATTCTGGTTGCCATGAAAAAGGGTAGTGAACAGCACAGACCCTGAGCACAACAATTAATAAATGGGACCTCTCGAAATTGAGAAGCTTTGCAGGGCAAAAGACACAGTCAATAAGACAAAAAGACACCAACAGAATGGGAAAAGATCTTCACCAACCCCACATCTGACAGAGGATTGATCTCCACAGTATATAAAGAACTCAAGAAACTAGACATCAAAATACTGAAGAGTCCAATTAAAAATGTGCTAAAGAGCTAAACAGAGAATTCACAAAAACAAGAGTCACAAATGGCTGAAAGACATTTAAAGAAATGCTCAACATCCTTAATCATCAGAGAAATGCAAATCAAAATGACTCTGAGATACCACCTTACACCTGTCAGATGGCTATGATCAAAAACACCAATGACAGTCAATGTTGGAGAGGATGTGGAGCAAAGGGAACACTCTCCACTGTTGTGGAATGTAAACTTGTACAACCACTGTGGAAATCAGTATGGCGGTTTCTCAGAAATTAGGAATCGAACTACCTCAAGACCCAGCCATCCCACTCTTGGGCATATACCCAAGGAATGCTGATTCATACCATAAAGATACATGCTCAGCTATGTTCATAGCAACACTATTTGTAATAGCCAGAACCTGGAAACAACCTAGATGCCCATCAACGGAAGAATGGGTGAAAAAAATGTGGTACAGATACACAATGGAGTACTACTCAGCAGAGAAAAACAATGAAAACATGAAATTTGCAGCAAATGGATGGAACTAGAAAAAATCACCCTGAGTGAGGTAACCTAAACCCAGAAAGACAGTCATGGTATGTACTCACTCATAAGTGGATTCTAGATATAAAATAAAGAACAATCAGACCACAACCCATAGAACCATGGAGGCTATATATATAGCATGGAGGTCCCTAGGACGACTGTGGCTTATAATAAATTTCGTTTTACTCAATTATTGAAAAAAAAATAGCCAAACGAATGGAAACACATGAACTATGAACCAAAGGCTGAGGGGCCCCCAGCTGGATCAGGCCCTCTGAATAGGTGAGACAGTTGATTGGCTTGATCAGTTTGGAGGCAACTAGCAGTGGACCAAGTCCTGTGCTCATTGCATGAGTTGGCTGTTTGAAACCTGGGCTTATGCAGGGACACTTGGCTCAGTCTGGGAGGAAGGGACTGGACCTGCCTGGACTGAGTCTACCAGGTTGATCGCAGTCCTCAGGGGAAGATTGCCCTGGAGAGGTGGGAATGGGTGGCTGGGTAAGGGAGGGTGGGAGGGAGAACAGGGGAACCTGTGGCTGATATGTAGAACTGAATGGTATTGTAAAATAAAATAAAAGGGAAAAAAAGGGAAGTATGGCTTTTTTCCCTCTACAAATTGTCTTCCAGTTTCTCAACCAAACTTGGAGATTATGAAGCCTAGACTTAATTTTACAGCTCAGGAGTATGCCATGATAACTTGAACAGATACAGAGCATACCTCCTGCAGACATCCTGTCTGCTGTTTAAAGGAAAGCTTAAGAGGATCCAGATACTCCTGCAGACATTGTCTGCTGTTTATACAGGAAAGAAAGCTTAACAGGATCCTATCTGTGGTTATGCCCTTGGAGATATCTAGATAATCCTGCTGAGCAGTCCAGATAATCCTGTTCAGCAGGTTGTGGTTCCCTGCCAAAAGTCTAGACCAATAGTTTCAAAAAATCACCTTGCGCCATATCCCTTCTTCCCAATCCCAAGTTGCCAATTCCCAGTTGTGATTTTTTCCCTATAAAAACCCTCTACACCTGAGCTCGTGGCCGTCACCACATTTCCCTCCATCTGCCATGTGGCGGCCCAGTTGAACCTGAATAAAAGGATTCTATGTGCTTGCACCCGAAACCGGCTCCTGGTGGTCTCTGGGGTCTCGCTAAACAGGTACAACAGAGATGGAGTCTGAGAGTCTTAGAGAAAGACTTCAGGACTAAGCAATTGTTCCTTCCTCCAACTGTCCAGAATCCCATACAAGATGGCTAACCTTCAGTTGATTTCCATCTAATCCTGGCTTATTTCCATCTGGAATTTGGCTAAAAACAGGGTTTCTCTGTGTATCCCTGGATGCCCTAGAACCTAGAGATTCTCCTGCCTCTGCTAGGATTAAAGGCATGCACCACCACCGTCTGGCTCACCAGGGCTTTCTTATACCTTCTGTTTTTGGCTAAATCCATAGAAAACTGATTTTTATTTTTTTTTAAGATTTCCTTGTCACTAAAGTTCAACAAAGTGGTTTTTTTTTTCTGTAACTAGATGTCTTATAGATCTTCTTTAGTGTCTTTATTAGAGATGGTCCCTGACTTAAATAGTTTGGCTTATAATTTTTAAATTTTTACTACAGTGTGAAAGCAGTATGAAAATTTGCTGCAGTTTTTAATTTTTATCTTCTCCAAGGGCTATATGATAAAATACTCTCAAGATGATGGTAATGGTTGCGGCTGCAGTTCCAGCTAGCCACACAATCACAAGGGTAAACCACCTATAGTTGTCATTATACTCTCTTGCTTAGGCTATGGTATTTGAGAGATTATATACATTAAATGCAACTTAACTTACAGTATTTTCCACTTAGGATGATTTTGTTAAGATATAATGTTGTTGATTTTCTTTTACTCTAGTACCACATTAGATCCAAAATGTTGTTGATTGTTTTTGCTCTTTTGGGGGCCTGCCACCCAGCTACTATTTTACCTGTTTCAAGAAACCCCCTTGTTTCGATGCAAGCACATAAGGTCCTTTTATTCAGGTTCAACCTGGGCCACTGCACAACAGATGGAAGAAATGTGGTGGCAGCCACAAGCCCAGGTACAGAGTTTTAGAGGGAAAAACCACAAGCTGGGAATTGCAACTTGGATTGGTAGAAGAAATATGGCACAAGGTAATTTTTTAAACTATTGGTCAGGACTTTGGGTGTTAAACCACATTTGAAACCATTGGGTTAGATTTTGGCAGGAACCACAACCCTTGAACAGGATTATCTGACTGATCACAGGATTATCTAGATATCTTCAAGAGCCAAAAAACTACAGACAGGATGTGTAGCTGGAGTTTTCTCTCCAGGTCCTGCCTAGCCCCAGCAGTCCTTAACCCACTTATAAAATAAACATACAGACACTTATATTATTTAACCTGCTTGGCATTAGCTCAGGCCTATCATGTCTAGCTCTTACTCTTATATTCAGCCCATTTCTATTAATCTATACTTTGCCACGTGGCTCATGGCTATTGTACCTTACATCTTCCTTGTCCTGGCGGCGGCTCCAGACAGTCTCCTCCTTCCTTCCTGTTCCCTAATTCTCCTCTCTGTTAGTCCCATCTATACTTTCTGTCTGGCTACTGGCTAATCAGTGTTTTATTTATTAACATATTTGTCATACAGAACATCCCACAGCAAGGATGTCTGCAGGAGGATACTGCTCTGTATCCGTTCTAGTCATGCACATTCCTGAGGTCCTTCCTGGAACTGAGTACAGCAGGTGGTCTGAGATGGTGGCCCTTTCCTAAGGTAGAGCCCGTGAAGTCAAGTCTAGGCCTCCCAGTACCAAATAAATCATACATGGAGGTTTATTCTTAATTATAAATGCCTGGCCTTAGCTTGGCTTATTGCTAGCCAGCTTTTCTTAAATTATCCAATCACCCTTATGCCTCTGGACTTTCACTTTTTCTATTTCTGTTTATCTTACTCTTACTATGTGTGACTGAGTGGCGGTGGCTGGCCCTAGCATCCTCCTCTCCTTGTCTCTTGCTCTTTTTTCCTCTCTCTTTCTATATATATTCTCTATGCCTGCCAGCCTCACCTATCCTTTCTCCTGCCTCACTATTGGTCATTCAGTTCTTTATTAGACCATCAAGTATTTTAGACAGGCAAAGAATCACAGCTTCACAGAGTTAAACAAATGCAGCATAAGGGATGCAACACATCTTTGCATCATTAAACAAATATTCCACAGTATAAACAAATGTAACACATCTAAAATAGTCTATAAGTGCACCTCAAGTTGAGGGGCATCTGTAGAAAGAAGACCACCTAAGATTAGTAATGTTTGACTTCAGTTTTTCCACACAGAATATTCTCAGCTTCTGAGTGGTTCTTGGTTTTTTGTTTGTTTGTTTTTTTGTTTTGTTTTTTTCCCACCTAACCAGAATGGCTGAGTCTTCCTGAGCCTAGATTTAATAAGCTGAACTGCAGGAGCACTTGCATTAGGCATGTGCTGAGTGGAGCAGCAGACTGTTCACTGCAGTTGACTCAGCCTACTGGGCAAGCAAGCATGCAACATCCAGAAGCATAAAGAGTGACAACGCTTTCTCCCAAGTTATGTTAACCAGCATCACTACATCCACTGCTTGATCCATATCAAGAACTTCTCTGCCAGCCAAATAAACTTGACTGGGGGGGGGGTTGGGTGTTTGCCTAAAACAGCACCTCTGTGGATCAAACAGTTGCTGTGATTAAGTTAAGAAAGATTCTGTTGGTGAAAGCACAGGGAAGGAATTCAAGAAGATGTGCCAACATGGTCTTCATCGGCTTCACTGCTCTTCTGATCAAAAGAAGCTATGTTCATCCTTCACAGCTGAAAAACGAGTAGCCCTTCAGGCAAGAGTATACTCAAAACTAAAAGTCATCCCATCAGTTCCCCTGCCGTAAGCATTAGAACATTAAGGACCTGGAGAAATAAAACACCATCTGTGTGACCTGAATTTTTAAACTTTCTGTCACCTCCGTGTAACTCATCACATTTACTGGAAACTCATTATTTGAATAATTCATTTGTGTGAAAACTACAGTAAAGTAAGTTATGGTGACGTCGTGTTGTGATGACAATTTAAATGAAGTCGTTCATCTGAGACCAGGCGATGGATGGATCGGTGGGCGAAAGCTCTCACTGAGCAAGTCTGATGACTGAGTCTAGATCCTCAAAGTCCATACAAAAGTCTGGTTGTGGCATGTGTCTCTAATCCCAGGATTCCTGGCAAGATGGAAGGCAGAGATAGGTGAATTCCCTTGACACCCAGAGGCCAGCTAGCCTGGCAGCACAGCACAGTGGAAAAACAAGGCTATCTGCCTCCCAATATACACTGTGTATGTGCACACTTACAGCCCCCTTCACACACTCATACACATCTATACATACAAAAGATTTTAGAATGTCTATGTAACTGTAAGATGCTTAACGGAACATCTAGGATATAGCAAGCATGCAAGAATGATAGCTATTTGTGTATTATTATTATTAATTGGTGACAGTCAGCAACTAATATTTGATGACTTATATTTTTTCTAAATCGCAGCCTTCAGTAGATATGGAGATCAAGAGATAAAGCATCTGCAAGGAGAATGGGGAATCCTTAGTAACTGTTGCTGCCTTCCTACGGCACCTCCTGCCTTTTTCCTTTGTGCTCTGAGGTGAAGCACGATTGACAGTGTGGACACAGGAACCTCCTCCCCATTGAACACACTCACATAGCCTCATGTTCACATTTCCACCACCAGCATCTCTTCAACCATCCATCAGAAAGTACTAATCCTGACACAATCTATGTGATGAAATGCTTAACATATAAGGACCAGCATTCCTAGTTACACAGCAGCTCGCTTCAGTTTAACCAGAGAAAGTGGAGCAATGTGATTGTAGCTGCCCACTGTGACATGGCGCTAACACATAGTAGACCATACAACTATTCTGTTGGTGCATGGAGTCAAACACTGGTTAGATTTTGCAAATTCCTAAAACTTGCACTTAGATTGTTTCTTTCTTTCTTTCTTTCTTTCTTTCTTCTTTCTTTCTTTCTTTCTTTTCTTTCTTTCTCTCTCTCTCTCTCTCTCTCTCTCTCTCTTCTCTCTCTCTCTTCTCTCTTTCTCTTCTTTCTTCTTTCTTTTTTTTATTATTTGTTTTGTTTTCAAGTGCCTCTCTATGTAGCTCTGGATGTCCTGGAACTCTCTGTGTAGACCAGGATCTGGATTAAAAGCTTGTGCCGTTACTCCTGGATTTGGCTCAGGTTCTTGATCTTTAAAATCAGTGGTTGTTGAATTTACTGTCTTCTCTTCAGTACCCCTGGCTCTGGTGGAAAACTATGGGCTTTCCAAATGTCAAGCCAGTCCCTGAAGCTCACCCTTCAGTCCTCTGTTGCTGTGGATATTCTGTATGCTGTGAATGGTTGCTCTGATTGTTGATAAATAAAAAGCTGATTGCCAGTAGCCAGGAGAACATATAGGCAAGACAAGCAGAGGAAAATTCTGGAAGAGGAAGGCTGAGTCAGGTGAGACGCCATCCCGCCATCCAGGGAGCAGCATCTTACGGCACACAGTAAAAGCCACCAGAACACATGGCAACATATAGATTAACAGAAATGGCTGAGTTTAAATGTAAGAGCTAGTTAGTGTAGGCCTGAGCTAATGCCATGAAATTTAAATTAATATAAGCTTCTGAGTGACTATTTATAAGCACTAACGGCACAAGCTTTAAATCCCAGATCCTGGTCTACCGATCTGTTCCATGGGCTGGCAGGACTGGAGAAAACTCCAACTACACTCTGTAGACCAAAGGATCTAAACGGACCCCCATGGATTCATTCAGAAGTCTATTTTAACAGACCTAGGTTCGAGATACAAGCCTGTATATCCAGGTCCCAGAGATGAACACCTGCTGATCCAGACACCAGGCCTGCCTATGTGAGATCTCCAAGGCAAGTGTACCTACATGCCATGCCAGCTCTCTGGTGGAGTCCTCTCACAGACAGAACTGTTGTTCAAAGACAAGAATAATAAGGCCCACTTTATATGTTCAGATATTAACACAATGCCACACAACAAACACGATAAACCAAGGAGAAAAAAAAATCACCACGCACGCACGCACGCACGCCTTTCCCAGTAGCTGACCACAAAGAAATGGAGGTATATCAACTTCTCTGCAATAATCCCAATTAATTGTTCTTTGGGAGCTTATTGAGCCTGAAGAAAATACAGTAAAACAAGTCAACGGAAACAGGAAAATAAAGGACTAGAATAACCTGAACTACAAATTTAACAGAGATTATAATTGTTTTGAAACAACAGAAATCCTGGAGCTAAAAGGACCAGTGAATGGAATAAAACTGAAGGCAGCAAGCATTAGCAGCAGAGCCGGAAGCATAGGCACCTGCCGTCAGAAGATGAGTCATTCAGAAACACACCGTCAGGAGAACAAAGAAAACTCACCCGGGAATGGTTAAATATTTACTTTTTGTCAGAGAAAGAACAATTTTATTTCCTGATGCACCCAGTTACCAATTCAGTCAGTCCTCCATGACTCAATGGCTTTTGGCTATATACTGTATATATTAAAAAATTGCCCTAATTCTTAAACTGGAAATGCCACTGTGTATCCAAATACAGAACTTCATCAAAAAATCTCAATAAACACTTTAGGATAAGCAAAAAATAAAGAATTTTCTGCCAGGCAGTGTGGCACTCACCTTTAATCCCAGCACTTAGAAGCAGAGGCAGTGGATCTCTGTGAGTTCACCAGCCTGGGCTACCAAGTGAGTTCCAGGAAAGGCACACAACTACACAGAGAAACCCTGTCTTGAAAAATCAAAAATAAATAAATAAATAAAATAATTTCTGTATGTGATGACAGGCAATTCAGGATGCTGTTTGGTTGGAGTGGGAGGCAGGGCATGCTCGTGCAGCTCTCCTGGGGGCCAGAGGGCCATCTCTAGAGTCTTCCTCTATCACTCTCCACCATTTTTTTGTAGACAGGGTCTCTCACTGAACCAGAGCTCATAAATCAGCTTGATGGACTGACCAGCTGCCCCAGTCCTCCCATCTCTACCTCCTAGCACTGGGAGGTTGCTATTCATTTAAAATAGGTATTATATAATAAAATGCTTTAAATAAGTCTTGTCATAACCACAGAGATTAAGCATCTGGGACAAAGAGAAAACAAAAAAGAGAAAGCAATCAAGACATACCACCACCACCAGCAGCACCACCGCCAATAAACAAACAAAACAAATAAATATGAAAAAACCCAACAGACCACAAAGGAAGACCTTAAAGAAGGGGAAAAATGAACTACAAAATATTCAGGAATAATTAACAAAATGCAGTGGTTTCTCCAAAATTCATAAAGTTCCTGTGTCAGATTCCTTTCTTTGTTTCTATATTTATTTGCTTGCTAGCTCCCTGCTGTATATAATTTGCTTAGAGCAATCATTGGGACCTAGTATGGAATGAATCATCAGGAAAGGCCCACCTAAGTGAGAGTGATGAAGTAGGAGAGTCTGATCTGTCTCTCCCTTGAAGGAGACCTAGAAGGGAGTTGAAAGGACTGCCACCACTAACAGAGAAAACATCCAGGGGTGAACCATCTTCATTCCACAGCACTTTGTGATTAGCAAACTACTGGACCCAGTGAGGAGCCTCCTGTGTTTAAGACAATACATGATGTGGAAATGTACTCTGGCCATCAGAAAATCCTCAGAATTAACTGGGACACTGCGAAGATCAAGGTTAAGAGAGGCAGGCTTCAAGACTCTATCAGTTTGGGGGACCGTTGCCAGGATAGGGGTTGGAAGCAGTGGAGAGGGAAATGGATACAAATGATCAGGAGAAATGGAAAAGGGGCTCTTTAGGGACAAAGAAGGAGGTAAATAAAGGCTATGTTGGTTTTTTTGTTTGTTTGTTTGATTTTGTTTTTTTAGCATTCTCTATCCATACCTTTGCCAGTAAAATTATGAGCATAAAAATCTCCATGTTTCTATCTCCCAAGAACTATTACATAGTCCCCTTCTACAACCAGGTAACAGAAGAATACACAAACCCCTTGGTGAGTATTTCTCATCAGAAGTTGGTCTGGCACTCTTATAAATCAATCCTACAGATCTGGTTTATGTTAATCTAATCCTCGATGTGCTTCAAGGAAGTTTAAAAAAAAAATAATGAAGAGACAGACTCTGGATTGAGGCAAATAATCTAACATGCCCTCCAGAGTCCTGTGACTCTCTCTCTCCAGATGTTGGCATCTCCAGCCTTAACTCGGTGTTATCATTGTTCTTATTAACAGTTCCATAGGGCTGGAGCCCTTCTATGCAAGATCCTACAGGGTGTGGCCCTAAGAGCTGATGGAGTGACAGAAAAGCCCTCGAGCTCCATTAACTCCAGCCTCTCCTTAAATACATCCTGCCCAGAAGTGCTCAGGAGACACAGGCGGATAGGAAAGCAACCTCATCACTTCCCCTGGAATGCCCTCTGTCTGACCTGCACCTGTGGAACTTTCACTATAGTCTTTATACTTGAGTCTATGGCCTCACCAACCTCACCTGCAACAGTATCCCACACTCTGTGACAAATAAATGCATGTTCATACCCCATACTCTTGTGCTGTGCTCGGGTGGATTTAGTGGTATTCTTGGGATCACCCCCTTCAGACTTTCTAGAATATTTCCTTATACTTACTCCTAAAGACTTTGCTCTGGGCATAACGACCTTCGGAAATTCTTCTCTGCTTCTTCCTAAGTGTAATGAACATGTTGCCCTATAATATTCCATACATAAAACTATCGTAGGTCTTATCTAACTATATTAAAAATTATAGCCTTGGACCAGCAAGATGAATCAGTGGATAAAGGTGCTGAGTTTGATCCTAAGAAGCCACATTGGTAGAAGGAGAGAACTGACTTCTGAAAATTATTCTTTGACCTCCACATGACATTGTGCTTGCACATGTGAGCTACTGTACCCAAGCATGTGTGTACCCAAGCACACACACACACACACACACACACACACACACACATATATAAATAAATAAAATTGTATCTTTATAAGTCTCCTCCAGCCATGTTACTGGGGAATTTTCTCTACATCTCTGGAAATAGAGGTAATGAACTGTAGAATGGCCCAAGTACTGACCCCACTGAACTGAACCAAATCTTCTCCCACTCTCCGGAGCACTCTCTTTCATCTGCTCTACTGGCTTTTCCTTCTCACACATCCATACTGAACCTCGTCCTTTTAAGTTTTTCCACATTAGCTCTGTGTCTCATTTATTGCAGAAACTGAGTCTAAGAAGAATGGCCAGGAGTCCGTTCAGAAATCTAAGGAAGGCTGACAACTCAAGCCAGATTCATGTTCTGCACTGTGGAGCTGCCCTTCTGTGCAGCCCACATCATTTCCAGAAATCCAAGGAATAGGCATAGCCTTGCTTGATACACTTGTGCTAAGAACTCTGAGAAAAAGGCACATGTTAAAATGTCCATGGGAAGAACAGTGCACTGTGGACAATTGGCAGGAGCCAAGAAAAGCAGGAAGGAGCCTTGGGACATCTAGGCAGCTGTCCCAGGGTGTGAGGCATGAAGCCTTGAAAGCAAATGCCAGGGCTTTTCTTCTCTTATCAAAGGCAACAGCGGTTTCACCTGGTTACACAGTCCCTTGAGGCAGCTATGTTTCCTGATCACTTGGACGACCAGATCTTACAACCTTTTCCTGAACTTGACCAGGTACAGAAAGTGATTGACTGACGGTTGAATGAGTGACCGATTTGCCTTGTGTCTGAGAAATGTTCTGTGTTGCCAGCCAGGTTCTTCAGCTTGGCTTGGATTTTTGGTCTGAAGTCACCTCTCAGTGATCATAGGTTCTCAAGGATCCTGAAACTATACTCTTAACCTACTCTTTTTAAAATATATTTTTATTTACTCTTTGAGAATTTCATACATGCTCAGCATTTGATCAAATGCATCCCTTACTCCATCTCCTCCAACTCCCTTCAGAACCACACTACTGTATCTTTCTCCTAATTACAGGCACTCTCTTTTTCCTGAGTTCATTTAGTGATGCCAGCACGTGCATGGGTGGAGGGCTACCCCCTGGAGCATGGCAACCTACCAGGGATCACCTCCCCAGAGAAAAACTGACCCTTCCTCACCCAGCAGTAACAAGAGCTCCTTGAGTGGGTAGAGATTGGTGAATCCCTCTTCCTCTATGCTAGACTTCTGACTGGCTTTGATCATGTGCAGACCTTGTGCCTGCGATCTTGGCTGCCATGCAATTCAAGGCTTATCCTAATACACAGATCTACAGAAACATACTTAGAGAATGGAATGTTCTGGAGAAGGCCTACAAGTAGGACATATGTTCAGTTTCGTCATAACCAGAGGAAAGGCTATACTAAGCTCTTCAATTCCTGTGAGTTAAAAACCCAGTGTTCTGAAGAAGCAAGAAGTGATGATGGAAGTCTTGTTCCTCTTATTCACAGACACCCCCACCCAGTACTCTGTGGGACTGAATGGAGCCCTAGAGCAGCCTCACCCAGTGACCTGCCCAGCTCAGTGAGGGAGATGCCCCTACCTCCTTCCAGATAATCTAGGCTCTGGGATTTCCTCATCAGACATGAGAAGGTAGCAGCTCACATGACTAATCTACCTTCTGACATGTGTGTGCCTACAGCTAGTAGGTATGGGTACAGGTCAAGCAGAGACATGGGTCACTATCAGCTCTTCCTCAACCTAACATCTCCTGGATTCTCAAAGGATTGAGGGCGTGTGTCAACAAAGATCTTCTAGGACAGTGGTTTCCACCTTCCTGATGCTGTGACTGCTGAGACCCTTTAATACAGTTCCTCATTTGTGGTGGCCCCCAACCATAAAATTGTTTTTGTTGCTACTTCATAACTGTAATTTTGCTATTGTAATGAATGTGATATAAATATCTGTGTTTTCCAATGCTCTTGGGCAACTCCTGTGAAATGGTTGTTCGACATCCCAAATGGGTCAACCCAATGTTGAGAACCACTTCTCTAGGAGGTGGCTAGTCTGGGTGGTTCATTGCCTTTTTGTTAACTGATAAGTCCATGAAAATTTTCACATGTGGAAGCGAATACCCACAATACTAGCATAAAAATGCTAAGTCAGAAAATTGAGAGTTCAAGGCAGGCGAAACACATTGCAAAACCTGGTCCCAACAAAATGAACTAAAATCTTACATTTAAAAGGACACACAGACATTGTACAATGTTTAAGTCAGATTAAATATTCAAATTCACAAACATTTATCATTCTTTCTGGTGAAAACTTTGTTTCATTTTGCTTGATTCCCTGAGGCTGGCCTCGAACTCTTGATCCTCAGTCATCTTCTGCCTGAATGATGGGATTATAGCATGAACCATCATGCCCAGCTGTGTGAAAACTTTGAAACCTTCTCCTAGCTTTTGAAATGCACAGTGCATTATTGTTATCTTAGTCAACCTAGCATGCAATAGCACACCAGAACTTCTTGTGTCTTTCTTTCTATAACCTGGTACCCATTGAGGGGATACCACACCCTCTCTGCCTACTCTCCTCTGATAGCCACCATTCTACTCTCAACTTGTCAGTGTTTTAGACTCAAGATCATGTGAACTCCTCTTCTTAGTTCACTTACATGGCCTCCAGTTTCATTCATGTTGGGGTATTGATATTAAATACAGGCACTCCATTTTCTTTGTCCGGTCATCAGTTGATAGACATAGAGTTTGTTTCAATTCTTAGATATTGTGAAGAGTTTTCACAATTAATATTAAAGTTCGATATTTCTTTGACATGCTGATTTCATTTCTTTTTAATAAATCCCCACTAGTGGCACTTCTGGATCATGAAGTAATTCTCTTTTAATTTCAGGAGACCATCCATGCTATTGCATGATTCCACTAATTTACATCCCGACCAATG